>NC_140444.1:39718365-39978365 GCF_963576455.1 Neolamprologus multifasciatus | reverse complement strand
CTTCTTCTGGGCTATATTTTCAGCAGCATATTAAACATATCAGGTCCCCATAAGGAGAATCATGTGCTAACGGCTGTCTAAATGACTCGGTAAAGTTTGTATGCGTGCTTGTTGTTTTTGTCTGCTTCCACTTGTCTTTGCACTAGGATGCTGTCGGAGTAAATGTGCAGTCATATTCGTTGTGTTCCCACTAGTGCTGTCAGCCTTAATCTGAAATGACGTTAACGCCACAACACGGCAAATCTCCGTTAACAAGCTACCGCGGATCGCCCCGTGTGTGGGGCTGGACAGCGTCAACACATTAACGAGCTAACTGCGCTAACACACTAGTTCCCACTCATGTAATTGAGCATTGCTTGGCACATCTGACATACTGTTTTACTTTAGTCCATGACTCGCTTACCTTCAGGGTCATACGTCACATGAAGACCAAAATAGTTCCAGACGCCAGATCTGAATGAGGGTGGGGGAGGTTCAATTTGCCATGTTGCAACGAGCTTAACTTCTGTCTAGCTAGCTTGCCCTGCGTTCAGTGAATCTGTGTTCGACTACTCCGCCTAGGCTGCACTGTCGAGCGCAGATCCACTGTGCGCTCAACACAGACAGCACCGTCAGAAGGAAAGTTGATAAAATAAATTAAAAATGTTGTATTGTTCGATACATATGCGTACCGAACCGAAAGCACTGTATCGAACGGTTCAATATCGATACGAGTATCGTTGCACCCCTAATATATATATATATATATATATATATATATATATATGTATGTGTGTATATATATGTATGTGTGTGTATATATATGTATGTGTGTGTATGTAAACAGCTAACTAAAACTGTACAATACATATCCTGACCTACACTGGACTGTTAGTGGTTTTGAAGCTAATCCTGTCTTTTTTTTTTTCATTGCAGTTGTCTCAGGCCTCCCTGTGAAGTAAGAAGGCGAAGGTGTGAACCAGGTTTCTTCTTCAGCGATGAAGTATGTCGCTGTGTTCCATCCCACTGGAGAAGGATAGACTAACCTCCATGCTATGGGACATTAACAAGATTATATTAAACTTCTCCTCAGATCTGCTGGTCATAAGTATCCCTATTAGATGTGGGGGCAGCTATGTGTGTGGGCCCTAAAAATGTGGGGAAACCTTAGTGATTAGGATGAAGATATGGGAAACTGATGAGTTGAAGGTGATAAATGCACTGATTTTGATATAAAGATATTTTTATGGGAGACTGATCTGAAATGAACATTGGAAGGAAAGACACTTTTTCTAAGATACTAAGTAATTTCTTTTAAAATATTTGAGGGTTTTTTGTATCAATTATGTCGCAGTATTCTTATGTCAGATATTGATTATATAATTTATTAAAGGTTATTTTTCAACTTTCTTGCAATTTCTGTATTTTTCATAAAAATACACCGATCAGTATTTTTGTATCATATAAAATATATGTGTGAAATAAAGTATACTGAATGTTATATATTGTTAATTTAGGTTGTTATCCAGTCTGTTATCTCAGCTTTCACAACAGAACAGATCACCAGTTTATTGCTGGGCTAACACAAACAGACAGACAGCCTTAAATGTTCATAGTAACTGGTAATTTTAAATTACATAGCATGAATAATAATAATAATAATGGATTGGATTTATATAGCGCTTTTCAAGGCACCCAAAGCGCTTTACAATGCCACTATTCATTCACTCTTGCACTCACACACTGGTGGAAGCAAGCTACGGTTGTAGCCACAGCTGCCCTGGGGCAGACTGACAGAAGCGAGGCTGCCATATCGCACCATCAGCCCCTCTGGCCAACACCAGTAAGCGGTAGGGTGAAGTGTCTTGCCCAAGGACACAACAACCAGGACGGAGAACCCTGAATGTCCTATGGGAGGATACCCAGAAGAAGTCCACACTGTTCCAGTGAGAACACTCAAACTCCACAAATAAGATCTCTGGCAAACCATAGTGGCAGCGCTGTGTTATTGTTACAATGTCTAAACACAGACATTATGATCAAGAACCATGTTTTTCCAATTACAATAGTGTCTGCAGCTAGTGACTCTGAGGATGCAAGGCATGTTTGATAGATATTACGTAGATATTTTACAGAGAAGTTGTTTGAGCCTTTTACACAGAACTGAAATGTAAAGTGTATACTCTGGCAATGGCATTTATTCTGCCTGTATCTAATCAACGTACTCTGAGTAGATCTTGTGAGGAGGATCACACTTATCTCTGTCTTTTCTGTTATTTAGAAATCCAAATCCTCTTGATTCTATAAAAAATGAGCAGAGAAAAAGCCAATTTGCAGGTTCACAGTTTGGGCAGGGATTGCCTCTGGGGCTCGGCTTTCATTTCAAACTGTCAACATATTAGGTCCAATCGTCTGAAATGCTCATTTTACAGAAAATGAAGGGAAGAACCACTTATCTCTTCTGCACAAAGTTTTATACCTGGTCATCTTTTCTCCCTGCTTTCTAACTGGATGACACATCCTCTGAGTTGACACCTCACCTATGTTGACATCCAATCACATCTAATCACCTGATTTCCAGCCACACCTTATAATCTATCTAACTTTTCCGCATGCATAATTTAAAACAAAGTTTACATTTTAAAATCACTTAATCACATTTTCTTCTTTTCTATGTTTTTCTTAACATAGAAAATTCCGTTACATATGAACATTCAGTCACATAATATTATATTTTACTTCATGTTTCATTAAGCTCATACAATTTATCTTCAATTAGATCTATCCTCAGTTCATTCTCACATGAAAATCAATTTCTACATAATCTCCTTTTAATCTAGTTATATAACAATACTTTCTTTTAGTTGTCTTTGAAACTGAGTTTGTTGATCACAATATGCTCAATACAATTTCTTTTATTAAAATACATACATTTAAAAAGCTAAGCATTAATTAACTATGAGCAAAATCACATTTGAAGTATTGTTCTTCTGAGGTGGTTTGGGCATCTGGTAAGGATGCCCCCTGGGCGCCTCCTGGGTGAGGTGTTCCAGGCATGTCCCACCGGGAGGAGGCCCCGGGGCAGACCCAGGACACGCTGGAGAGATTATATCTCTCGGCTGGCCTGGGAACGCCTTGGTGTTCCCCCGGATGAGCTGGAGGAGGTGGCTGGGGAGAGGGAGGTCTGGGCCTCTTTGCTTAGGCTGCTGCCCCCGCGACCCGGCCCCGGATAAAGCGGATGAAGATGGATGGATGGATGGATGGATGGTTCTTCTGAGTTGCCAGACTAAGTATTGGCTGGACCGAAATTTGAACTTGAGAGAACAGAGTTAAAGAACTTGTGTTATTACGTTTTTATTTGTATAAATCCTACCGATACCTACTTTGTAGTGGCATTTAAAAATTTTTTTACATTTGATTTGTTTTGGAATCACCGTTCATTTTTACCCAGTAAATGTAGTCTTCTAAGTTGTTTATTGTGCTTCTGCATTGCAAAATATAGTGAGTGTTACAAACACTGTCAAAGCCTCCAGTTATTTCCTTGTAATCTCACACCTTTCATGCCTACCTCTCGAACCTAAACACTGATCCATTCTTTTGTAGCTGTACAACACTGTAGAAGAAAGTTTGAACAAACTTAAAAAAGCAAAGCAACAAAGGATTTTTGAGTTCACTCCAGTAAGGGCTATAATGTTGTGTCGACTTAGGTAAGAAGTTCAGTCATAGTGTTATGCCACATTTTCTAAACTTAAGATTTCTATTCAGATCAACTCATGTACTTAAGTTAAAAATCTTTGAATGTCTAATATTTATCTACTAATATATAGTATAGAAATTGACAACATGCGACAACAGCACTGCATATTTTTAGTTAAGAGAACATTACTTTTAACTTAAAGTATTTTGTTAGTTTAGCTTCACTGCTCGATAGTTAAGTATATTCAAAAATCTTTTGCAGTGTTGCCCTTATTTTTTAGTTAGAAACTGTAAAGTTTTGCTGTGGAAAAGCTGAAACAAAAGGACCGTGAAAAGTTTTCCACAATGGGCTTTTAAATATCAAAATTTGCAAACTTTTCTGTAAACCAAAAATACCATTTCTATTAGGTCTACATACATCCTTAAAATGAATTTTTCTAGCAATACAAAGTCCTGTGTCACCCCTAAAGTTCTGCCATGTAAAGTGAATAAAAAAAAACCCAACAACCTAAGAACACCTATTTGATAGTACATGAAAGCAAAACAACAACTAATCTAATACATCCTGAATGCAGAACCAGACATATCGGCTAGCATGTTACAATAAGCAAATACACATCTACTAAAGAAGGGGTATGAATTAGGAACCTCCTCATAGTTGTTGGATCTTTCATAAGTACTTCAATAATAACTTCAAAGTCAACAGTTACTTTTCTGTATTTTTCTGTGTTGGAATTACATTTAAGAAGAAAGAGAGAATTATGAACAACGTATTACATAATAATTCAGGCCCAGTAACTATTTTTGACTTCCTGATTTATTTCACACTCGTTCTCTAGTAACTACATTCCATTGAAATGGTATCGTATGTCGTATATATTATCGCATCTAACTGTATCCTAACCCTGGATGATCTGACAACAAAAAGAAGTTGCTCAAAGACCACAGGTAGCGTGACTGACCATTCCTGAATAAAACTTTAATATTTTACCCTTCAGTGTAGTGCACATGAAAAGCTCTGCAACAAAGTTAAAAAGATATTACCTCAACAAGAACTGCTAAGATACCAAAAAAAAAAGCCATTACCAATATGTTTTATCTTTACAATATCAAAATGGGACATTTCTGAAATATTAGTCAGATATTGCTTTTTTTCCATTCTAGAATGAACATAGAATAAATAACTGCAGTGTATGCACTAAGATTTCATCATTACTTTATTGACCAAGTCACAGTCAGATCATATCACTTGGTCAGTAAAACAAAAAGAAAAGAAAAAAAATCCAGCATGAGAACAGGCTTTGTTATCATGAGCACTTTGCTGACAGGCTATTTCAGCAAATGATTCTTTAACGTCTTAACCCAGGCAGAGCAATGGGTACCAAGACCAATGAACACCCTTTGAATTACTTCAAAAGTCCTCTGGATAGTCCACATTAAGTGCATAGATGAGTCCAAACAAAAGGGCAAATGCAGTTTGAAAGTCACAGACATCATCCAGGACAATCTGCTTTTCAATAACCAGGGCAAATCTTCATATTGTCCCATCATCTTGTCAGTATCCCGATTTCAGCTCTCTTGGCACACATATTTTGGTTCTGTATGGACGTATGCAGCTGCACAGCGCTCTTAACTACTGCTCTGTGGGTTATTGTCGGGAACAGCAAGCAGCGCAGATGGTGCAGGAAGAGGAAACAAAAGTGAGGATGCAGAGCATCCTCACTTTTGAAATCATTAGACATTTGAAATCATAGATTTTGAAATCTAAAATTTTGAAATCATTTTAGATTTCAAAAAGTATTTGCGGCTCCCAGTGTTTTCTTTTGCGTGGAAACCGGGTCCAAGTGGCTCTTTGGGTGTTAAAGGTTGCAGACCCCTGTTCCAGGGGATATATTAAGGTATGGTTAAAACCTGTACTCCCCAAATTCCACCAACATGTTAAGTGACATGTTGGTCGCTACAGAGAGACACTCCTCCCCAACCTGGGACAATCTGACCACCTCTCTCTGCTCCTCATCCCTGCCTACATCTCCCTCAGGAAACAAACTCCTCCAAGAACCAGGGTCATTAAAAGATGGCCAGATGATGCTCTCCTCCAACTACAGGACTGTTTCGATCTGACAGAATGGTCCGTCTGTGAACAGCAGGACCTGCAGACATTCACTCAGTCTGTCCTTTTCTACATTAAGTGTTGTGTAGAAAATGTAACACTTACAAAAACCATCTGGGTTTTTCCTAACCGAAAACCTTGGATGACGAGTGAAGTCCAGACAGTGATCAGAACTCGCAACTCAGCCTTCAGGCTGAGGAAAAGTTCTCTGCACAACATTTTGCCAAAGCCAATCTGAGTAAGAGCATCAAACAGGCCAAGGAGGCCAGAGGGACTCCTCACTGACAACAACCCCCCGCCAGGTGTGGAGAGGTATCCAAACTTTCACTAACTACAAAGGATAGAACCCCCCAACCCCCAACAGCAGCCTCAAACTCGCAGAGGAGCACAGTACATTCTTTGCTCGGTTTGAGGCCCTTCACCCAGCTCACCCCCCTTCTCCCTTCAGGAACATGAGGTCAGGAGGACACTGAGACCAGTGAACCCCTGGAGAGTGGCCAGTCATGATGGCATCTCAGGGGCTGTGATAAAAGCCTGCGCAGACCAACTGGCAGGGAAGAAGATGGTTTCCACCTCTCTGAAGGCCTTCACCATCATTTCCAAAAAGACTGGCATAGACAGCCTTGATGACTACAGGCCTATAGCCCTCATGTCTTTAGTCATGGAGTACCTTGAGCAGATAGTGTCTCAGCACCTCAGAGACTCTCTACCCTCCTCCCCTAACCCACAACAGTTTGCTTACAGAGCAAATCGGTGGAGGATGCCATTACCATCAGATAGCTCAGATAGCTATCTGATGGTAATGGCTCATCACAGAGCGCTGAGCTATCTGGAGAGCAGGAAGAACTATGTGAGGATGCTTTTTGTGGACTACAGCTCAGATTTCAAGATCATAATACTACACATCCTCACCATCAAACTGGGCCGCCTTCAGATCCCATACCCTACTATGGGATCAGAACGAAGATGCCACCTTGAAATGAAACCGAAAAAAATATTGAAGCCGAAAAAAAATATTGTAACTGAAATAAATGTACTGAAAAATCTTGTATTGAAACTGAAAAAAAAATGACAGTGAAAAACAATTAATTGAAACTGTAATTATTTTGTTTTCGCTTACAATTTTGTAAGCGAAAACTGTTTTGGCGTCCGGGGACACGCTGGGGGGGGGGGGATTCCGACCCGCATGTATAGACTATGTGCACATTAGCATATGCTACTTCCGGTGCGGAAACTCCTGTGGGGAGCTTTGTTTCCGGTGTCCTATTCGCGCCCTGTTTACGGTCCAAAACAAGTTAAGCAAATGAATGAATCAAGCCGCGATTTACATTTCTATAGATGTCTTGGGCATTCATTCAATATATCTGTAAATGATGTTCATCAACTTGTCTATGTTTTTTCCCCCGCGCCTCAGAGCAAAAGCGAAAAGGGATTCAAATGTTATATTTCTCAGTATCTGTAAACAGCTTTTTTGGCTTGGCTTTTTTTCACGGTTTGTTAACATGCTGTGTAGGTGTGTACTTGACTAGCTGATAATGACATAATGGGGGAAACATCTGGTTTGACTATTCTTCACCTGTAGTTTGAATGCTGAACATTTGCCTGTTTAAATCATAATAACTGTCACTATACAGAGATGTGCTTCTGAATGTGGACGATGTGTCTTCTGCTGCAGTGATGCAGTTCTGCTTGTGTTGAGTGACGTAAACAACTGATCGATCTAAACTCTTTAAACGTTAAAATTGATCATTAGATTTTTTATGACACAACAGTGGTGAGTGTTCCCACCTTCTCCTCTTTGTAACTTAACATGATCTTTCCGTTTTCGAGTTTTGGACATGATTTTGGAGTATATCTTCGCAGTAGCGATTGACCACAAAGTAAAGCTACCGGAAATGTACAACCCCACATCCGGTCTCAAACCAGGAAGTTAGCATTTTCTTGTGCACAGGGTCTATTTGCAGACATTATAGGGCTTTGGAGCGTGATGTCACGGGGGTGGGCGTGGAAAGGATCTTGGCCCGATCCGCCATTTTGGGGGTCTAAACAAAGCGCAAGCGAAAAAGGAGCAAAGGCACACAACAGCCATGGTTCGTTCTTGCTTTGTGGTCGGCTGTAATGTTCGCTCGCACGACCAGCAAGAGAATAAGCTTGAAAAGGGTTTGTCTTTTCATTCTTTCCCAACCTGGAAGCAACATGAGGCAGCTCGTGTATCAATGTTAGCAAACGAAGGCGTCTAGCCTGGATAGCAGCTGTGAGACGAGCTGATATCCAGTTCTCTTCCATCTCCAAATATCTGTTGGTGCTCCAGAAATTTTCATTCCCGTAAGTTCTAAATTTGTTCATATCACTCTTTATAGCCTATTAGTTTTATTTTCGATGCACTCTGCGCTCATAGCAAATTAGAACAAACATCCTACTGAGTGATTTTGCAGAACTACCTTCTATTTATAGAGTTGCTAATTATTTGGCATTATTGCAGCAAACCAGCCTATGAAATGGATGAAACATCATGACTGGGTTCCAGCGCTACACAAGGGACCTGCTTCAAACATACCACCATGCCAATCAGATAACTACTTCCATGTCAGGGTGAAGAGGTGACCCTTCAGGATAAGATGGTGTAGGTTTGGTGAACAGTGTGATAATAAAACCAGGGAAAAATTAAACCTGCTCCTGTTAAATATTCTTAAGTCTTTTGCTGTATAAATAGCGGTATTTTTTTCAAAAGATACAGTAAATAAAGTAATGTTAGTAGTGGTTGATATCATGTAAACACTATCATGATTTGGTGTAAACATTTTACAAACTATAAATGACATGGATTCTACACTGTTACTGATGTGATGTTCTATAAAATGGTTTTAATTAAAAACAAAAGAGGCTATCTTATGGCCAACCTCTGGCTGTATCTTGGTCATATTACCCAGCAAAACCCAGTACGCAGGTTCATCTGTAACAGCCCTTGTGCCACGGATCCGCACTGTTGCTTCTACATTAAACAGAAGAGCAGTGACATGGGTGCAGGTCTCCGCGACTCCGGCCTTACAGGTGCAGTGGACGGCTTCAACCTTCCCTGTGATGCTCACAGTTACCCATGGCTGCAATGCTGGTTCATTCAGTCTTTGAGAGTGCAGGACCTGAAACACACACAGACAAAGTTAATTTAAAGACAAGAACTATGAGCCAAGGCCGACATAAATGTGTTTAATCTACTTTATCATAAATGTAACAAAGTGTTTAGAAAGTTAGCACATACGTGTATTTTTTCATTTCTTTATGTGTCCATCTATAGAACGCTGCATGTTATAGTGTAAATCTGCCTGTTCTCTGTCAGAAACCTGCCTGCAGAAAATGAACCTAAAGTATGTAATGCAAGGATGTTATCACTTTAGAGATGGAGAAAGCATAAAGTGACAATTATGAATCACTTAATATGATAAGGAGATTCTGCAGGTCATTAATCAATGTATAAAATTAAAATAAAATGTATATCAAACTGCACACAAACAATTTGTGTGTGTTTGCTGATGTTTGTTGACCTGATAAAAACCTTAAATTTGAAATCACCTGCCACATCATGTTAGACCTTTATGCCTGCTCATCTTCTATATGGCTGGCTAGAGGCTCAAGTACTGCAACTGCAACTTTCACCTGGAGTCCAGTGCTGGTGTTGTGCCAAAGAAAAAAAGAAAACAAAACAAAAATACCAGCCCACTTTAACCCCTGACTATGGCACACACTGTTTAAAAATGTAGGGAGTAAAAGTAAAAAGTTGTCAGACAAAAAAAGACTAAAGGAAAGTACAGATACCTGAAAATTCTATTTAAGTACAATAACAAAGTATTTGTACTAATGATGTATTTCTTGCACAAACAAAAATTGTTAGTGTTTGTATGCAACTAAAACATTAGATAAATTAAAAACAACAACAACTCTATTTACAACCAAATCTTAGTCAAAAAACAGATATAAACAGAGAACCCAAATATTATTAGGAGTTTATGTATATTATACTTACTTGCATCATCACAAGTTAGAAAAGATTTAAATAAAATACTTTTTGAAATTATCTCTTAATGACTACTATTGTTCTGGTCTCACTGCTATTTTTTTCATTGATAGACCCTGTTTTTCAGATAATTTGTGAAATCAAAAGGTAAATGGACTGATTCTTATATAGCACTTTTCTACTTGAGTACCCAAAGTGCTTTATACAACATACCTTATCCACACCCATTCATATAAGCACTTTTTTCTACACCTAAGGTTTTTCTAACATTCACACGCATTTATACTCTAATGAAAGCATCAGAGAGCAACTTCGAAGTCACTATCACTTAGACACTTAGGCATCCAGACTGGACACTGGAGCATCCAGGGATTAAACCACCAACCTTCCGATTAGTAAATGACCTGCCCTTAGCTAAAGTGATCGCAAATCAAACAGCAAATAAAGCAGTAACCAGTGCTCAAAACACCTGCACAGATCCACTAATTTTGGTGTGAAAAAGGTGTGTGCATTTGTCCCACCAAACTATGAACAGGTCTCAAAGTGCCTTCTGAGCAATGAATAAATTAAATAATAAATTAAAACGTGAAAAGTGGTCTATATGTTATGTTTTTCTTTTGGATATCTTAGGGATTAGATTCTGGTATTTTTTTTTTAAATTTGCTTTTGTTGTAGTTTCCAGGAAGTAAAGGTGGGACAATTGTAGAGGCTCCAGCAAACAGCCGCAGTGCACACAACTCATACACAAACGTAAACATGACTCTCCATAATAGCATAATAGGGAAGGAAGCTAATGGAACTACCCAGGTCTGCTGATGAAGTGATAAGATGTTGGCACACAGCATTTGTGATTGTGTACGTCTGTGTGTGTGCTTGTGTGTGCGCATTTGTGATTGTGTGTGTGTGTGTGTGTGCGCGTGTGTGCGCATTTGTGATTGTGTGTGTGTGTGTGTGCGCGCATTTGTGATTGTGTGTGTGTGTGTGTGCGCGCGCGCGTGTGTGTGTGCGCATTTGTGATTGTGTGTGTGTGTAGAGGGGAGTTAGACTTTCTGTACTTGGTGGAAGAGAAAGTTGTTCACACCATATATTACTGTAAAGTCCAGTATTAACAATCCCACTCCCTTCCTGCCATTGAAAATCCTCTTTGACTTATGACATTTGTGTGTTTGTCAGTGTGTGTTAATGACAGGGAGAGAGAGTGCAACCATGTAAGAGGGAAATGGGGTTACTGGGTGTGTCAGTTGCTTAGATAAACAATAGAATGAAACACTTCAAGTATGTATGTCCATGATATACATGCTCATTTAAAAGGGAATGACCTCTTATAGTTACATAACATATATACCAAAAATTTCAATGGAGCCTGGACTCTTTGCTGTTCTTCCATTTCAAACAAATACATATTTGACATTACAAAATACAAAATACCAACTAGATTCAAACACATTTAAACAGAAATTTAATCCAAAATTAAACTGCAAAAGTAACTTTAAGTCATAAAGTAGAGACAGATGTGGCAAGTAATAAAAAAGTTACACACTTTGTCCAGCTACAACACTAAAACCACCCATTTATTGTTATTGACCCTTGTGAACAGCTTTAACTCATTCTGTTCTCAGGAAGAGGAACAAAGGTCGCTCTCCTCCTCTTGGTCCAGGAGGCTGGACAGTGGACTCTGTAACCAGATGGCAGCTGCTCAAATGAAGGAAAAGGAGCATGGGAGGAGTCCTTGAGAATTGGGACAGCCAGGCCCCAAACCTGCTGCTCTTAAATAGATGCCAGGAATCGGGGAGGAAGTCCAGTAATCTTAGAACACAGCTTTACATTCTTGTGTAAGTTTCTTTTTTTATCCACCAGTAGACAGTAGAAAATGTGATGACACTGTCAATGAAAGTGTAGTGGAAGGTCAGTAGAATTTTATTACTGACAGAGAAAGCAGTTTTCTAAGGAGGTACAACCCCTGGGTGCACTTTCTCAGGATCACCTCAGCGTTGGAGGAGAACCCCAGGTGGGTGTTGAAGATGGTTTCCATGTACTTGAACTCCTTTACAATCTCTACTGATGACCCATGGATAGGGTTGAAGAGAGCCATAGCCAGCTCATGCCGTCTCCTGGAGAAGGTCACCACTATCTCATTGGTCTTGCTGTTTAGCTCCAGCTGGGAGGAGTTGCACCACTCAACAAATTGCTGCAGACCTAGTCAATGGTGCTGGGTGGGGCCAGACAGGAGAGCTGTGTCATCAGCAAACTTCACCAGGTGACAACTGGATTGACTGGACCTGCATCTCATTGGTGTTGCAGATGAAGAGCAGGGGTGAGAGCACACGACCCTCAGGGGAGCCTGTAGAGGTTGTGAGGACATTTGAGAGTCTATTTTTTGACCCAGACTCTCTTTATGATGCCTGTAAGAAAGTCAAGGCTCCAGAGAATGAGCTGGTCATCCAGGGTAAAGGTGTCGATGATGAAGGCTTTGACATAATTGATACCTCTACCTGTCCGACATGCAAATTGGAGCCAGCTGAGCTGTGAGTTGGCAAAAGAGAAGATGTGTTCTTTCATGATTCTCTCTATGGCTTTCATTACACGGGAAGTGAGGACCACAGGGTGAAGTTTTTTTTCAGGGTCTTTGGTCAGTGCAGTGTCTGAGGACCTGGCCACTAATGTTGTCTGCACCAGGTGCACTATTAGCTTTGGTCCTCTTGAGGGCCCTCACCACGACGTTGGTTTGGAATCTGATTGGAGAATAGCCAAGCTTGATTGGCTATTTAAGTAAATATGTTGGTCTCAAACCTGGTGAAGAAATGCTGGAGTGATGCATGTAATGAGGTCAAGCTGATTGGTGGTTCCACTGGGTGTTTCTGTAGTTAAGCTTGGTGAGCTTAATGGCTCTCTTGGAATCTCTGTTGACCTCCTTTTAAAGCTCAGAGTCAGAGAAGAAGATGCTTCTTATTATTATTTATGATCCCCTTTAACTCCTTTGTTACCCAGGGTTTGTTATTAGGGAAGATGGTGACAGTTTTAGAGGGGATCATGTTTTCCTTAGCATTAACTACACTTGCAGTTAATGCTAACTTTGACACGATCACATCTGTTGTGATTGAGTGATTTAGTGACAAATTCAATTAACAAAGATAATTTTCTCCTTATTAGCTATGTATCACATGAGTAGTCTAGATCCTAGACCCCTCAGCTCTCAAACTCAAGTGAAGTGCACAAGTCTTTAATTAAATCATGATTGCTGTAGGTAATCATGAGAATGTAGTTAAAGGGGGCATGAAATGCTACACATACAAAGGCTAATTTAAACCACTGAGCCCTGCTCTCAAAAAATGACACAGATGCAATCCCTGAGAGCCTGTGTTGACCAGATAGCACCAGTGTTCACGGAGATCTTCAACCTCTCCCTGGCCCAAGCAGCAGTTCCCACGTGCTTCAAACAGTCCATCATTGTTCTTGTTCCTAAGAAACAACAACCCGCTTGCGACAGTGATTACTGCCCAGTAGCACTGACTCCAACAGTGATGAAGTGTTTTGAGAGACTGGTGAGAGACCACATCACTTCTTCACTTCCTGCCACCAGGAAGGTGGCCCACTTCAGTTTGCATACCAAACTAATCGTTCCACAGACGATGGTTCGCCTGGACACTGGCAATTATGTTAGGATGCTGTTCATGGACTACAGTTCAGTATTCAACACAATAATTCCCTCAAAGCTTTTCACCAAGTTGTAGGATCTAGGACTCAGCTCATCACTATGCCAGTGGATCCTCAACTTCCTCACAGACAGACTACAATCAGTGAGGGTGGGAAAACGTGTCTCTCCCTCCATCTCACTCAGTACCTCCATCTCACTTAAGCCCCCTGCTGTACTCACTGTACACTTATGACTGTGTAGCCACATCAGACACCACCTCCATTGTCAAGTTTGCCGACGACACTGTTGTTCTGGGCCCAATCTCTGACAACATCGAGAAGGCCTCCCTGGAGAACTGGTGTCAGGAGAACAACCTCTTCCTAAACGTCAGCAAGACTAAGGAGCTGGTCATGGACTTAAGTACAACGCAGGCGAGGAATTACAAGCCCCTGATCACCAGTGATGCACCAGTGGAGAGAGTGGACAGCTTCCAGTACCTGGGTGTCCACATCACTCAGGACCTGTCATGGTCTTGTCACATCAACACCCTGGTCAAGAAAGCCCGCTAGCGTCTCTGCTTCCTCAGAAGACTTAGGGGCTTCCATCTGCCGCTGAGGGTGCTTAAGAACTTCTACTGCTGCACCATCGAGAGCATCCTAATGGGAGACATCTGCACCTGGTTTGGGAACAGAGCTCTTCAAAGAGTGGTGCGCTCCACCGAACGCGTCATTCACTCTGAGCTTCCTGACCTGCTGTTGAACCATCACTAAACAGTGCAAGACCGAAGCCAGGAAGATCATGATGGACCTCTCCCATCCCAACAATGGACTCTTCTCACTGTTGAGGTCTGGGAAGTGCTTCCGCTCCCTTAAGGCCAAAACAGAGAGAATGAGGAGGAGCTTCTTCCCCCAGGCTATTCGGGCCCTGAACCAGGGGTAGTCTGGACTCTTATACATCACATCACCGCATGCACACTGTTTATTTGCACACTTCTTATGATTTCTTTCTTAAATTTTCTATTTGCACATTGTACTTTCTTATCTTATAATTTACCTGTAACTCTTAGTTTAGTCTTTACTTGTTAGGTTAAATTCTTTATTTATTCTTTACATCTGTTAGACTTTTTTTTTTCTATTATGCAACTCTTATTAATGGTAAATGGCCTGCATTTGTACAGCGCTTTACTCAGTCCCTAAGGACCCCAAAGTGCTTTACACTACATTCAGTCATTCACCCATTCACACACACATTCACACACTGGCAATGGCAAGCTACATTGTAGCTGTGTGTGGCTCTGTCACACTGACAGAGGCGAGGCTGCCAGACACAGGCGCCACCGGGCCCTCTGACCACCACCAGTAGGCAAACATGGGGTTAGTATCTTGCCCAAGGATATTTGGCATGCAGCCAGGAGGCAGCCTGGGATCAAACCACCGACCTTCTGATTAGTGGCTGACCTGCTCTGCCACCTGAGCTACAGCCACACACTATTACCTCTTTCTCTTTAATTTTTCAAACTGTAATTTATTTTTTATTGTAAACTTCTAAAATTTAAAATTTGTAAAGTCTGTAAATTTATTTACTGTAGTATAATGTTTGGACATTGCACAGCAAAAGCATTTTACTACATGTTGTACTGTGTATGATTGTGTGTGTGACAAATAAAATTTGAATTTGAATTTGAGATGTAACTCTGACTGTGAGGCCGGATTTAAGAAATGAGTGCTTAAAATTAAAGCTTTAAAAACATGTTTAGCGCCATCTTCTGTCAGTACAGAATGTGGCGTCATTTGCTTGGTTGGTTGTGGCTAACAAACTTACATTAGTTTATGTCAGCTAACTAGTGACATAATGGATAACTCAGAGGAAAATAACGACACTTAAAATCAGTTTAATGGGATCACTTTAGTGCTGCAACAATGACCTTTATGTTAAGAAACCGAGGATATACTGCCCACTTTCACTGTCTGTCTCTTTAGCAGTAAGTGGCTCGTCACTGTTTGGCTGGCTGCACTCAAAGTCCAGTCGTTAGCCAAAATGTTCATGTTTGCAAGGCACTTTATAAATGAGGAATGTGTGGAGGAGAGCCTGTTTGAACTAGGTGACAGGTGGTTCATCGGATCGACAGAAACAGATTTTCCTCCTCTGGCCGAGTGCACTGAGCGGCGAAATGAGTTGATGCAATCAGTGCTATTTTATTCAATCAAATAATCTTTCTCTTCTCAAGCAAATCCAAACAGTTTACAACATAACAAACCACTAGATGCACATCACACAACAAATATAACTATGTTTCTTACCAAAGCACAAGCGGGAACCCCATCAGCACATCTGCAGGGAAAGTAGGTCAATGTGTGCGAAGGCTCTTTTCTTTTGTTTTTTCCTCACATCATCTCACTGACTGGATTACTTCATGTTAGAAGTGAGGAAAAGCAAATGTAAAGTAAAGGAGACTGTAACAAGATTTTTTTTTTGTTTCCTACTGACATGCTGATGGATGTTAGGATTGCCAGTCATCGCCAGTAAGAAACTGTTATGTTTTTGGTGTGATGCACATGGAGTAACTGTAATGTTCTTATTCATCAAACAATAAAACATCAAGAATTGCTCCTTGTGATAGCTATTTATTTTCTTGACCTCCTGTCTTCTTCCATATTCTTATTCATTCCTGAGCACCCCCTGTGGGTAGCTTATTTAATAGTAACTATCATTAGCTGTGTCCCAAAACGTAGGCTGCATCCTCCGGAGGCCGCATTTGAAGGCCAATTATGTCACAGCCAGGCGACGAAGGCTGTTCCATATTCATCGACTCCTTCAAATGCAGCCGACAAATGCGTCCTTCATTTCCCCGAATTTGAAGGATGGGTCGGGTGTGTCCTTCGTGGCCCACCATATCCCAGAATTCATAGCGTGGCCCAGCCAATTACAGTTTCCAACAATGGCGGCCGCTACTAAGTTTTAATATTACTCCTATTAAACTTTCTGGGTCACAAAATAAACTTTTAACATATTTTCAGGCGAGAAAGTAGCCGTGTAAACTTTAAATATCTCCTTAGTTTATTAAGACATCACATATTTGCAAACGTGCTACGACGTTTTCGGAGACGTCTGTTACCCACCAGCTGGGGGTTTCAATGGTCACTCGACCCACCGAGCAGCAGAATCCCGCTGTCTTTCGCTACTCAGGTTAAACATGATATACAAGTCACTCGAATAACTTAAAAATGTAATTGTTTGGCTTTTTTCGGTGTTTTATTTGTTCCGGAGTAAATCTGTTTGGCTGAGATCAAAATTATTAGTTTAGATTAGATTAAATAAAGCTTTATTAATCCACCAGGTGGGTTCCTCCAGGATTTTTACACAGCTGAATAAACGTAAAAAAAAAAAACCCCGTTAAAAAACCCTGATTAAACAGAAGTGTGAGACGGTCGAGAATTTACGCCAGTGTCCTGTTATATTTTAGATAGCAAGGAGCAGACGGCTGAGTTTTTTAACTCCACCGAGACAGCGGTGACGCAAATCTGAAGGCTAGACTGTCCCATTTCACAGCCTCGCACTTCCGGCCTTCTCGGTCTTCGAAGGACCCGGCCCACGTAGACCACGAAGGCCTGGTCCTCCGAAGGATGCAGCCTACGTTTTGGGACACAGCTATTATGTCCCCCTTCCCAACCGGTCAGTGTTGCATTACCCACAATTACCACAAGTACTGTCTAACATTCAACATGTCACAAATAGTGAAACAAACTACATTCTTTAGCAATTTTCTGCATGACCAAATGTCATAGCACAATCCAAATAAAATAAATTCAGTTTATATCCCTTATATTTCCCCGACTGAACCAAATGAGTACCATACACCCCTCAATCATATTATAGCGCTTCACATTTTACAACTTAAACAGTCAATAACACATTATAACTCAGCGGATTTGAAGCAAGTGTGAACAATTACTATTCTAAATGAATTACTATCATTTATTTACTTTAATTTAGGTCAGAAGGTGGACCAAATAGAGAAACATTGAGGGGAATTAAATACAACCTTGAACTTGAAAGAAAAAAAAACACACAAAACAAAAAATGAACACATACCAGAGTGAGCAGTCATCTTAACAGGTATTCAAGCTGAACACTAAACACTACTAAAACCTCAAATGCAGATTGAACTGATGCTCACAATACAGTAATTATGAAATCAAAACAGGAATTTGAAACTTTGCAGAGCAATAATCAAACATTAAGCATTAGAACAACAATCAAACCAAACACAAAATATGATGTAAAATCCTGAGTTGTCCGCAGAACGTTTTTAAGGCCCATCATAGTAATTTTGTTTTGTTGTTGTTGTCCTGGAGAAGATGTGACTGGCCAGTTGCCTATGTTAAGACTGGTTGGACCTGAGCTTGCAGAGTAATTTCTTTTATATATATATATATATATATATATATATATATATATATATATATATATATATATATATATATCCCATGGCTCCATGGTGAGTATGAATAGGTTCATGATTCACGAAGCTCCATGGAGCTTCTTCAGGCTGATCCGGACCTAGGTAGCTGGAAAAAAAAAAAGATAAAGTTACTGTTGTGTAGTTTCCATCTATACCATTGTTGTCATATTTAAACATTTTGCTTGCTTGCAAAAAAACCTCCTGATGATTGCTTTGGTTGCTAGCAGATTGCTGCAGTTGCCCATAGTTGGAATAAATGTCCACAAACACTTGTTAACTAACCACTGAGCGTTAGTGAACTTCAAAAAGTAGAGCACAAACTACTTACGGAGAATCGGTGAAACTGAGAATTTAACTCACAAATACAGAAGCAGAAACTTCTTAAATGGTCTGCACCATACAACAAGCCATGACATTACCTACACTAAATATGCAGGAAATGTAATGTTCCTACAGTGAAGAGGTTTAGTCCGGTAACTGCAAGTAGCTGATGTGGCCTAACAGATCCTACAATAACACAGAGAAAACCCCCAACAACTAGATTTGCCCTTTCACCAAGCACTTGGTGACAGTGGGGAGTAAAAACACCATCTCAACAAGATCCAGCCTGATCTAGTCATAACCACAGTATATTTAAAAGGAACGTTTCAAGTCAATTTTTGTACAAAGTTAAAGAGAGGTGAGGTATGGTATGTGCTTGGTCAGTTGGAGTTTCAGTAAAAATTCAGTATAAAGTGTATCTAAATCTGTTACACCACTGAAACCTCTGCACCACCTGGCCTTCCACTAACCCTGAACATGCTTTTATCACATGGGATGCCTATCAGCCAAAATGGTTTTTATGTAACACATTTGAAGCCCTCCTGGCTATAGTGAGTGTATATGACAGAGAGACAAAAACAAAGAGGCAGCACTGCTAGTCCAATCTTCTGGTTATAAAAACACAGCAACCGCCAGCACTGGCAGATCCTTGGCCCAGCTAATATTAAATCCTTAAAAAAAAAAAAAACCCCACACTATTCTATATAAGGTCATTTAATCTGACTTCCAAACATGGAAATGAAACAGTCAATCACATGGAGCATGAAATATTTAATAAAAACTGGTCTTTATTTATGGCAGATCACCTCTCACATCATTGAATGTTTTCAGATGGGTCTATTGGAGCCCAGGAGAATGTCTCGGTTCAAAGAGATCTCCATATCAAATATCTGACATCTTGATTCACTTTATTAAAGTACTGTGTGTGTAATAGAGCGATATAGCTTTCAGCGCCATTTCCAAATGTATGCTAAACATCATAATGAAGAGATGCATGGTGCACCTATTTATTCTGATATTCTGAAAGATTAAATAAAAGGTCTGAAAAGGTGTAAGGGACACAGCAAAGACAAAAAAGAAGGCTAACTCCCTAGATGTTTGTCATTTTCCAAATAAGGCAATATAAAGAAATATGCTGTCTTTGTCTGCCCATTAGAAGTTGTAATAGTAGTCATCTACAAATAGCACTGATGAAAGTGATTTGATACAACAATTAAAACTGAGTGAGCAAAAAATGTACTTCACCCAATTTTGATGTGAAAGAGCTCACTGCTTTGGACCAGTAGGTTTGACTACGTACAGGAGAGGCAAACTGAATGAGACTCAGGCAACTGTGACTTTTGAAAATGCCGGCTTTTGTATTTTACTCACCCAGAAAACTTTACAAATAAAAGTATCTCTTTTTGGTACCAGTATTTTCCTCAGTCACAACTCTGTGGTTCAATCACAGTAATCACTTTAAAAAAAAACCTTCCCTGGGTGCACCCTTCTAAATGTACAAAGTTCACGTTCAAAATGAACCACAATCTCAATTACCGAAATCCAAATGGCAACATTCATTTGCAACTTTATAGACTTTGTTAACAAATTGCAACAACCATTGAGCTGGAAAAATAGATCCAACCGCCCACACCCACTTCCCTTCCTGTTCGTGGGATGTATAGAGTCCATAAAAAGTCCTTAAAATAAACCGTCCGTAAGTCCAGGGGGATGTGTGTGAAGAAGGGGAACAGCAAGTTCCAAGTGGCGTGGTGTTTTTTTTTTTGTTGCAGCTGGCCTACCACACTCTGCTGTGCAGCACAGAACAAAGTCAATTGGTCCATCAACGGGGTTGGCTCGCCATTGATTACAGGAGTTTTTGCAATGCATCAAAAGGAAGACACAAAGGGAAACAAAAAAACCTGACCTGTCAACGACAGTGTCATAGGACATATTAAGTTCTCAAATAATCACAGTTCACTATCACCTAAAATGTATTATTTGCAACATTACCCATGTTACAAATTGAAAATAAACAGTAAAACACACAATAATCTGTGCATCAGCTTCAAATGCTTTTTCCCCAATAGATTGAATAAAGTTTTCCACAAAGTGTTTGTAAACAATTTCCCAATAAACACTAGAACATTTAGCCTACAATGGACTCATGAAAAGTGCAGATAAACAATGAACAATTAAAACACTACTCACTGATCTCAAAAAAGAATGTGCTAGAGCGCGAAATGGCGCAGGAATGAGGAAATGGCATCGTCTCTAATTCCCGACCTTCCTCGACCAAACAATGAACCAGCTAGTTACTTGTCTTAGCAGTACACATACAATAAAGCGATCTTTCATAAGCAGTGAATACTAACTCTTCCATTTGTATAACTTTTCTTTCCCGTACCTCGTTTCAATGAATCTCCGTGTCTTTTCTCTTGCTAGCGTGGTCATGGAGGATTCGCGAGAGAGGAGGAAAAGCCTGCGCTCTCTCAGACGGAGATGGCGGGCGGGGCTCTGCACCACGTTTCAGCAGCTCATTGGCTTAGAGCAACTCACGTCTACTCCAGAGCAGTTAACTCTTTAACTGCCGCACCTATGGCTTATTCACTATAAACCGAGTGTAACTGCTGAGATTAATGATCTTTTTTTCATTTTGGTACATTTTATCCAAGCCACCCTTAGATATGGGTTACAGAAGCAACATTCAACAGCAACAAATATATTGTATCTATTTAGCTTATTGATTTATTAGAATGATGATGGATCCACCCATACAAAAGGTCCCAGACTTGATCGGATTTTTTCCAGAGGTCTCAATATCACAGTCACCCGTGCTCTAGATGTTGGTGTCTCTGATTATTATTGCATAATTTCAGTTTATTGTTTACCTGTCAAAACAAATATCAACTGATTTATAGATTAGCTTTATATGGCTGCCCTCACAGTTGATACAATTCACAATTCAAGTTTCAAAATACTAGTTACCAGTACTGTGATCATGTGAGGAAGCGAGTTTCTCAAATTATTGATCACAGTGCCCATGTCAGAACTGTAAATATACAGTTACGTAACACGGTCCACCAAAATCACCCTGAACAAACAGTGAAACATGGTAAGAGATGGTAAGGTAAAGGTGGCACAATCTGCCAGAGAGCTGAGAGAAAATACAAAAAACCCCCCCAAAAAACTAAAAATCTATTTTGAAATCTATACAAGTGTACTTGACTGTTACAACAACCTGACACATTGCACCTATGAAAGTCCTAACATCCTTCCCCCACCTACCACTCTCACTCATGACCAGGTTCAGAGACAAACTAGAAGACTCCGCTCAGGCAAGTCTGCTAAGTTTCTAAAGCTCAACCAGCCACTTTCTTTACTGTAAAAAAATTGAGAGATATTAACCAGCATTGGATATTTTTTCTCATGATCACACTCTTAAACCTAGTAATCAAACTGCAAACGTATTTAAACTAGGTTAAATATAGCATTTAAAATAATTAATGCATTCTGTTGGAGAAAAAACTTTATTTGCTGGTAACAAAATACAAAACTACGAGAACAATGTAGTATATATGTTTCCTGTTAGAAAAGGTAAATACATGGAACTGTCTGAGCCTCACAAGTCTAATACAATAGCTGAAAAATAACAGCTATTTCCATCATCTAACTCACAAACTAGAAAAGGACTTTCTTTCATGAAATCTTGCCATCATTCCTTTGTGTAGAGCACAGCGTGCGGACATATGCTGGTGTTTTCAGATGCTATGGTTATATCCTTTCTTAGGTCATCATACATCTCCCAGATGTACGGGGTCCTGTTACAGAATGTCATATAATGCCCGAGTGTTTCTGGTGTTGGGCCCTCCTGAAATGTAGTGACTGCTTTCGGTGTGAATTTCTCTCCTTGAAGTAGCAGAGTGGATGGGAATTCAGTAAGCAAAAACCTTTTTGGACTGTGAAAACTGTGCTCCAGAGTTTCTGTAGAGCATTTTCCAAGGTCTGTGTCAATCCATATAAGCTAACCTTCAGTCGAAGGTGAGCTATGCCAGAAGCTGAGAGGACTGACAGATCAATGGAAACAAAAGGTATTTGCCTTGTGTTTGGTGTGTAAAGTTTGCAGTACTGGGAGGAACACTGTCTTGTGAAGTGAACATTTGGATTTTCCATCATTGTTTTTTGAATTACTGTGGACACATGGTACTGTGCATCAACACGATGAACACCAGTCTTCAACTGAACAGGGCAGAATATTGAGCTCAGCACCTCTGCCCTCAATGAATAGGCATGTTGAGTGACACCCTTTGAAGCCAGGGATTTCACAAGCTGGAATACTTTATTCTCCTCTGAACTATTCAACATGTTTTGAGCAGTAAGACTGTCACAGTAAGCACAGCACAGACTTTGACAGAAGGCATCAAAGGCACAGGTGTTCATGACACAGTATTGTCCTTTGCCAAGTTTTACTGGTTGTTGATTATTTCCATTTTTTAACAGCCCTAGCTTTACTTTTTTCTTTTTCACAGCTGGATCTGAGTGGAGCCATTCAGGACAAGGGGAGAGGTATGAGGTCATTTTCCTCTTCTTTGGTGGAACTGCAAGGCCTCTCCAGTTTTCCAAAGCTGCTGTTTCTTCAATGTCCATGTCTGTGTCAATTTTGGGCTCCTTATCATCCACTTCCTGCTCCACAAAGGCTTTGTGTGGATCCTGATGCTTCACTGTACTGTCTGTCTGGCAACCTCTGCTTCTTTTCGTATTTGTTTTGCAGAACAGATCCGCATGTTCCCTTCAATAAAACCAAGATGACGTGTAATGAATTTATCTATCCTTATAGGGAGATTTTCATGCTTGAACAGACCATGTTTAATGTTCTTGAACTCTGCTTCAACATTAGCTGAAGTTGCAGTGAGCTCTGAAATAGGGGAACCATTACTCCAGTCCAGAGTGGTAGGTATCCTCCCAATCTAGTTAGGTGTGGGGCGAGCTCAGGTAGATAGTGCATATTGTCTCGATCACCATGAACTTCAGCATGGCACCTGCTCCCCTCACAAATATCTGCCACCCACTGCCTTAAGTCAGTGTTTATTTCTGTGCATGGATCCAATCTAATGTCGTCTTCTTCCTTGTCATCAGAAACAGACATAGTCTCATCTGCAATTTTTCTTTTCAGATTTGATTTGGACACTTCTGACATAATGGGGTTTCCAAAACTGTCACAGCCTTCTGTCTCACTTAATGCCACAATAGCAATGCTGCGTATTAGGACCTTGCTTCCTCCAAGGATTGGGACTTGACAAGTTGTGCCATTGATCGCACGTAGAAATCCCTCACCCGATGAGGGTAAGGGATTTTTTCCGAAGCAAGACACCAAAGCATTCATTAATGTAGCTCTTCAAATCTGAATGATGTGTTAAAGCCTTAACTAAAGCACCAAGTAAAGCTAAGGAGAAATCACAGATGGCCTCCTTTGGGATTGGTGCTCCAGCACGAATCCATTCCAATAACCATCTTGTGATTGCCTGGACATCATGTCTCTCTGACAACATTTGCACCACTGGGACGTGAGAGTTGTCCCTTCCTGTTAACACACCTTGATACAGGAAGATATTTCCAGACAAACCATTAGGCCTGAGAAGCTTTTTTACAACTGAGCCAGTCGCATCAAAGGCGACTATGGGCTGCTTTTCAGTCTTGTACATCAGCATTTGAGTTTGACTCCAGTAGTGACAGAAGAACTTGTCTAATCCAATGTCCCAAATGCTTCCACTGTGAGGGGAACTGTATTTTAATGAGTGGAGAGACAGTATTGGGTTTTTATGAGCAACATCTAGTTGATTTTGTTCGTGTTTGGCTTTGTGCAGAGTTGTCAAATTTGGTAGATGGCTTGGCTCTGGATCACCAAAGTCCATCAGCTTTGCTGCCTCTGATGCTCTCCACACATGGGGCTGCAGTCTGCCTTCACAAAGTTCTTTCATTACTTGTGCCCGCAGACTTCCGGACATGGCACTCTTAGAAAAGCCAGTGTGCATGGATTCATCCGTGTTTGCCATTACACACTTCAGCACCATTGGGCAGTGATTTTCAGGTTCCTTTTCACATGTAATGTACAACTGGCCACTACACTCTTTGTAAAAGCCTCTGATTTTAATAAAACAAGATACAGTTCTGGGGTACACCTTGGCTCGTTTAAAAGTAATGGTGCATGTACTTTTAACCTCTTTTCAGATTCCCTGGTTTACAACAGGAGTCCATGTACCTGGCTTCAAAATTGTGTATTCCCTTTTTTGAAAGTATTATTTTTGTATGTGACTTTATGTGGAATCACATGTATCCACTGTTCAAATGGGAGCTCCACATTGAAAGTCTTGCAGTTTTTGTTTTGAAAAGGAGAGCTGCTTTGTTCAAAATCATTATCATTGTCACTGCTGTCTGTGTCAGTCAGTCTCTCTTCATCACTGTAATCCAGAGCAGCCCATACATTGTGTCTGTTTAATTTAACAAAAGTGTAAAGAGCTTTTGGTGTCATCTTTTCACCAAGTTGTTTGCATAGATTTTGCCATATGTCATTACTTGGAGTTGAAACTTTTCCATTTTTTATGACTGCTTCTTTAGAAGCACGGAGGACTTCAAATACTGCAATTTTGTCCACCACTGATTTCTTTGGCATCTGTCAGGCAAAAATTAAAAATGTGATATATTACTGCTATAATTTGGTTATAACTTTAATTCTACATCTTTAAGTGGATATAAAATTACTTACTTTGATTCACTGTTTTGACGTAGTGAATTGAAGTGTTGATGATTGCTGTTGCTCATGGAATATAGCTTAAAAATGAAAATAAGATAGCTAGCACATGTTTTCTTCAACTCTTGTTTTTTTCTCTCAGAAGAAGAATGTGTATGATAGCACCCCCTGGTGATCACAAACCAAACACAGGTCGCTATGTTTGTTTTTTTGGCAGAGTTGTACCAGTTTATTCTTAACAAGATCTAGTTCAAAATTCATTTGATCGGTATAAAAATGAATGTAGTCAATGTTCAAAGCTCATCATCAAAATACTTGTAGATAAATCCAGGCTCTGTTGAGATAAATCTGTGTCTGTGTCAATCCCACACGTGTTTAATAGCCCACTCATTTAATAGCCCTTTGTGACCATGGCTACAGAAGTTTGACTCCTGCAAAAAATATAGGTCGGCCCTTTCAGGTAACATTGACAGTTACCTAAGATTCACAGTTCTGTAGGCTGTTTGGAGCCTTTGAGTTCAGATTTGCTGAATCACTGAAGTGCACTCCTGTGTATGTTAATTTTATACAACTTGCTCATGACAACCCACATACAAATGACAGCACTTTTGTTAATATTAGCATTTGACTTAAATGCTACAGTTCACATATTATTAGGTTAATGTTTTAACAACCATTAGCATTTTAGCATATACCCTGCTGGTAGCACACTAGATGGAATAAGGTAATGTTAAGAAACATGGTAGTCAGTGATCCACAACCAGCTTATTGGCTCAAAACACCTTATCTAATTATAAACTGATACGCACCTACTGGCATGCCCCTTTAAATTTCTTCATAAATGTTATTTAATGTTATTATTACGGCAGCACGGTGGTTAGCACTGTTGCTGCACAGCAAGAAGGTCCTGAGTTCAATTCCACCATCATGCCAGGGTCTTTCTGTGTGGAGTTTGCAGGTTCTCCCCGTGTTTGCGTGGGTTCTCTCTGGGTTCTCTCCAAAGACATGCAGCTTGTGGTGATAGGTTAATTGGTTAATCCAAATTGCCCATAGGTGTGAATGTGAGTGCAAATGATCGTCTGTCCCTGTGTGTTGGCCCTGTGACAGACTGGCAACCTGTCCAAGATGTACCCCGCCTCTTGTCCTGTGACAGCTGGGGTAGATTCCAGCACCCCCTGCGACCCTTAAAAGGATAAGCCGAAGCAAATGGATGGATGGATTTATATTAATATCTTTAAAATAATAGCGCCACAAACAAATTTTTTGCAGCACAAACCAGCTCAAACATAGCACAAACCTGTGACATCAACTTTTGTTTGATTTGGGTGATGTGGGGGGCTGGTTGACCTTTTGACGTTTGCATTTTCATTAATATCTTTAAAAAAGAGGCAGCACAAATGACAATTTTAGCAGCACAAACCAGCACAAACGTTTGACATCAATTTTGTTCAATTCCATTAATGTGGGGGGGCTGGTTGACCTCTGATGACCTCTAGAAATTTTTATCAATATCTTTAAAATGAAAGCGGCACGAACGACAATTTTTGCAGCACAAACCAGCACAAACGTAGCACAAACGTTTGACATCAAATTTGTTTGATTTGGGTAATGTGGGGGGGCTGGTTGACCTTTTGACCTTTACATTTTCATTAATATCTTTAAAACAGAGGCAGCACAAACAACAATTTTACCAGCACAAACGACAATTTTACCAGCACAAACGTAGCACAGTTGATTGACACCAGTTTTGTTTGATTCCATGGGGGGGCTGGTTGACCTCTGATGACCTCTAGAAATTTTCTTGAATATCTTTAAAATGATAGCAGCACAAACTAAAATTTTAGCAGCACAAACCAGCACAAACATAGCACAAACGTTTGATACCACTTTTGTTGGATTTGAAGAAGGTGGGGGGGACAACTTCACTCACATTCAGTTAGGTTACCAGCCCCACCTTGGAGCTGAGGATGCCATCATCTACCTACCCATGCATCCTGGGGCAGTAGGTTGAGGGTTGCAGATGCCAACAGACTCAATTAACTGATCCGCAAGGCCAGTAATGTTATGGGGATGGAGCTGCACTCTCTCAAGGTGGTGCCGGAGAGGTGGTGTTGGAGAGATGTTGTCCAAGATAAGGCTAATGTTGAACAATATCTCCCACCCACTCCATGACGTGCTGGCCAGTCACAGGAGCACATTCAGCCACATTTCACATCTTCTAGACTGAAAATAACAAATAAATAACTTTACAGTTTACAGTTTATTGTAAAAAGCCAATTATATATATATATATATATATATATATATATATATATATATATATATATATATATATAAATATTTCATCATAATATTCTGGATATTTATAATTTACAATAAGCTATATTTCTTATGTGTTTTTTTTTTTATTTAGTGCAGTCTGTTACTGTCTTGGAGCCACTGTAATCACATAATTAGGGATTAATAATGTATTCTGATTCTGAAGATTCAAACAGTTCAGCAGTCTGTGAAGTTATGCTCAATGTGTGCCAGCAGGGGGAGACATTCACCGCAGTGCAAGAGGTACAAGGAAAAGAACAGACAGGGGAAAGGCCAAGTGGAAACCCAAAAGGAAAGAAAGAGAAGAGCATGGAGATTTAAAATGTGGAGGATGTGAAAAAATACAGCACAAAGGCACAGAAAAGTGCCCCACTAAGAATTCAAAATGCAACAAGTGTTAAAAGGTGGGTAATTGAGAACGGAAACGTCACAGCAAAATATTTACAGAAGTGACAAGGGAGACTGCTGCACAGACACCTTATTTCCTGGGTGCAGCCACAAAAAGAAACAGGGCTGATGAACAATGGGCAATACAGTTTACAATTGGAGCAATACAAGTGAAATTCAAAATAGACACAGGTGCCGATGCAAACGTAATGGGACAAGAGACATTTAATAAATTAACTCCCAAGATGGAAATAAAGCCTAATGTTACAATGTGCAGTCCGGGTGGTCATTTGGTCTATTTAGGTACGTTTCAGGCCAGCATAAAATATAAAGAAAAGTTGTAATTATTTCTAGTATATGTCAGAAGTGGCCAAAATACAAACAATGTGCTCAGAAGAAACACAACAATGAAGACAGGGCTGGTGAACACTTAAAACAGAACCTGTTAAAATCTAGTAAAAAAAAAAAAAGCTCAGCCATGCAGAGTGCACACTGCTCATGTGTTCCCCTTGCCTCTTTTGTAAAAAGTAAAAGAGGAATTAAAGCTAATGGAAGAGAATTATGTTATTGAATTTGTGATTGATCCTTCAGACTGGTGCGCACTAATGGTGCTGGTTCCTCGGAAAAATGATTTACATCTGTGTGGATTTGAAGAATTTAAACAAAGCTGTAAAGAAAGAGAGATATATTCTCCTGACTGCAGAGGAAATTACTGCAAAACTAAGTGGGCCATAATGTTTTCATTACTAGACGCAACCTCCAGATTTTGGCAGATTTCTCTTCACACTGTAAGGGCGACAAGTAGGGCTGGGCCATATCATACCATTCACAGTAATACCGGTATAATGTTGGGCAACGATAAGAAAATGAAATATCGCAATAGAATATGGGTAAAACGCACATGCGCAGTGCCTTTGTTTTCATATGCGCATGGCGGAAAAATCATTCCGGCGACAGAGAACGAGAAGGGCGAAAGCAGATCATTGAATGAAACGATGAACCAGAACTGGTTTGTAAAAATGCTGCAGCTTCAGTGGTGTGGAACTGGTTTAGCTTTCGTCCGTCAGATACACAACAAAGCACTATTTTTGGTAGAGCATGCTAGCAGGCCGTCGTTATTACCGTGTTGTTTGGAAAATCAATTTTCCACACTTAAAATCAATCCTTTGATTTTTCTGAAAATCGACAGAGCCCCTTATAAAACCGTGTGCCTTATGTATGAACTCTGGTTGTGTTTACTGACCTCGAAACGATTTTATGTACATGGCGCTCGAAAATCTGTCAAATGTTTCAGTACAACTTTGCTAAGCTACGAAGCCGCACCGCTTGATGGATTGTCGGAGCATTACGGTTATCATAGGCGGAGCCTCGCGGAGTGATACGTACTGTGCTTCAACATAATATTACCGTATTGTGTGTGTATAACCTCTTTTTAAGTTTTGTGGATATTATACATGGTTATGCTGAGGATATGTCGGCCAGTTTCCACTGGAAATGCCTTTTGTGTCATGGGCTGGGTCTGTGACCCAGTGTTTGAGTTCTTATATATTTTGGTATTTATTTGTGCCCTAGTTTAGTTCATCTAGTTAATTTCGAGGTTGCTGTTTAGTCCTTTGTTTCTTAGCTGTTTATGTCATCTCCTCCTGTATTCAGTCTCCCTGGTCCGTGCGTCTTCCTGTCATGCGTCATCAGTGTTGGGAAGGTTACTTTTAAAATGTATTCCACTACAGATTACAGAATACATGCCCCAAAATGTATTCTGTAACGTATTCCGTTACGTTACTCTCATTGAGTAACGTAACGGAATACGTTACAGAATAATATTCTGAATACTTTGGATTACTTAATATATTATCATGGTTTTTACAACTACATGAATGTACTATTTCTGTGTGACTTATTACTATTACTGAAGGTCTGCGGCTCCGAACCGTAGTAAAGGGACCTTCTGGCTAATACGTTGGGTTCGTGTCGGGCTTGTAGCTGAAAACTAGCTTTACTTTGTTGTCTGGGTCAACTTTGCTAGCGAGAGACAGAGAGAGGCGTTGAAAGGCTGCTCCAACGGAACTTATTGTTTCGGAGGAAAACACGAACAAAGTGTACAGTCGAGTCTTAATAGCTTACTTACAACTGGGCTCGTCAAGCACTCTTCTTGGCTGCAGTGGTTATTATTATATTTACATGCTTCCAGCTCCCGTTTCTGCTCGATGACAACTCGTACTTTTCCACTCTCATTTTTCTCCCTCCTTGCGCTCACAGACACATAACGAGTATGGCAGTCCATTCTCCCTGCAGCACAGACTACACTGCCCATGAGGCTACATTCTTTAGGGCTATGCCTGTAGCATTCAGCTTAGCACAACAACAACAACAACAAAAAGGCGCTCTCTCACACAGGAAACATAGTCGCAGAGAGACTGTGTCACCATGGCAACCGTAACGCTGCCGCCTGGAACAACAGAACATAGCTATCAAACAAAACCCAAACAGTCCTGACCCGCCACAATATGAAACAGGGAAGTACCACCGTGTAATCCATTTATTTCAACAAAGTAACTGTATTCTAAATACCACCTTTTTAAACGGTAACTGTAACGGAATACAGTTACTCATATTTTGTATTTTAAATACATAACGGCGGTACATGTATTCCGTTACTCCCCAACACTGTGCGTCATGTCTGTGTAGTTATGTTCAGTTCAGGTCACGTCTAATCCCCATGTTTCCTGTTTTACTTTGAAAGTCTGTGTCTAATGTCAGTGTATGCAGTTTCACTTTCCCTGTCCTGTCATTAGGTTCATGTGTATCAGCTGTTCCCCCTCATGTGTTTCCACTTCCCTTGATCATCCCTTATGTGTATTGGCACATAAGGGATGTTGGCTGTGTCCCAATTCAGGGTCCGCACGCTTGAAGTACGCGCACTACGCGTACTACGTGCGGTGCGTACTATAAGTACGAGAAGCACGGAAGTGAGAGGCTTGTGAAATGGGACGGTCTAGCCTTTGTCGCGCTGTTCAGGTTGCCTAGCAACCATGATACTAACTGCGAGAAATCTTACATACAGCAGTGTGTGACAAAAATGAAGGAGAAAAATGTTTTGTCATGACATCACTTTGATTAGTTGAGTATCTGAGGCTGAGACCACGGGACTGTAAAACATGATTATTGGGCTTCACTTCTGTACTGAACAGTCATTTCAAGAGTAGTTAGTAAATAACAATTAGCTAATAATGTTCATGAGACTAAAATCATCTCACTGTGATAATGTAAATATAATACACACAATACAATATTATAGTATTGTCAGATTATCATGAGTGATATATATATATATATATATATATATATATATATATATATATATATATATACATATATATGTCCGAAGGTCGGACGGTCCTGATCCCCAAGGACCCCAAGAAGGCACCAGTCCCCTCCAACTACCGACCAATATCCTGCCTTAGTACTACATGGAAGCTCCTGTCAGGCATCATATCGGCTAAGATGAACAGGCACATGGGTCAATACATGAGCGGGACACAGAAAGGAATTGGCAAGAATACCAGAGGCGCAAAACACCAGCTACTGGTACACAGAACAGTCAGCCGAGACTGCAGGACCAGACTGACCAACCTGTGCACTGCCTGGATTGATTACATGAAGGCCTATGACTCAATGCCCCACAGCTGGATACTGGAATGCCTAGAACTATACAACATCAACAGGACCCTAAGAGCCTTCATCAGGAACTCAATGGGGATGTGGCGTACAACACTAGAGGCCAACTCCAAGCCCATAGCACAAGTCACTATCAAGTGCGGGATCTACCAAGGAGATGCTCTGTCCCCACTGCTGTTCTGCATAGGCCTGAACCCCCTCAGTGAGATCATTAACAAGACTGGCTACGGATACCGACTACGGAACGGAGCAGTTGTCAGCCACCTCCTGTACATGGATGACATCAAGCTGTATGCCAAGAGTGAACGAGACATCGATTCACTGATCCACACCACCAGGCTATACAGCAATGACATTGGAATGTCGTTCGGGCTGGAGAAGTGTAGTCGGATGGTAACAAAGAGAGGGAAGGTAGTCAGAACTGAGGGGATTGAACTACCAGAAGGCAACATTGCAGACATAGAGGACAGTTACAAGTACCTGGGGATCCCGCAGACGAATGGGATCCATGAAGAGGCCGCTAGGAAAGCTGCAACCACCAAGTACCTGCAGAGGGTCAGGCAAGTCCTGAGGAGTCAGTTGAACGGTAAGAACAAGATCCGGGCCATCAACACATACACCCTGCCCGTGATCAGGTACCCTGCTGGGGTAATAGGCTGGCCAAAGGAGGAGATAGAAGCCACTGACATAAAGACAAGAAAGCTCCTTACCATGCATGGAGGGTTTCACCCCAAGTTCAGCACCCTGAGGCTGTACGCTAAGCGGAAGGAAGGGGGCCGGGGACTGGTGAGTGTCAGCACCAACTGACAGCGTGCTCAGTGAATACCTCAGGCAGCAGAAACCCAAGAAAGAGGAGGGAGACGAGGAACCATCATGGAAGGATGGTTCCTCGTGCAGGGGTATGTACCGGTGGTACATAATTATCAGTTTGCGATAATTTTCAAGCAAAAATTTAGTATAGCGCTTTCAGATCCAATCGTGCAGGCCTGCTTGTAGGAGAGAAAATTGTCAAACAAAACTTTCAGTGCACTGTTCAAAAATAAAATACCAGAATAACAACATATATAAAATTGTAGTCTTAGGACTTGTCCCAGAATATTCCTTCTCTAAAATTAAAACACACCAAATCTAATTGGCAGGTTCAACTTGGTAACAAACGAAAAATGTATCAGCCAGTTAAATCCCCAAACCTTTCATATCCATGCATTTTGTACTTATGTATGTCATTTTATTTACCTTCCCCCTTTTTTCTGAAACAAAACTCAATTTGCTCCACCTTTTTGTTTCAGAAACACCTAAATAAAGATTAAAAATTCTCTATCTTAGTCAGGCACAGCTAAATCCTAATGCTTGCGAGTTACCATAGGCAACCACGCTGTGTGTTGTTAACCCCTTCTACAGGTACCTTCTTGTGATGTGTGCACTTCCTGTATGATTTTGTGCTACCCCCAGTACATGTTGTGTGCATGTGAGGTGTTGCCTTTCAATTTTGTCCAGCAGTGCACTATGCAAGTGCACTGCTGGACAAAAGGTATGCAACCTGCTTGTCTTCCTCCCCCTTTTGTGGTGGTCCGGACACTTTTTCAATCCTCCACTTCAAGTCAGTCGTGTGTCCTCACCTGCTCCTTCTTTCACTGTGGTCTCTTCTTCCCCAGCAGTCCAATGGCAGTTCTTTTTTTCAGCTTTGTCCTGTGTATTCTCCCACTGTTTCTTTCAGTGCCATTTTGCTCCAAACATGGCAAATGTCAAACTCAGACAGTCTCCTCAAAAGTCCCTCACCCACAGTGAAGTTGCAGCTTGCTGCAACCACATCTCCATCCATCCAGTTGTGATGATGGATCTTCTCTTTCTCTCTCTGATGTCGTTTGCCCATAGCGCTGCTGGACCTCTCCGCTCAGGATTCTGCTGTTGTCTCTTGGACTGCTGTGCACTGTTAATGTTCATGTCTGTGCTTCTGGAACTGACGGAGTGTCTTCAAGAAGAGATTAGCTTCCTTGGAGCTTGCTTTTTCAGGAGGAGGAAGGGAAGCTGCAAAACAATTCAGCCAAAACTTGGGCTGGGTGTTTCTAATTATCTTAACCTGTAATTTTCTTCTGACTGCTGCTCGTGAAGAATTGATCCAGGTCCATTTCCCCACCTGCAAGTGACACACTGAGACAACTTGATCATTCACTGTCATGGTCCGGAGTCTGTGAACTCCGTGTTTATCTTTAAGTTTATTAACATTCTGTGGTTTTGTTTATTTTGGGATGTTTGTTATTATCCCTAGCGTTTTGTGTCCTCTGTGCCCTCCTGTTCCACGTTTCAGGTTCCTATGTTCTGTCTCTACAGTCTGTGTTACGTTTGCGTCTGTGTTAGAGTTCAGTTGGTGTGTTATAGTTTCACTTCCCCTTGTGTCGTAATGTCCAATTAATTCCAGCCATGTCTCTCTCCTGTCTTAAAAACCCTGAAAGTAAGATTTTAGTTGTTCTTGATTGAAAAAAACAAAACCCTCTTCATATTAGTATTACTTATTTTCATCAACCACACTCCTTTCCTTTGTGTCCACTAAGGGCAGCGGGTGACCTGCAGTATCACCCTCTCCCCCTAGTTGGAGACAATTCCCTCTCACAATACCACACTCTTTTTTTGTTTTATTTTCATTATTTTTTCTTTTTCATCCCCCCCCCCCCCCTTTTTTTACCCCATTGTTTTACACCCGCACATCAACCTCTTAATTCACTTCTCCAACCTCTCTTTTCTTTTCTCCCCAAATGCTCTCATCTACAGGGTGGGCCATTTATATGGATACACCGTAATAACATGGGAATGGTTGGTGATATTAAAGTCCTGTTTGTGGCACATTAGTATATGTGAGGGGGCAAACTCCTCAAGATGGGTGGTGACCATGGTGGCCATTTAGAAGTCGGCCTATTGTTTTTTCAATAGGAAGAGGGTCATGTGACACATCAGACTTATTGGTAATGTCACAAGAAAAACAATGGTGTGCTTGGTTTCAACATAACTTTATTATTTCATGAGTTGTTTACAAGTTTCTGACCACTTATAAAATGTGTTCAATGTGCTGCCCATTGTGTTGGATTGTCAACGCAACCCTCTTCTCCCACTCTTCACACACTGATAGCAACACCGCAGGAGAAATGCCAGCACAGGCATCCACTATCCGTAGTTTCAGGTGCTGCACATCTCGTATCTTCACACCATAGACAATTGCCTTCAGATGACCCCAAAGATAAATGTCTTAGGGGGTCAGATCGGGAGACCTTGGGGGCCATTCAACTGGCCCACGATGATTAATCCACTTCAAGAAACTGTTCATCTAGGAATGCTAGGACCTGGCACCCATAATGTGGTGGTGCACCATCTTGCTGGAAAAACTCAGGGAACGTGCCAGCTTCAGTGCATAAAGAGGGAAACACATCATCATGTAGCAATTTCAAATATCCAGTGGCCTTGAGGTTGTTCCAACAGTCTTGGAGGGATCCATCCAATGTGGGTTAGTGTCTGAAGTGACTGGAGTAGTTATAGCATGCAAGTTTTACAGCAACTTAACTAATAATTACTTGTGTATATTTTGTAGGGTAGCTAGACTGCTTCTCTAGCATGTCAGTTCCTGATGCGTAAGTGCATTAGGTCCTCATTGTCTTACCCTATCTCTATAGGGAGAGGCCAGCCGCCTTTCAGAGGAAGCTAATTTCTGCCGCTTGTATCCGCAATCTTGTGCTTTATTTGTTTTATTTTAAGTTATTACAAATTGGACAGACAATTAGACAGAAAGGGAGAAAGAAAAAGAAAGGGGAAGGGGGGACAGTAAGAGAAGACACTGGGAGAATCCGTTGGATCACCTGTTAAAAGAAGAAAAAAGAAAACAAACCACAAGAAGATTCAAAAGGTTTATCCATGTAACAATCTGCTAGAGGATGTGGGGAGCCACCCAAAGCATGAAGCAGACACGGAGGAGACCCAGGCCGAGACATTCACAGCCCCCCTAGAGTGCGAAAGCCCAAGGAGGACTACCGGAGAGGCAACCACGACACCTTCCCAGAAAGACCTGAGGAGAAGTTTTCCATTTAAATAAAGCCTGCAGACGAGTGATGAGCGGTAGCTAACATTCTTTAATCCAAACACACAAAGAACAGACAACCAAGCTTGATGGAGAGCCTACATGACCGCGGGGCAGGGTCAGCAGAGTCTCACTGAGCCTAGCATGGCTCTCAGTTAAATACCTTCTCCAGGAACAAAAGGCAGTACTGGTTCTTATATAGCGCTTTTCTACTCTTTCTGAGCACTCAAAGCGCTGTACACAACTTGTGCATTCACCCATTCAGACCCATTCGCACAAGCACATCTTTCTAAGTGCTATCTACATAACATTCACACACACATTCATACGCTGATGGATGCATCGGAGAGCAATTTGGGGTTAGTATCTTGCCCAAGGATATTTGGCATGCAGACTGGGGAAGCCAGGGATCGAACCACCAACCTTCCGATCAGTAGATGACCTGCTCTACCACCTGAGCTACAGCCACCCCCAGCAACAGTACACAGCTGTTTCACACCCCAACCCTTAGATGCACAACCTACCAATACCTACACTCTTCAAACATCTGAGTGGGGAAAAACAATTAGACACATGAACATTGGTGGAGATTATAATATGAAATAACACATTGTTTATAAGTTTTAAATTAAGCTGGCTATACAGACACTACACAAATACTCCACTGTGTGTTGTAATATACATGCATTTTTTTTTCTGAATAAAACAGTGATGTTTACAGCGGAAAGAAATGGTAAAAACAGCGCTTTCTAAGGACAGCGCTAGCAAACACTCTCCGCTGCAAGGGAAAAAAGAAAATGAAAAAAACACCCCTTCCCTATTTGTGTTAAATTGTGCCATGTCAACCAATCGAAAAATGATATTGCAACATGTGACATTTGGTTGTTTGGGAAGAGGGGGAAGTTTTAGGAGTGACGCAGGTGAGAGAAGGTGGGCGAGCGAAAGAAAGAGAGAGAGCAAGTTTTCACATGTGAGAGATTACTGATTTAGTGTTTAGTGTGTTTAGTGTGTTTGGAGGCTATGGTTAGTGTGTAGTGTAGTCATTGTTTTGTGTGTTAGTTATACTAGTAAATGTCACAGTTGCTCCAAAAAAACACACTAAAGGCAAATTTCAGTGTAAACGCTGTCCCCACATGTAAAACAGGAGTGATCTGTTGTCAGATCTGCAGGTTTATCTCTGTGCTGTTCTTCTCTGTCTTATAGTGGACAGAAACTATTTTTTGGAGTGGCACAAATCATTTGTGTGCCTTCTTATTTGATGCAGCACACCTGATTGTTCTGTAAATAGTTTTAAATGGTTATATAAAAAATGCCCGAAGCCTTGGCTGCATTTTTAGATAAATAGTACCATATAACTTTGTTGTTTGTGTAGCTAGATGGGCTACTCGCCTTTCTTTTTCTCTCTCGCTCGCTCTCTCTCTCTCCTGCGCTCGCTCTCTTCGCCGCGCAACTAGGTTAATTGGGAACCCACCTGCATATTGATTGCAGGGTGGCGTTAGCTCGTATAAAGCAAGCCGGTGTTTTTGTTGGATCATTCCTCCCATGCATTCGGCGCAAAGCAGCAGTAAATGCTGGCCCACTGCGACGGCCTGATCAGCAAGAGTCGATCATATGACAGCTACAGGTATGCTCTCGCTTAACCTCAGATTCCCTCCGAGCACTGGAATTTGTGTTAATAGTTTTTGCGGCCTGTTGTAGCACGGCAGTTTGTTTTATTCCGGCGTTGCAGAGAGAGGTGCTCGTGTTGTCCCCACCAATGAGAGTATAGCGCCTCCGTTCCTGGGGTAAGCCATTAAAATGACTTTTATTCGCATTCATAGCTATGAGAGTCTAAGGTTACATTTATCTGTTTTAGGGTTTGAGTGCTGTATTCGCCTCTCCGTGGCAAATCGCCCAACCTAAACCGGAAGAGTGAAACGCCTTCCCAGCCGCTGTTGTGAGGACTCCTCCTCGGTGGAGCCTGCTGTCTTGTCTTGTCTTGTCTTGTCTCGTCTTATCTTGTTTTTATTAAGTAGGCTTACCTTTTTCTGGTTCGCCTGGTTTTATTCTATTTTTATCTGGACTGTTGCTCGTACCCACGCTTCTGTGATCGGGCTGAAGCGACCCTCTGCCCGAGTGTCGTGCTGGGACTTTAAATCGCCTCGGTTGCCGGTCTCAGCCGGTGAGGAGCCAGACCGGCTTGCAATTGAGGATAATTACTACTAGCACGAGTGGTAGTTTGACCCGCGGAGTATAAGCCTTCCTGCGCGCGTGTGTGTGTGTGTGTGTGTTTCCTTTTATTAAAGTTATTAAAGTGTGTTTTAGTTTTTTATGATCTGTAGCGAGCCTGACGCTCAGTGTCCTTTTATTCTTTTAACATTTTTCTGTGTTTTATTTCAGTGAACGGAGGACGTGCCAGTAGCCCTGGGACCTCAGGTGGTGGGTCGTTATCACACTTTCTTTTGTACAGCACCGGGTGGGCTGCAGTGATTTTCCTTTTTGTGTTATTTTCTTTTGGGTCCACGGCTGCTGGTAAGTCCAAGTTCCCTGATTGTTTTATTTTCACTTTAGGACACTGTCAATAATGACGCTACATCTTGGGTTTTAATATTTTATTTATTTTTACTATAAATAAAAGTGTTTTAATATTGGAGCCAACCTGCCTCAGTGTGCATCCTTGAATCTGTGCGGCCTCCTTTTATTCTTTTTATCTATTTTTTAAAAAATGTATTTCCTGGGGGTGAAATTCCCCTCGGTGGCGTTGTCATTTTATTACTTTTTATCTAACCCCGCCGACCACTTGGTCACATTTGCAAAACTTGTGCATAATTTTTAAAAATGTACAATTTCTGTTTGCATTTCACGTTATGAAAATGATTTGTTATACATGTTTGTGGTTTTTACAGTTAAAAAATATAACTTTTTTCTTCTCAGAAGTTTTTTTTCTGAATTTAGATAAATTGTGCTAATACAGTATGTCATAATGAAAAAATAACTCCAATTTCATATATTTGAGGTTGTGGTGACAATAATGATACCAAACAAGGCGAGATAAACAGTTTTTAAAGGTGAAATATAGAGGTCAAATCAAAAGTGTCAAAAACAGACGATTATACCTTAGACCCCAGAGGGTAATGCATTCGATAGACACTACTCAAGAAAAGAAAAAAAAAACAAAAAACAGATACTGTCATGAACTGAAGGTTCACCCAAGAAATGGACCCAAATGCAGACATCAACACACGTAAAATAACTATTTACAAGAAAGTTTATTTTGGTGACAGAAAATGCTTAGCAGGTTGAGATTCAGGATAGTAAGGGCCACAGGGAATTGACGACTGGAGCAGGGAAGGATTACCCTAGCAAACTGGGTCACCGAAGTGGTCACGGCGAGAGAGGAATGGGAGGGATTTTGTAACATACGGAGAGGGAGTTATTGCATGGGTAACAGGCAGGCTGAGAGACGTTTGCTAGTGAGTGATTTTCTTACTTTGCAGGTCTGGGTTTGCAAGCTCTGAGGAGGGGAGGTCTATGGGAATTTCCAGAGAGTCTAAAAGCTCTCCTGCTGATTGCTTGCAGATGAAGTGCAGGTGAGGTGCTGGAGGTTCCACCCATAAAGGCAAGGGCCAGCTGCCACTGGTGGAAAATTCAATTCAATTTTATTTATATAGCGCCAAATCACAACAAAAGTTGCCTCAAGGCGCTTCATAGGTACAGAGAAAAACCCAACAATCATATGACCCCCTATGAGCAGCACTTTGGCAACAGTGGGAAGGAAAAATTCCCTTTTAACAGGAAGAAACCTCCGGCAGAACCAGGCTCAGGGAGGGGCGGGGACATCTGCTGTGATTGATTTAGGTGAGAGAAGGAAGACAGGATAAAGACATGCTGTGGAAGAGAGACAGAGATTAATAACAGATATGATTCAATACAGAGAGGTCTGTTAACACATAGTGAGTGAGAAAGGTGACTGGAAAGGAAAAACTCAATGCATCATGGGAATCATGTGGGTGGCTGTAGCTCAGGTGGTAGAGCAGGTCATCTACTGATCGGAAGGTTGGTGGTTCGATTCCTGGCTTCCCCTAGTCTGCATGCCAAATATCCTTGGGCAAGATACTAACCCCAAATTGCTCTCCGATGCATCCATCGGAGTATGAATGTGTGTGAATGTTAGCTATAAAGCACTTAGAAAGATGTGCTTGTGTGAATGGGTCTGAATGGGTGAATGCACAAGTTGTGTAAAGCGCTTTGAGTGCTCAGATGAGTAGAAAAGCGCTATATAAGAACCAGTCCATTTACCATTACCATCCCCAGCATCCTATTGCAGCATAACTAAGGGAGGATTCACAATCACCTGGTCCAGCCCTAACTATATGGTTTAGCAAAAAGGAAAGTTTGAAGCCTAATCTTGAAAGTAGATATAGTGTCTGTCTCCCGAATCCAAACTGGAAGCTGGTTCCACACAAGAGGTGCCTGAAAACTGAAGGCTCTCCCTCCCATTCTACTTTTAAATACTCTAGGAACAACAACAAAACCTCCCAGACACTCCCACAGACCATGACAGATACAGTATAAATTAATAATTTCAGACCTATTTGTGATCTTTTATTCCTCAGGAACATATTTGAAAAATAATCTTTACAAGTAACTGAATGAATACTTCTCAACTTACAGTTTTCACAAGTACGAATCAGGGTCCAGATCCAATCACAGCACAGAATTAGTTCTTACAGAAGTCATCAGTTAACTGAAGAGTAAGAGTGATTCACACAGAAATTTAGTCTTAGTCTTGTTTCATCTTATTGCTGTTTTTGATACGACACAAATAAAATATTGTTTGTATTGTAATATTGTTATTTTATTTCAAAGGCTTCAAGATTCAGTTTGTTCAACAGGGCAGGTTCTTAATTGACTTTCATTTAAAGAGTAGACTTTGCTATGTTTCAGTTAGCTGTTTAAGATCTGTCATGGTCCTGGGTTGTTGACCCAGGAGTTTTACATTTCTGGACTTTATACTGTTTTAAAATTCTATGTTGATTCTTGGTTTTATAGTTTCATTTACCTTTTGCCAGAGGTCACTGCTCCACTGCCTCGTCTAGCACCCGATCCTGAACTGCAGCCTGAGACTGCGCCCAACCTGTCTGAGGGTCTCCGTCTCTGTCACCACCGGCGTTGGCCACCTGCTAAGATGCCCTTCAGAACAGCTCTGTCTCTGCCACTGACCTATAAATGGTTTCCACTGTTTGGATTATTCTGCTCCTTGTTTTCTGTCTGGACTCAGTTCCTCCATCTTCATGCTTATTTGCCTTTCTGTTTCCCAGTCATGTCTCTGTGTGTCTATCTGGTTCCTCTGTTCTCTCCCTCTCTCAGTGTCCCTCGCTACCTCCGCCATTCTCTGTATGTAGTCAGTCTCACTGTGTGTTTTTCGTCTTTCTTGTTTTGTTCTGACCGTCTCTCATCCTATGTGCATCATGCTCAGTTTTGCTTCCCTGTCTCGTAAGTTAGATTATGTCCAGCTGTGTTTCCTAGGTGTTTCCTCTCTGCCCTGATTGCAAGCTCCCTCTAGCTGTGTGTCTTGTCTGCTTAGAATCTTCCTGTAGTAGTGCTTCCAAAAGTTCACTTTACCTGTTTTCTGCATATTTAGTATTAAATAGTGATGATGTGATGAAGCTCTGTGAATGTGTCGAATCTTACTGTCCGATTGCTTCTCCAAAAGTCAGATTACACGCAGCCCCGTTTAACAGCTCATTAGGAAGTACTGACATCTTCTGGTCATTTGATGTAGAGCAGCCCTGCTCTGATAATACATGTGGGCTGCATGCCCAATGAATATGTAAAGTTAATGAAATATCAGTTGCAGAATATCCATATGAGGTCCTGTGTAATGTAAATACACACACACAGACACACACACACACACACACACCTAATTAACCGTTTTCTCTCAGATTGATTTAAGACTTGTGTTATTATTGAGCAATAGCATGTCAAAATGCTCCCCAACTGCTAATACTTTTCACTTTTTTGGTGGCTCCATATTGTGCTTAAAATTTCCGTGCAAGCTGGTGATAACCACCTCAGATCCACTTCACGCAAAAAACAAATTCCCACATCTTTTCAACAGCTCGAATCAAATAACGAAGCAGAGACGCCTCATTTATTTTCGATCATGAAGAAATGTTTTGTTGTTCGGGGCAGAGGACCCCCACTGGCACATCATTGTACAAATGTTCCTCATGATCAATGTCCTGAAAAAGGAACACAGGATGATCACATCAACATGACAACACAGTGGTACAAACAGGCTCTATATTTACACAGCTGAACTGTCTTCCCTGTCCGGTGTCCACCCACTGCCCAGGGCGGTGAACGCTACAGAAAATCACTCAGAACAGTCAATGACAACAATAACATTAAAAAAGTAACTATTAACATGTCCAAACCTTAAAATAATATGCATGGTAGAGAGAGAGGAGCAGAGGTGGAGAGAGGGGAAGGGAGGTCGAGGGAAAAGTTGAGAGGCAGTAAACAGGTGGAACTAGGGAATGGGAGGATGAGATGAGGTAAAGAAAAATCAAAGTTGATGAGAATGACAGGAAGCCCCCCTGAGGACAAGGCATCTGACCTCGGTCACATCCGAAGTCTGGTGGAATGAAGGAGGAGAGAGAAGATCACACATTTCAAACAGGGTCATATAATATAGAATTGAAAATAAACTCACCTAAAGCCCAGTGAAATCCCTTTTTGCCTTTCCATGAGCCTAGGACTGTGATGGTCAAGGGCCTCGTAGAACCTCTGTGTCAAGGTCTTGCCAACCACACTGCTGAACTTCAGGCACACCTAAAACATGTAAAAACAAAACATGTTCATGTTCAGATAAGCTGACTATAGTTTGATCTTTTTATGCATTATCCCAGACCGTACTCTTTAATGCAATTTTCATGTGTACTACAGAGCTGCTCTGGTAAAATCGGATTTAAAACAAAAAACTTGTGGCCATAAATTAGCTGGCTAATACTTAAATTAGTTACTTCACCTATCAGTGGACATGCAACAAGTGTAGGTTTGAACTTACCGTTTCATGACTAAAGGCTTCAAATGTGGGCTCCACAACTTGCTCCCCTCAATGCAGGTCACTTGTTGTCTTGATGCATGCTTAATCATCCAGGTAAGTAAATCTCCAAAAGTTGATTCTATTCATCTGGACGTAACGATTTGTGGGATAAACGTTTCGTCACTCATCCAAGTGACGACGAGCTGCACGGAGCTTTCATCAGCAGGTTAAATGATCGCATGAAATATGAGCTCACCACTCACGACGAACCCAAGAGTTTTGAGGCCCTTGTTAACCTGGCCATTCGTATCGACAATCGCCTTCGCGAGCGGGAGAGAGAGAGAGAGGAGCCAGTCTCGTTACACGCCTCTCTGCAGCTTCTCTCCTCCTGTTACCCCCCCCAAAAACCCATCTCCATAGAGACTGTGTCAGCTCCCAAACAGACAAAATACAAACTAAAAACCAGCAATAAACAACTTAAACATAAAAAAATCACAAAGAAAGAACAATGCAGTATCTACATCTGAACCAAAGAGTAAAACAGTGAAATGAGGATTATTAAATATTAGGTCTCTCTCCTCCAAGTCGCTGTTAGTACATGACTTAATAATTGATCAACATATCAATTTACTCTGCCTTACAGAAACCTGATTACAGCAGGATGATTATGTTAGTTCAAATGAATCAACACCCCCCGAGTCATTCTAACTACCAGAAATCTCGAAGCACAGGCCGAGGGGGCGGTGTGGCAGCAATTTTTCACACCAGCCTATTAATCAACCAAAGACCCAGACAGACTTTTAATTCATTTGAAAGCCTGATGCTTAGCCTCGTCCACCCGAGCTGTAAAACTCAGAAACTAGTCTTACTTGTTATCATCAATTATCCACCTGGACCTTACACAGAGTTTCTCTCTGATTTCTCAGACTTTTTATCTGATTTAGTGCTCAGCTCAGATAAAATAATTATTGTGGGTGATTTTAACATCCATGTAGATGCTAAAAATGACAGCCTCAACATGGAATTTAACATGGCACTCAATTGGCTTCTCTCAAAATGTAAAAGAACCCACCCACCACTTTAATCACACTCTAGATCTTGTTTTAACAAATGGCATAGAAACTGAACATTTAACAGTGTTTCCTGAAAACCCTCTCCTGTCTGATCATTTTCTGATAACATTTACATTTACAATAATTGATTACACAGCAGTGGGGAGTAGACTTCACCACAGTAGATGTCTTTCTGAAAGCGCAAAGCCAGAACAGAACAGAACTTACTACTCATCATTGATTGAAGAAAATAAGAACAACCCCAGGTTTCTCTTCAGCACTGTAGCCAGGCTGACAAAAAGTCAGAGCTCTTTTGAGCCAACCATCCCTTTAACATTAACTAGTAATGACTTCATGAACGTCTTCACAAATAAAATTTTTATCATTAGAGAAACAATTACCAATAATTATCCCACAGATGTAGTATTATCTACAGCTACTTTTAGTAGTAGTACTACTTTGATATTCATTTAGACTCTTTTTCTCCAATTAATCTTTCTGAGTTAACTTCAATAATTACGTCCTCCAAACCATCAACGTGTCTTTTAGACCCCATTCCAACAAAACTGCTCAAAGAAGTCCTGCCATTGATTAATTCTTCGATCTTAAATATGATCAACTTATCTCTAATAACTGGCTATGTACCACAGGCCTTCAAGCTGGCTGTAGTTAAACCTTTACTTAAAAAGCATCTCTAGACCCAGCAGTCTTAGCTAATTATAGGCCAATCTCCAACCTTCCTTCCATATCAAAAATCCTTGAAATAGTAGTTGTCAAACAGCTAACAGATCATCTGCAGAGGAATGGCTTATTTGAAGAGTTTCAGTCGGGTTTCAGAGCTCATCACAGCACAGAAACAGCTTTAGTGAAGGTTACAAATGATCTTCTTATGGCCTCTGACAGTGGACTCATCTCTGTGCTTGTCCTGCTAGACCTCAGTGCAGCGTTCGATACTGTTGACCATAATATCCTATTTGAGCGATTAGAACATGCTGTAGGTATTACAGGTACTGTGCTGCAGTGGTTTTTATCATATCTATCTAATAGACTCCAGTTTGTGCATGTAAATGGAGAGTCCTCTTCACACACTGAGGTTAATTATGGAGTTCCACAGGGTTCAGTGTTAGGACCAATTCTGTTTACATTATACATGCTTCCCTTAGGCAGCATCATTAGAAGACAGCATACATTTTCACTGTTATGCAGATGAGGCTGCATTTATCTCACAACTGTCTGACTTTTTTGTTTTTTACAAGACTGTTTTTCATTCTGAAGAAATCCCATGATTCACAAAATGTAAGTACACAGTACTGCAAAAAGAAAAACGTTCTATAAAAACTGATCATATTACGATATTCTTTGTTTTCACGACCAGTGTTTACCTCCTCCATGTCTGGTCAGCCCTCAGTGGGGCCCCTACATTTCCTGAGTTTGATAACTTAAAGGTTCCAAATCACAACTAACTGCCCCAGCTTAGGGTGCTTAGCAACACACTGTCGCTCAAGAAAACAAAGGCTGAACAACTCAAAGCCTAAAATACTTCCAGGTACTGCAATATCACAACTCTTACTCAAACAAAACTGTGGCCAACAGAGATGACTGTCTTTCCAAAAGAAAGACAGTTTTCACTGTCAAATGAATAGCTAAGGAGTCAAAAATAAAAACAACTAAATGCTGTCATTTAACTCTAATACTTGAAGGTCAAATATTACATTAGTTGATATGCATTCAATATTGCGTACACCTACCAGCCTAACACTACTATTTACTGATGTTAAGAAGTACTTGCCAGAGCTAAAAAAAAATGTATTATATATTTATTTATATATCATACGTTTATGCTGAAACAAATTGAATTGTCACAGAGCACCAGTGGTTTTTATTGTGATGCACTGTTCCCAGCAGTTGTGCAGCAACTACTGAGTAAGGAAAACTCAATGCTGCCATCTCGTGGTCTGAATAAAAAATGACAAAATGATAGGATCATGCTTGTGGTCGTCATCAAACTCAGTGCAACATAGACTTTTAGCATCAGTTTTATTCATTTAAATATTAATTAAAAAAATAAAAGGATTCTTACTGGCTTAACACTGAAGGCGTTCATGTTTAATATGATATCTATATGAGTTAAATGAAAATTGGGAAGCAACTCTTTATAGTTTGTAATAATGTCATGGAAGCTGTGGGCTAAATATGTTGTTATAACCCATCTACGGGCCAGGTCATAGCATGGATGACGCACTTGCTCCCCCCCAAGACCCAAGCAGCCACAGGAAACAATCACTGGTCATTACATGTGGTTTATTATAAAGCAGTGAGGAAAAATCAACAGAACAGGAGTGTTAACACTTCAGGGTGAGCTGAGGCCAAAATAATAAACAAAACAAAGCTAAGCTCCGATGCCCATACGCATGACCTCATGGAGAAAAGAACCAAAACACAGAGTCTGACCTCCTTGTCCTAATCAAAAACAGGAGAAAAGGATGTGTTAAAGGTAATGGCAGCTCCCCCACCCACTCCAGGCTTGGGTGATCAGGCGTTACAGGAAGCACATGAACCTCTCTGGCAGGCAGCCCTCCAAGCTTTATATATAAGGCATGTCCTCAGGCTGGAACCAGTCATGCAGGAGCCGTACATCCGGGCACCAATTGCAGCTGGGCCCCTGCACCGTTGAATTACTATAACATGCAGAGCTAAGACAGTTGCCATAACAAAGTGTGCTGTTCAGGAAAAAAACAACATTTGAGGAATGGTCATAACAATATTTTGGAAAACCTTCAGCCCATATCTGCTCTGTAAAGGCCGAGTCTTCTGACTAAGAGCTTTTTAGATTCAGACCATTGTTTGGTAGCATTAACCTCTTCTATGGTTCACTGATGAAAGTTAATACACTGCGAGGGAACCTGGATGTCTGCGACTGTATTTTCTGTTAAACAGCAGGTGGTATCTCAGTTTTTATGTTTGTACTAGCAGTTTTTCATCTGACCTGCTGGGGTAATTAGTAGCGTCAAATTTGTTGCTGTTTGTTTTAAGCTATGGGGAGCGAGTGGCACATGAGAGGGGATCATTGAATCAGCTAAATTCCTTTAATATTGGCTACATTAGCAGACACACAAGTACAATAAAGTAACAGCCAAACATTTTTCCAGTCTGAAAAGCAGCTCTAATTTTCATCTAAGTTACTAGACACCATCCTGTGGGGCCCTAGAAAACTGGCAACAGAACATCCCCTAAGCTTTAATTCTGAGGATGCTACTGAGTGTTTTGCAGAGAGATGATAAAGAGTGATAGTAAGCGTTATTATGGCAAGGCTAGCTGTTCATCGAGAAGACAATAAATTAATTTACCAGTGCTGCTCAAAATGAAATGTGAATTATGCTGTTTTGACTGGAGGAAACTTTATTTGATTTTTTTTTACCTTTAAATACCAGCACAAAAACACAAAGTAAATAGATTCAGTACTTCAGTTGTTGGAATTGTTGGAAATAACCATAGAACACCTCCCATATTGACAGATCACTGATTGCTGATGTCTTTTCTTATTTCCACACAGTCTAATCGAGTATTAAGAGGTCAGAGTCATTTCTGTCGTCTTAACCACCTTCAACAGTCCTCTCAAATGAGTTTTTTGAAGAGAAGGTAGCTGGCATATTGTGGAACAATTCACTACACAATAGCCTATTTGAACATCTGCATGTTTCTGTGAGGCACGCCCTGTTAGTTCTAAGAGATTGCTTTTCAGACATTCAGTTTGAAGTACAGATACTAATGCTAAAAAATATTCAAGTAAAAGTTGAAGTACTGATTCAACTTCTTTACCATTAAGTAAAAGTGAAAAGGTACCTGCTCTGAAATTCAAAGAAATACTCAATGTAAGAAAGTAAGAAACAGCTCTTTGGGGGATGTTTCTACCTCCTATTTTTATGGAAAGCTAACTGAACCTTCCTATATTAACGTAAAAATAAATTTATATTAGTAGATGGGAATGCAAAAATTATTTTAGTCTAAATTTTAATTCTAACAGATACTACTCATCTTAAATCAGGTAAGCAGAACACGAGGAGAAAAAGGAAGGAAAATAAAAAAATCTCTATTTTCTGTTGCTGTAGAGGGGGACTTTGCCTTTAAACAGAAAATGAGTACACAAGAGGTTAAAGTGGTATTCAGCACTTGTAGGACGCCTTAAATCAGATGAAGTGGCTCAGCGTGGAGAAAAGAATCATAATGCACAATCACTTCTAATGAGAGCTCCTATAGATTTTCTTAATTTACAGGCTGTGATCAGCTGATCTAAATCAGCTGATAACTTTTAATAACACAGTTAGTTTATCTCAATTTGTTTTTGCTGCAGGATTCCCAATATGAAAAAAATAATGTCACATGTACAGACCCAATATCTGATTTAAAAACATGACAACTTACATGTAAGCTTGAAATTTCCAGTTGATCAAATCCCACTGAGCAGTCCTTCCCTTTAAATCTAAGCTCTCTTCTTCCTCTCCTGTCTTGTCTTTCTTATCTCTCTCCATCTCTGAGTAAAGTTAGCTCTCTTTCTTTTCTCTCCCTGTGAAATACAGCAGCTGGACCTTTAGCTGCAGCACACTGTGCAACAAACTGCACACGAACAGTGATGTTTGTCGACTTGATAGAAAGGTTGCATTTAAAAATATCTGCCACAAGATGTTACACCTTTATGCTTGCTCATCTTGTATGAAAATCACAACTTAAGGATGTCTTTTTGGTCATTCGTCTCTCCTGTTGATTAATATGCCTTTCATGTGTTAATGTTTCGGTTTAAATCAGTTCGATGTGTGAAGGCTTGCAGTGACGTGAAATAATAACGCCCCTCAAATGAATTAAACCGAAAGTAACAAGGAGGAGGAGGAACGCATAGATATTTGTTTAAAAATGTTGGGAGTAAAAGTAAAAAGTTGTCTGAAAAAACTCAAGTACAGATACCTGAAAATTCTACTTATTAATTCTACCCTCTAAAAATCTACTAAGTGCAGCAACAAAGTTTTTGTACTTCATTATTTCCCACCTCTGGACCCTGCTTATAGTTTAATTCTTTAAACTTGCCATTAAACACTGACTATACTTACAGATAGTTATATAAACACTTGGACAATATCACAAGTGTAATTCTGTCTCAGTACACAACAGCAGTCTATTCTAAATCAAACAAGCGATTCGAGTGCTAACATTCAGCTTTAATGTACAAAAGTACTGCATTAACTTTTCATTTATGCTTTATGCTATTTTTGTGGCTGCTGTAGGCTCATTTCAGCAGGGTGAGTCTATGATGCTCTCGTGGTTCTGTGATGGAAACAGTCACATGTAATCAGCATCAGCAAATAACGCACATCACTTCAGTTTCATTTCCATTCAACAAACATCTATGAAATGCTCCAAACTGTCTTAATTCCTTTTTCTGTTCTGGTCTTTAAAATGATCAGCCATTCATCCATTTCTTGCCACTGATTCAGGGCTGGGTTACAGGAGGAGGAGCCTAATTAGAGAAGCACAGATCTCCCTCTCCACAACCACCTCCTTCACCCCTTCAGTGAGGCCTACCCTGGCCAGTCAAGAGACCTAATCTATCCAGGTTCGACTAATGAACAGACTCCCCAGTCTTTTCCCAGGGAGACTAGTGTGATTCCCCCAATAACTGGAGCCATCCCTCCGGTGAAAAACTAAGTATACACCGAACCACCAATTAAGCCATGCATCAATATATTTAGTCAGTATCTCTCTTTACTTGCATTCCATGTCCTAATGTGCAGTCAACAGCCAGCCTCAACCCAGGATCAAACCACCAGGGCCTCCAACCTTGAACACCACCCAGCATTCACATAACTTGTTGCTGGAAGTATAAAATAAACTCTCCAGTGATTCTAGTCTCTCTCTGTTTCTGTCATACACTACCAGTCAAAGGTTTAGACACACCTTCTCATTTAATGTGTCTTCTTTATTTTTACTATTTTCTACATTGTAGAAACAAACTGAAGACATCAAATAAATGAAGCAAAATATATGGAATTATGAGGCAAAGAATTATTTTTAAGAATTCTAAATATTATTGTTGGAGTCAAATTGTTAAATGTTGTCATTGTGTTACTTAAATTTGTAAGTCTTGGTTCAAACTATAGGATCAAAGACATTCTTCTGTTTCTGTTGACCTCCCCAGCCTGTTGGTGGGGGAGGCTGTAGTGTTTTATTATAGGCACATCCTATGTGAGGGTTCTGTTTTCTTATTTAGTGAGGATGTTTTACTTCCTGCCTTTATGACCTCACCTGTGTTTGTGTTTGGTGAGACCGTTAGAGGGGTTAAGCCATATACAGGGTGGGGGAGATGACCCTTTTGTGGGCAGGAGGTCACACAAACGCACCTCCAAACACAAACACACACACTCACATGCATACACACACACATTCTCACACATGCATACATGCACACACACACACACGCAGTGTTTTAACCTTTTGTGACCATAGGGTTTGTTTTTTTTTGGTGGTGCTTGTATTCACTGTATTCAATAAAAAGGCTGCAAAAAGGCTGTTTATTTGAAGTTGGCTAGGAGACAGGTGAGGAGCGTTCAGCTCCAAGAGCCTGGTTCCGACCAGCCTCCCAGGTCATTACTGTAGTTCCAGGAGAACTGATGGTTCGTGATGTAAGCTGCATGTGCACAACACGGAAGCAGTTTAACTGCAAGTGCTTCAACACCAAGTGTTTCACTTTTGGCCAGAAGATAGAAACGGCTGTATCACAGACAGGCAGTGGGGAGAATCCAGAAAAAGAAATCCAGTGGGAAAGTCCAGAGCTGATTGGTAAATGGTGTATTCTCAGATATGACGATGATTTGTATCCAGGCGTCATTCTAAACATACAAACAACACAAGTCCAGGTCAAATGCATGCATCGTGTTGGGTTAAACCGATTCTTCTGGCCGCATAAGGATGATATCCTCTGGTACCTGTTTGATGATGTCCTTGAACTCATTCCACCCCACAAGCTGTGACAAGGCGCCATGTGGAAGTTTTGAAAGCGGTGTGGAACCGACTCACAAGATGAATTCATGAAACAACCGGCACATTCATGCATACAGACACACACACACCGAAGCAAGCACACACATGCAAAAACTCTCTGACATGGACACAGGCACTGATACAGACAGACACATTGAAATTGTTAACTGATTATTATTGTTATTACTTCAACCAGTTCATCAAGTTTAATTGTATGTTATCGGAGCAAGAATGAGGTGACTTTTAGCACACCTCATGAGGCTCTCTTATGCCTAGACACACACACACACACACACACACACACACAAACACACACACACACACACACACAAACACACACACACACACACGCATTATATTACATTTGAGCAATTCACTTTACAATGTTTGTTAGTTGTTAATGTGCTGTTGTGGTTGTTTTTACTTAAGATTAATAAAACTTGATTCTACGGCAATTTGTATCTGGTGTCCTTCCTATGGTTACAAAGTGAGATATAATGCTAATGGAAAGCCCTGTACATTGAATTTAAGAGTAAACAACTGTTTATATGTAAAGCTGTATTTGTCTCTTCAACCCTGTTACCATCTTCAACCCTGTTATGCTAGTCTCAACCCCGTCACACCTACATTTTCATATATAATTTTCTTAAAATGTTGAAAAAATAATTTAATGTTTGCTGATTTCTGTCTAAAATATTGAGCGCTATCATATGATCATTGATTTAGATTACAATTCTTAGTTAAACTAAATTTTTGATGAAAAATGAAAAGATTGCTTTCACTCATTAGTTACATTTCAGGATTTAAAAGAGTAAAAATGTGTGATTTTATGTCATTTTTCTATGTAAAATTATTGAATTAGTATGGGGGACATCTAATTAATGGAAACATATTGATTTCTTTAGAAATACATTTTATGATAATATTCAGAGAGCCTCCAAAATGTCCATAACAAGGTTGAAGAATTACAGTCACTACATCTTAAAAATATGATCAATAATAAAAGAAAACTAATGCCTGAGATGGGAAAATACATTTTTCTGATAGTTAAATATATCCTTAATGATGTGGGATATACATATAAATAATACATTTTGGTAAAAAATGTGAAAATATCCAAGTCCAATTTTAGCTATTCTCGTGGAATGACTCACAAGGTCATTAAGATAAATTGGGGTCTGATTATTTAAGACCTTGTATGTGAGGAGCAGGATTTTGAATTCAATTCTGGATTTAACAGGGAGCCAATGAAGGGAAGCCAATACAGGAGAAATCTGCTCTCTCTTTCTAGTCCCTGTCAGGACTCTTGCTGCAGCATTTTGGATTAACTGAAGGCTTTTCAGGGAGTTTTTAGGACTTCCTGATAATAATGAATTACAGTAGTCCAGCCTGGAAGTAATAAATGCATGAACTAGTTTTTCAGCGTCACTCTGAGACAGGATATTTCTACCTTTAGAGATGTTGCGCAAATGGAAGAAAGCAGTCTTACATATTTGTTTCATATGTGTATTGAAAGACATGTCTTGGTCAAAAATGACTCCAAGGTTCCTCACAGTGTTACTGGAGGCCAAGGTAATGCCATCCAGAGTAAGAATCTGGTTAGATACCATACTTTTTATGATTTTCAGGGCCAAGTACAATAACCTCAATTTGATCTGAATTAAGAAGCAGAAAGTTAGCGGCCATCCAGGTCTTTATGTCTTTAAGACATAAGAAAATGTATGCTATGTCTTCTAATGATGCTGCCTAAGGGAAGAATAGAATAGGTCCTAACACTGAACCCTGTGGAACTCCATAATTAACCTCAGTGTGTGAAGAGGACTCTCCATTTACATGCACAAATTGGAGTCTATTAGATAGATATGATACAAACCACTGCAATGCAGTACCTGAAATACCTACAGAGTGCTCTAATTGCGCTAATAGAATATTATGGTCGACAGTATCGAACGCTGCACTAAGGTCTAGCAGGACAAGCACAGAGATGAGTCCACTGTCAGAGGCCATAAGAAGATCATTTGTAACCTTCACTAAAGCTGTTTCTGTGCTGTGATGAGCTCTGAAACCTGACTGAAACTCTTCAAATAAGCCATTCCTCTGCAGATGATCTGTTAGCTGTTTGACAACTACTCTTTCAAGGATTTTTGATATGGAAGGAAGGTTGGAGATTGGCCTATAATTAGCTAAGACAGCTGGGTCTAGAGATGGCTTTTTGAGTAAAGCTACAGCCAGCTTGAATGCCTGTGGTACATAGCCAGTTATTAGAGATAAGTTGATCATATTTAAGATTGAAGTATTAATTAATGGCAGGACTTCTTTGAGCAGTTTTGTAGGAATGGGGTCTAAAAGACATGTTGATGGTTTGGAGGAAGTAATTATTGAAGTTAACTCAGAAAGATCAATTGGAGAAAAAGAGTGTAAATGATTATCAATGGTACTAAAAGTAGCTGTAGATAATACTACATCTGTGGGATGATTATTGGTAATTGTTTCTCTAATGAATACAATTTTATTTGTGAAGACGTTCATGAAGTCATTACCAGTTAATGTTAAAGGGATGGTTGGCGCAATAGAGCTCTGACTTTTTGTCAGCCTACAGTGCTGAAGAGAAACATGGGGTTGTTCTTATTTTCTTCAATCAGTGATGAATAGTAAGATGTTCTGGCTTTGCGGAGGGCTTTCTTATAAAGCAACGAACTATTTCTCCAGGCTAAATGATGATCTTCTAAATTTGTGACACGCCATTTCCTCTCCAGATTACGAGTCATCTGCTTTAGGCTACGTGTTTGAGAATTATACCACGGAGTCAGGTACTTCTGATTTGAGACCTTAGTTTTCACCGGAGCTACAGTATCCAGAGTCGTATGTAATGAGGAGGTAAAATTATTAACAAGATGATCGACCTCTGTTGGAGTAGCATTCAGGTAGCTGCTCTATTCTTAAACTTAGTTACAGCACTTTGAGAAAGACATCTACTGTGATAAAGTCTACTCCCCACTGCTGTGTAATCAATTATTGTAAATGTAAATGTTATCAGAAAATGATCAGACAGGAGAGGGTTTTCAGGAAACACTGTTAAATGTTCAGTTTCTATGCCATATGTTAAAACAAGATCTAGAGTGTGATTAAAGTGGTGGGTGGGTTCTTTTACATTTTGAGAGAAGCCGATTGAGTCTAATAACAGATAAAATGCCATGTTGAGGCTGTCATTTTTAGCATCTACATGAATGTTAAAATCATAATTATTTTATCTGAGCTCAGAACTAAATTAGATAAAAAGTCTGAGAAATCAGACAGAAACTCTGTGTAAGGCCCAGGTGGACGATAGATGATAACAAGTAAGACTGGTTTCTGAGTTTCACAGCTGGGGTTGACAAGGCTCAGCATCAGGCTGTCAAATGAATTAAAAGTCTGTCTGGGTCTTTGGTTGATTAATAGGCTGGTGTGAAAAACTGCTGCCACACCGCCCCCTCGGCCTGTGCTTCGAGATTTCTGGTAGTTAGAATGACTCGGGGGTGTTGATTCATTTAAACTAACATAATCATCCTGCTGGAACCAGGTTTCTGTAAGGCAGAGTAAATTGATATGTTGATCAATTATTAAGTCACGTACTAACAGAGACTTGGAGGAGAGAGACCTAATATTTAATAATCCACATTTCACTGTTTTACTCTTTGGTTCAGATGTGGATACTGTATTGTTCTTTCTTTGTGATTTTTTTATGTTTAAGTTGTTTGTTGCTGGTTTTTAGTTTGTTTGTTGTCTGTTTGGGAGCTGACACAGTCCCTACTTTGAGGGAAGCCAATTGAGTCTAATAACAGATTAAATGCCATGTTGAGGCTGTCATTTTTAGCATCTACATGAATGTTAAAATCACCCACAATAATTATTTTATCTGAGCTGAGCACTAAATCAGAGAAAAAGTCTGAGAAGAGGTTTTTTTTTTTGGGGGGGGGGGGGGTAGCAGGAGGAGAGAAGCTGCAGAGAGGCGTGTAAGACTGCAACTCTGCTTCCTGGTCCCAACTCTGGATAGTCATATTTTGTGGCGTTTAATAAATTTGTCCATATTTCTAGAAATGAGAGCTGCTCCATCCAAAGTGGGATGGATGCCGTCTCTCCTATCAAGACCAGGTTTCCTCCAGAAGGTTTGCCAAATATCTATGAAGCCCACATCGTTTCTGGGACACCACTCAGACAGCCAGCAATTTAAGGAGAACATGCGGTTAAACATGTCACTCCTGGTCTGATTGGGGAGGGGACCAGAGAAAACTACAGAGTCCGACATTGTTTTGGCAAAGTTGCACACCGATTCAATATTGATTTTAGTGACCTCCGATTGGCATAACCGGGTGTCATTACTGCCGATGTGAATTACGATTTTACTGAATTTACGTTTACCCTTAGCCAGCAGTTTTAAATTTCCCTCAATGTTGCCTGCTCTGGCCCTTGGAAGACAAGTGACTATGGTTGCCGGTGTCTCTAGCTTCACATGTCTGAGAACAGAATCGCCAATTACCAGAGTTTGACCCCCGGCGGGTGTGTCGCAAAGTGGGGAAAAACGGTTAGATACATGAACAGGTTAGTCTTAAACAGAAGCCCCAGGTACACCACTATGCTTCCTCCTCACTGTCACCCAGCCACCCTCTTTCCCCAGCTGCTTCGGGTCTGCCGGGGAACAGCTAGTGGAGCCTATGCTATCTTCGGCTGCACCAGCTACAGGGGCCTGGCTAGCTACGGGTGAATGAAGGGTGCGAAGCCGAGTCTCCAATTCAGTAATCCTGGCCTCTAGAGCTCCAAATATTCTACATTTGTTACAAGTATCATTACTGCTAAAGGAGGCCGAGGAGTAACTAAACATCTGACACAATGAGCGGGAAAGTGCAAAAGGGACAGGTGAAGAGGCCATGCTGCTAGCGAGTTGACTACGAGCTAAGCTAAGCTCGCGAAACAGTAAAAACACAGTGATTGAATACTTTGGCTATAAATTAGGTAGTGAGTACACAGAAAGTGTGCTTCGGATGAAGCACGTTAAGATTATACTATGAAAAAAGAAGGTATCTAAAAGTTTTTAATTAAATTGCTAAGCAGATAAGCTACTCAAAAACACCACTGTGTTTAAGCAGGAACAGGAAGTGATACTCTACCGTAGAGAGAGCAAACACCAAGTGACAGCACCACCAAAAGTTAGGAGTCAGGACTGATCAAAAAAGCTCCCATTCAATGATTTGTGAAAACTGCAATGATACTTGTCTCTGTGATGCTGAATACTTTATTACTCTTATGAGATGCAGTTGTTTGCAAATGTGAAGTTGGCATGGCATGGGCCATGTGGCAAAACAGGAGTTTCAGTTTTAACTTGCAGGTGTCGTGAGGTACCATGAGAAGGAGCGACTGCAGGAGATCATGTACAAGATGGAACCTGAGGCCAGGAGAAAGGCTTCAAGAGGATCAGTGAGGAGCAGAGATCACCTTCAGCACAGCTGAGAACCCACAGAGGGCTGTGCCACTTGATCTAGAGAAGCTAAAGCAGAGAGCTGTGCCACTGGGCTTCTAGAAGATCGTCGAGAGGAGACTTTGAACTAGTGATGTTCGATTCGTGAACGAATCGTTCAATACTCGAGAATCACTTTACTGACTCGTGAATCATGATTCACAAGCCCAACTGACTCACTGACTCATCCCTGTTTCTGTTAGCAAACTAATTCGCTTAGTAGAAATATATCTAGCTTATAATTAAAATTGTGGGGGGGAAAAAACAACAGCCAGTTTCTTAACAAAAGCATTTCTGCTCTGAACTGGAAGAAAAAACCCTGAGTAGAAGCTCACATCAAGAAAATAGCTCCTCGGTTCACAGTAGCATTGCTCTGCTAACATGCTAACAGCACATTTGAGCTACTCACCCCCTCCCTTCATGTGCTGAATCGTAAGCGTAAGCAAATCACTCAGGACTCGCTCACCCCCTCCCTCCTGTGCTGAATCATAGAGCGAACGAATCACTCAGGACTCACTAACCCCCTACCTCCTGTGCTGAATCATAGAGCGAACGAATCACTCAGGACTCACTAACCCCCTCCCTCCTGTGCTGAATCGTAAGCGTAAGCGAATCACTCAGGACTCGCTCACCCCCTCCCTCCTGTGCTGAATCATAGAGCGAGCGAACGAATCACTCACTCACTCACCCCCTCCCTCCTGTGCTGAATCGTAAGCGTAAGCGAATCACTCAGGACTCGCTCACCCCCTACCTCCTGTGCTGAATCATAGAGCGAACGAATCACTCAGGACTCACTAACCCCCTCCCTCCTGTGCTGAATCGTAAGCGTAAGCGAATCACTCAGGACTCGCTCACCCCCTCCCTCCTGTGCTGAATCATAGAGCGAGCGAACGAATCACTCACTCACCCCCTCCCTCCTGGCTCACAGCTTCTTCTTCTTCTTGGTTGGCAACCAATGTTAAGGTGCATTACCGCCCCCTGGCTCACAGCTCAGTGGACATTTAGATGAGAAAATATATATTTAACACATTTAAGGAAAATACTAATAAAATACAAATAAACAAAATAAATGTTTATTAAGCAATTTTGATAGGAAATTGCTTAATTTTAGAAATGTTTTTGCTCTTTTTTGCTCTATAAAATAGTTGTTTTTTTAGAATCATTCATCTTAGCAGTGGGATTTACATGAAAAGAGAAACAAATTAAGTTTGAGTGAAAATGTAAATTTTTTGCACTCTCTGGTCAACTGACTCAGTGAATCAAATGACTCAAAAAACCCGATTCACTTTGGTGAGTGACTCATTAAAACTCGATTCAGTAAAAAGAATCAAATTTACCATCACTACTTTGAACAGCAAACATCCAGAAGGAGTGAAAGAGATTCGACGTTGAGGAAGACAACTAGGGTGTAAGACTTGCTCTACCCTAATTCTTCAGCCGCGTCGGAACAGAAACTGAAGGATGAAAGGAGCATGCCAAGCTCTAATCGATGGCGCAGAGAGGAAGTTCAGCGATGGAATTGTGAACAGCACAGACGCCAGGTGCCTGGGGAATAACTGACAGCACTTTCCCATGAAGATCAACTAAAGTGTGTCACTTTAGTACATTAGCAAACATTAATGCTAACAGTTTTGAGCTTAGCATCATTATTCCTTTACTTACTGACTTACTATAATTTATCTGCTGTCCGTGAGCTATCACCAGCAGTGAAACGCTCCTCCCAATGTTTACTCTCATTATTTCACGTACTTGCAACTGAGAATGGTTTCTTAGTGGGAGTTGGTGCTGGTGGTTGTACGACAGATCTTTAGGTCGTTCACTACCTACCTTCAATACCTATCCCTCCACATTAGTATCAGTGCTTTCTCTGCCTCTCCATCATATATCCTCTTTCTTAAATGTTAGCATACTGGATGTTACACTGACTTGGTACACCTCTGTGGTACAAATCTGTAGAAAGCTAAAGTGTGGTGGAGCCCTAATTTAATTTAAGATGATAGTTATGTGAAAATAACTTTCTTTTACAGTAAAACTAACTATACACTTACTGCTTCTATAGGGATCATGAGAGTACATTTAGTATAAGACTGAATATGTATGACGTGTTCGGAAGGGCTTCAAGAAGAATGTCTGCAAAAAGAATTTGGTAGCATGGCATAACAGTTGTCTAATGTTGTGGAGAAGAGGGGAGAAGATTGGCTCAATCTGTCTGTCTCGATTTGTGTAAAACCAGGGAAGCAAGTCATGTTTGCCTGCTTCTTCAACATTCCCATCCTGGAAGTTTTTGATTGATCCAAATAACTGTCGGATACAAGGTTCAGTTTGCAGATAGGAATGAGAGGCACCTCGTCATGGCCTGTCAATCACAACACCACACACACACACACACACATAGACTGAGCATTTACACACTCCACAGACTTGCTTTTTTCCTACGGGAGAACAACCACAAGAATATTTAGTTCCCCTACATTACCAACCACCCAAAGACACACTTCTTTGCACAGACACTCAAGCTCACAGTTATCTGCCCTGTTTTTCGCTCTCTCTCCTTGTCTTTCTTTTCTCATGTGGTAAATCTTTGAGGTTTTTGACAGGTACACAAGTAGTTTTTTCTTCTGCTTTTTCTAATTTCATCACCATCCTTCTGATCATCCTCTGAAAACATGACAGCACACAGTTTCCAGCTAACCAAATATCCATGGAAAAGCTAAGACTGTGCCTGAATAAACAAAAAGAGCACATCTGACAAGGATGTTCAATTCAATCCACTTAGCTAAAGGACTTAGCTCAACCATTTCAAAAATACTAGTATTATCAGGAAGCAGTAGAAGGAGAAACAAAGAAAGGAGGACTTCTGTGTTTTCAAGCCATTAGTAATTGATTATCTTGTGGATGCCTGATAAGGTCCTACCTTTAAGAAAGGATAAATATGATAATGTAATATTATTGATTATTTATGATGTATTATTTCTCTATTGTGTCTTCAGCTGTTTCTTCTTCTTTTTCTTTGTATACTGTGCTTATATATATTTACTTTCAAAGTACAAATAAATTATTGTCTGACAGATGATGCTCTGCCAGACAGATAAATTGTATTATTGACAATTATTAAAAGTATTATGATATATTTACTGCTTCTGTCCTTGAGCAGTGGAGCTGAATCATGCTCTTAGAGAAGGTGCTGCTGTCTGCATTCAGACAGTAGTCAGAATTATTCATGATTGATAACAGTTTGGTCAGCTTGATGGAGTACTATAGAAATGGTCAGAAGGACCTGCACCCTGTGTTTGTGGATCTAGAGAAAGCAGATGATACGCTGCCAAAAAGAACTGTGTGTGTGTCTTAGGGAGTCAGGAGTGGAAGAGAAGTATGTGGCAGTAATGCAGGAATGAGGAGAGCAGGACAGTGGTGTGGTGTGCAGTAAGAGTGACAGATTAGTTCAAGGGAGGGTGGGATAATACCTAGCATCAGCTCTGAGCCTTTCTTGTTTGCAATGGTGATGGAAAGGTTGAGAAATGAAGTCAGGTGGAAGTCTCCATGGACTATGATGTTCACAGAATTTCATTGGAAGTTACCAGAATGGACAGGATTAGACATGAGCATATCAAAAGGACAGCTCAGGATTGAATATGGAGCTCCCAGGCAGCAGGACAAAAGGAAGATCCCAAAGAAAATTGATGGATGTGGTGAAAGAGGACATGCAGAGGCTTGGTGTGACAGAGGAGGATGCTAGGGATAGGGTGAGATAGAAGCAGATTATCTACTGTGGTGACCTCTAAAGGACCAGCTAAATAAGAAAAAGATAACGAGACAACAGTTTATTTAGTGAACTTGTCGCTATTATATCTGTGTAGCAGAGCAAATATTTTACTGCAGATGTTGAAAGATTTCATCTTCCTCAGAAAACAGCATTTTCATTCTCTTCTTGTACACGCTTTCTGAGTTAACATGTCTCTATAGGCTCCTCTTGTTAGTGTTTAAAATAAATTAAATTATATTTTGGATCGAATTTTGTGAGGACCTTGTGAAATGGAATCGAATCAGTTATAGAAATCAAAATTGATACCCAACTCTAGTCATGAACCATTCCCTGACCTGAAGGTGCAGGGAACAAACTCTTTTGTCCACCATGAAAAATGCTAAAAACACACAGCAAGCTGGGGGAATACCAGGATACCCACCCAAAATATATATAGCTGGTACTGCTCAACCTCACACACCAACTCAAGCTCTTTCCCCACCAGATAGGTGACGTTCCATGTCCCTATTGTAAGCCTTGGTAGCCAGGGATCGGTCCACCATGGTGTCTACCTTGGCTCCTGCCCGGCACACACTGCACCCGACCCCTATGGCACCCCCTGCGGATAGTGGGTCTACAGGAAGATGGTCTCATGTCCCTTTTTTGGGCTGTGCCTGACCACCAGGCACTTGCCCTACTTGCACCCTCCCCAGGCCTGGCTCCAGCATGCTTAGCCCTCACAACTCTATCCCGGGCAGGGTAAACTGTTCCCTTGATGTTGTACCCATAGGGGTCTTCTTAATCGCTCTTTGTCTGGTCTCTGACCCAGGACCAATTTGTTATGGGAGACCCTACAATGAGGCCAAAAGGACCCTGACAACATAACCCATGGGATCTCTGGGACACACCAAATAGGTAGCCAGAGGGGTCAAATCGATGAGTATCACTATGTGAATCATGATTCCTTTTATAACTGAGGAACCGATGTGAGGTGAGACTGCTGTTCAACAGTGCTCATCCACACCTCCTCCCCAAAACCTGCAATAACTAGTGTAATTAAAAAGGAGAGGTGAGTCAACATGCAACATGAGCAAAGCCACGTGAATGGCCACGTGAAGAAGACCAAGAAGTCCTCTTCTCCTTTTATTGAGCCAGCTAACCAACCTGCTCAATAAGGACCTTCATTTCCCACAACCCACCCAGTGACAAAACCCTGGGGAACCAAAGTGCTCAAGGTCAGCCCCCACTGTCCCCACCGTAAAGGGTTATTTAGAGCATGCAGATTGGCCCCAAGTCTCGGGGTGTCTCGGCTGCGCAGCCGGTGTTTAAGGAATGGAACCAAAAGCAGACATGGGGGAAAACAAACTAAGGTTAACAAAAAGCGAGCCATCCAGTGTAGATGTCAGTGAAACTGTTGGGAAGACAACGTTGGAGAAACGTGAACATTTTATTTGTACTGTATAATCTGCAGATTCTGACAGAAATCTGCAACTATCCTTTGAAACACCGCTCCTCTAAAAGAGCAATAAGGATCATTATTAGGCCATTTGTAAATAACAAAATAACTTTATAACTTAAAGCAAAATTGAGAACTTTACAAACCACCCAGCAGTATGTCAAATTATAAAATACAAGTAAATAACAATTACACAACAGAATGTCAATGTAATGAACACAATTATGTGTTCATTACATAACGGTTAGCTATGTTAGATACGTTAGATGCTGACGTTAACGCAATTTTGCATCGGTATACAGAACTGTTTTCCTAACAAAACCACTGTTATAATTAATTGAAGGTGCTCCCAACTAATTTGAACCTCTGGCTTCTAAAATATGTGGTTCAACTGCGTGCTGCATACATAACCTGATATCAGCTAGGCCAATATTAAAATGTATAATATTGTTAAAGTCACTAAAATAGTGCCTGAAGCCTGTTTTAACATGAGCTCTGTGTCTGCTCTAGAAACTCTGAAATTCAGCTGAGCTGAGCCGCACATTAAATACTGACATAAACCTGTACTTTGAATTCTGTAAGAGCTGTTTAAATACAGCAATGCATAAGTGTTTTGAATGAATAGAAATGTGACACATGAGAAGGTGTGTCTGAGACTGTTCCTGTATAACTTATTTTCGGACTATTGACAAATTATGCTCCGGTCATTAGATGTTTCCAAGATAGATGTCCTTTTGTAATATAGTTACATTTTCTTTGTACATTTCATTTATCCACCATCATACATTAAGCCAAGAAGAGGTCATTATACTAACAAGTCGTATCAACAACATCAACATCATCAGACTGTTTACTTAGCCTGATAGGGCGGAGGACACTGTCTCCCCTGACTTAGGATACGCACACACATACACTTACATTGATAAGCACTCACTCATCCCCCCTCCCTTTCCAACGCCTTCGATGCTTGTCCCCTCCTGGAGAACACGGCGGGTCTGGGCCCACGCTGGAATAATAGCGCAGGGCAGGATGGCTGCTGTGTTTCCTTCGGATTACTCCTCACCCTCTACCCAACCCTGTGGCTTGTCACATGTTCCATAATGTTGTGTTGTGGACATTTATGTGCTCTCTGTGCAGAGGAGTTTTTTTGTTTCCTGTTCTTGAGACATAGAGGTCTCTTTTTCCTCTTCTACATTCCCATTGTTGTGTACTTTTTCAGTGTTTTCTGTAACGTTGCACTGTATTCCCATGTGATGTCTATGTTGTGTGTGTAAGTCGGGGGGGAGGGGGGGGGGGTTTCTATTCCACTGCGGGGCAACCTGCATGTGGCTAATAAAGCCTTGATTCATTCATTCATTCATTCAATGCTGGGCCAAAGTTCAGCACGTGGTTAAAGCAGCCAGTCGTAGAGCTGAAGAAGGCGGTATAAACACATAAATCTAATCTACCCGGCTGAAATCACAAGACCATCTCTGACCGAAAAGCTGTAGATTTTTCTTGTTTGCACTATTAATTCAGATTCACACTAATTCTGTCACAGCTCCAACAAAATGAGGAAGAGGAGAGGGAGAGATACAATTAGATTGAATTACAATTGGATGGAAGTTGAGGACAAGGAGAAGGAAGCTTAGGATGAGGAGGAAGAGAAGCAGCAGGACAGGAGGGATACTAGGCCCCTTATGCCAAACAGAGTGATTTGTGGCCCCAATAACTTATTCATGAGCTCAGGAAGTAAAGGAAGTAATAAAGGAAGTAACAAAAATATGATATTCATAAAAATATGATATTAATAAAATTATGATATTCATCCAAAATATCCTAGTTCATAGCTCATTGCTCCCCCCCCCCCCCCAAAAAAAGAACTAATTGATTATTTAGACAGTTTTTTATATATCTAATAGCATTATTTTATTTTTTAGCCATTAAAAAAGTTTTTAGTTTTTATGCTTAAAAAACGCCATCTGGTAATGGTCAGCGCGTAAGTGCGCACGGGCGCGCGCCCGCGTGTCTGTGCTCGCTCGGGACGCGCGCCTGTGTCTCGGGGCCGTGCTTGTGTCTCGGAGGTCCGTGCTTGTGTGTGTGAAAATGTGTTAAACCATAGTAAAAGTGCTTAGTTAAACTTGTGCTTTTGTAACGTTCAGTATGGCGAGACATACAGGTTGCATGCCTCGGGGCAAAACTTTATTTCAATTTATATGCATTTGTTTAATACGAACAAGGAGATTTAGAATCAAAGTCCGAGTCGCAAAAGACTCTCGCGATCCCACCGCGGCTCCCAGCAAAAAATCTCCTGAAAAACCCTCCGTCTTTTCTCCAAAAACGCACGACAAAAACCCCCCTAGAATAACTCAATAAAACTCTTGCGGTTCCCACCCCAACCCTTAGGCAAATAAGCAGGGAAAAACTCCTGAAAAAAAACCTCCGTATTTCTCCAAAAAATGCACAACAAAAAAACCCTAGAATGAGTTGGGGAACCCTCTATACCCCAAACCTTATATTCAAAAACAGGGGAAAAACTCCTGAAAAAACCCTTAGTCTTTTTTCTTCAAACCAGCCCTCTACTAGCTCCGTCTCAAATTCAGCAAAGCCTAAGTTCTCCTTTCGCTCTCACTCGAACCGGACCGCAGCCAGCGCACAATTTTTCCTTCTTGTTTGCTCCCCGGCTCAGCTCCCGAAAAATGGCTTACCCAGGTTGAAAATTTGCGCCGGAGGCCAACTCTGCCTAACTTCGCCCCTCTGCCAATCACATAACAAGTGGGTGGCTCCCCTCGCACCCCGGTTAGCCAATCGGATACAGGTCCGATTTACCTTCTCAGCGATAGGTTTATTCTCTTGCTGGCATTCTGGATAAATAATCTAACATTTCAGCTTAAATTTAACTGTTTTTTTCTCTCAGAAAAAACAAGCAAGTTTTCTCTTTTTTTCACAAACAACATGGCCGCCAGACCTACCAACCTCACTGTGGTCTCTCAGACCCCAGTAACTAGCTACAGAGCCTCCGCCATGCCGGCAGAACTCAGACGATTGCATCTTTGCAGAGTGCAGTCAACATCGGCTACCCCCTTGGAGGAAAAATTCCGTCTCAGCACTGGAGGGTCTTGGGGTTATGCTTTCAGCCTCCCAGAGAGTGAAATCTATTTCTACCAGCTAAAAGCGGGTGAAAGTTTTGGTCCACTCACACCGCGGACCGCTTTTACTTGCTCTGACTGGGCTGTTCTTACCCTCATCACGACCCCTGAAATCCAGAAGAGCTTGCGGGAAACGAGCTCGCAACCGCGAACTAGGGACCAGCAGACGCAGACACATCCGGTTTTCAAAAAGGCCCACGCGTTTCCACCATTCAACCAACAACCCCATCGACACCGGCCTTTAAACATGGTGAGAAAAACTGTGACATATACCCAGTGGGAGACCAAGACCACTCCGTTTTGCAGGTGGATCTGTAGAGCTAGTCGTCAAACAACCGATGATGCTCACACAGATGATTTTGTGTTGGACCTTACAAACACCCAGTCCGGTGTTTTCAACACATTGCTTCGGATTCCCACTCAGGACTGACTGAAGATGGTGGGTGAGAAGAATGCAAGAATATTAGAGCTTCTTAAGCTAAGTAAAAGTACAATTGAGTTGGTCCTGGTTGGAAATAACCCGCAACGCTCTACATAGCCCCGCCCCTCATCCGGTCCCCCTTACCCCTGCCTCCTCCTCACCCTGTCCTTTTAAAAACCGCAACCGCTCTCTCCTCCACATCGTCTAAAAACAACCATGACTCACCACAGCTTCGGAACCCCCTGTGCTCTATCTCCATCATCCCTCCGACCATCAGCTGCTTCTACGCCACCCTTGAGCCCTCCAATGGATCTTGCTACTCCACCACCGAGTCCGCTGATGGAGAGCCCACATCAGGCCTCAGCGTCTCCAGCCTCATCACCTCAAGGATGGAAGTCGCCAAGCCACCCTCAACTCGGTTGGCAATCACCGGAGCAGACCCCCTCAAACACCGCAGTCTCCGGTGCCTCGCTATGGGCTTCGGGCGACCCTGTATGCCGGGCCCTTTTCCGAGAGCCCAAAGACATCGATCCCCACCCCCGCAAGAGCCGCGGACAGCCTTCGCCCGCGGACAGCCTTCGCCCGCGGACAACGATGAGGCTGCGACTCTACTCCCCACCGCTGTTTTTGAACTTATAAAATTAACTCTCAAGTACCTTATTAACTCGCTGCTCCAGAAACATAGACAGGATGTCTGTCAAGGATGTGAGGTCTCCCACCCCTCACAGAAACGACATTCTTGCCTTTTCCCGCTGGAAAAATATTACTTTTTCAAGTACTATGATGAATTCTGCAAAAGATTATGGAATGGACATTTCACCAACACATTATTACAAATTTTACGGTTAGAGGGTTTTTCACCACCAGCGGCTCAAGTCAGAGGTGTGGCCCAAGCATATCTCTTTGAACTCCGAGATGCCCGCGATATATAGACTGCGCTGCAAGAAATTGACGCAAGCGTTACAGAAGTTACCCGGACCATAATTGATAAAGTACTAGACGAGAATTACTCCCTTTGGCTGTCCTAGTAATCGTTTTTTTCTTCTCTCCCCTATTACCATTTTTCTTAACACTTTGTTGTTTTTCTCTGTTTGTTTTTCTTACTTTCCAGTTTTTTGTTTTTTAATCGTTCATGTGTATTGTTTTTCATTACATCAAATAAATTGTTTGTGGAAAACCGTTACATCAAATAAAACCTGTTTGGAAAAGCATTGCAAGAATCAATCGCATTATTTGTTTTTTTACCCATTCAAAATGTATTGTTTTCATTACATCAAATAAAACTGTTTTGGGAAAACCGTTACTTGAAATGAAACCTTTTTGGAAAAGCATTGCAAGAATCAAACTCACTATTTTTGTTTTACTAGAATCAAAGTGTAATGTTATTAATTACATCAAATAAAATATTTTTGTAAACTCGTTACATGACATAACTAACCGCTCGATCATGAAATAAAACCATAGTTAAACATAACTTCAAAGATCACACATGGCAGAGCAGAATCTATTGAAACGTGCATATTATGACCCATCTCACCCTGGTAGTTTTTGCGGTGTGCAAAAATTGATTAAAAGCGTACAGGATGAAACTGGTACAAAGATTAACGCGCAAACAGCTCAGAAATTCCTCTCCGAACAGGATGCTTACACCTTACACCGAGTTGCACGCCTGCGCCTTCCGAGAAATCGCGTGTTTGTCCCCAGACCTCTTAATCAATACCAAGCAGTTTTCTCTAAAAAAGCTTATGCAAGAGTCTTGAAAAACAAAAAACAAAACGTTCAAGTCACTAAGGCTTTTGAGGCTGTCTTAAAAGATAGCCAAATCCCTCAAAAGCTACAAACAGATAGTGGTAAGGAATTTTTTAATTCCAGTTTTCAATCTTTAATGAAAAAGCATGGTATAAATCATTTTGCTACAGGGAGCGATCTAAAAGCCTCAGTCTGTGAAAGGTTTCTGTGTCTTGTGGGAGCACCGTGCCAGTCTTAACCTCAGCGGGAGAGCATAAAAATCTGACCTGTATCTGATTGGCTAGCCGGGGTGCGAGGGAGCCGCCCACTTGTTATGTGATTGGCAGCGGGGCGAATAAGTTATTGGGGCCACAAATCACTCTGTTTGACATAAGGGGCCTAATATCCCTCCTCAGGACCATCTTTAGGGATCTCTATGATGTCATTGAGGTTTGTTTAATTAATATGGTCCTCTCACAAAGAAAGATGACTTTGTTTTAGTTCACCTACTTCTTGTATTATATAGCGATTTGCAAAATGTTGTGCAAGATCACAGAACAGGCACATATAGTGCATTTGCAGGTAAATGAACATAAAATCTGTATTATACTTTTAGTCTTAAGACCATATGTTGTACATTTATCACCCTTATGATAAAACCCATGCCAGCCATTGCTTTATGGACTTTGTATTTTTAAGCCTCAACATTTGCTTTATTGCTATTGCTATGTTGGTAGGATGAGGGATCAGAATCTGGAGTTGTGCACACTATTGTTTCATTTAGTGGGTATCCATAAGATTCGTACAGCAGATCCAAGTTGTGCCTTGAAAACAGGAAAGTCGTCTGCATAGAGGAGAACTTTAATAGCAGGCTTCTACAAAATGAGGCTTTGTGCTCACATTTGCTGCAAACACTCTTTTTAATTCTGTCACCCTGTTTTGATGCAGAATTCACTTGAAATGAGGCAAGAACGGAACTTTCTTTATGTGTTCTTGTGAATTGATGGTGTATCATATACATTTGATTTGACTTTCTGCAAGACAACAGTTGGCCGCTGGCCAAAAATAGTTTTCTTTTTCACCTCCGCGTGATCAAGCTTGGATTTAGAAAAGAATAGCAAAAAAAATCTGCACCTCCTGCTTCAGATGCAATTTGTGTTTGTGTGTTCAGAGGCTGCGGCAAGAGGGGAGACCTCGGCTCAACCAGCTGGAGAGCCCGACCAGGAGGAGTCGAACATTAACTCGGCTCTTCATGGGAACCCTGCAGACTCGGCTGGCATTGGCGAGGGAGTGCAACCGCCGCTGGTACATATATACAGTGGGGCAAAAAAGTATTTAGTCAGCCACCGATTGTGCAAGTTCCCCCACTTAAAATGATGACAGAGGTCAGTAATTTGCACCAGAGGTACACTTCAACTGTGAGAGACAGAATGTGAAAAAAAAAATCCATGAATTCACATGGTAGGATTTGTAAAGAATTTATTCGTAAATCAGGGTGGAAAATAAGTATTTGGTCAATAACAAAAATACAACTCAATACTTTGTAACATAACCTTTGTTGGCAATAACAGAGGTCAAACGTTTACTATAGGTCTTTACCAGGTTTGCACACACAGTAGCTGGTATTTTGGCCCATTCCTCCATGCAGATCTTCTCAAGAGCAGTGATGTTTTGGGGCTGTCGCCGAGCAACACGGACTTTCAACTCCCGCCACAGATTTTCTATGGGGTTGAGGTCTGGAGACTGGCTAGGCCACTCCAGGACTTTCAAATGCTTCTTATGGAGCCACTCCTTTGTTGCCCGGGCGGTGTGTTTTGGATCATTGTCATGTTGGAAGACCCAGCCTCGTTTCATCTTCAAAGTTCTCACTGATGGAAGGAGGTTTTGGCTCAAAATCTCACGGTACTTGGCCCCATTCATTCTGTCCTTAACACGGATCAGTCGTCCTGTCCCCTTGGCAGAAAAACAGCCCCATAGCATGATGTTTCCACCCCCATGCTTCACAGTAGGTATGGTGTTCTTGGGATGCAACTCAGTATTCTTCTTCCTCCAAACATGATGAGTTGAGTTTATACCAAAAAGTTCTACTTTGGTTTCATCTGACCACATGACATTCTCCCAATCCTCTGCTGTATCATCCATGTGCTTTCTGGCGGGCCTGGACATGCACTGGCTTCAGCAGCGGAACACGTCTGGCACTGCGGGATTTGATTCCCTGCCGTTGTAGTGTGTTACTGATGGTGACCTTTGTTACTTTGGTCCCAGCTCTCTGCAGGTCATTCACCAGGTCCCCCCGTGTGGTTCTGGGATCTTTGCTCACCGTTCTCATGATCATTTTGACCCCACAGGATGAGATCTTGCGTGGAGCCCCAGATCGAGGGAGATTATCAGTGGTCTTGTATGTCTTCCATTTTCTGATGATTGCTCCCACAGCTGATTTTTTCACACCAAGCTGCTTGCCTATTGTAGATTCACTCTTCCCAGTCTGGTGCAGGTCTACAATTCTTTTCCTGGTGTCCTTCGAAAGCTCTTTGGTCTTGGCCATGGCGGAGTTTGGAGTCTGACTGGTTGAGGCTGTGGACAGGTGTCTTTTATACAGATGATGAGGTCAAACAGGTGCCATTCATACAGGTAACGAGTGGGGGACAGAAAAGCTTCTTAAAGAAGACGTTACAGGTCTGTGAGAGCCAGGGATTTTCCTTGTTTGAGGTGACCAAATACTTATTTTCCACCCTGATTTACGAATAAATTTTTTACAAATCCTACCATGTGAATTCATGGATTTTTTTTTCACATTCTGTCTCTCACAGTTGAAGTGTACCTCTGGTGCAAATTACTGACCTCTGTCATCATTTTAAGTGGGGGAACTTGCACAATCGGTGGCTGACTAAATACTTTTTTGCCCCACTGTATATATATATATATATATATATATATATATATATATATATATATATATATATATAAATTCCCTGCTCGCCCCTGCTGGTGGTTAATCTTTCAAGCTCGAGCTTGAGGGTCCTGCGCAGTATCTTAGCTGTTTCTAGGACTGCGCTCTGCTGGACAGAGATCTCCGATGTTGTTCGAAACAAACCAAACAGAAGGAGCCAAAAACAAAAAAAAGTTGCAAACACTGGAGCTCAGAAAGCAACAGAACAAAAACAGGCTCACGACAGGCGCAGGCGGCCAGGAAAAACAGTTCACCCAAGGTTCAGGCGGCCGGCCCGGAGGCTGACGGCCCAAGAGCCCAGAAAACAGTTCAGTTGGCCGGGCAGGCGGGAGGCACCGGCGGCGACGGAGCAGGTCAGGAGGTCGGCCGGGCGGGAGGCACTGGCGGCGATGTAGTTCAGGAGGCCGTCCATGACGGCAATGACGTCCAGTCATCGGCCTGGAAAGTGGCCGGACAGGACGTGCAGGATGAGCAGGCCAGACAGGACGTGCAGGACGTGCAGGACGAGCAGGCTGGACAGGACGGACAGGACGTCCAGGACGTGCAGGACCAGATGGCATGGAGACCTCAGGCGCAGACGAAGCTAGACGGAGTGAGGCTGGACCAGGCGACGCAGAGGCTAAAGCTGGACCAGGCGAAGCTGAAGACACGGAGGCTGGGCCAGACGAGGGTGAAGACTTGGAGGCTGGACCAGACGAGGGTAAAGACTCGGAGGCTGGACCAGACGAGGGTGAAGACTCGGAGGCTCTACCAGACGAGGTTAAAGACTCGGAGGCTGGACCAGACGAGGGTAAAGACTCGGAGGCTGGACCAGACGAGGGTGGTGGCGCTGCCGGCGACGGCGTGGGAACCGCAGGTGGTGGCGCTGCCGGCGACGGTGTGGGAGCCGCAGGTGGTGGCACTGCCGGCGACGGCGTGGGAGCCGCAGGTGGTGCCGCAGGTGGTGGTGCCGCAGGTGGTGGTGCCACAGGTGGTGGCGCTGCCGGCGACGGCGTGGGAGCCGCAGGTTGCTGGACAGGCCCCTCGGACCCCCCAGAAGAGGCAGGTTGCTGGACGGGCCCCTCGGACCCTCCAGCGGGAACAGGCGGCTGAAGCAGTCCCTCGGAAACTCCAGCGGGAACAGGCGGCTGAAGCGGTTCCTCGGACCCTCCAGCTGGAACAGGTGGCTGAGTAAACAACTGAGGTGAGAACTGAGCAGGTGACTGAGCTGATAGGTGAGCTAAAGTCTGAGCTATGGAGAGAAGTTTAAGATGTATTAACTGTTGTAAAGATGGTAGTAATGGTGGATAAGGTGGTGGATTAGCAGTAAGCTGAGCTAGTTCCCCTGAGCCTCCAGAACCTGAAGAAAACTGCTGGACGGGCTCACCTGAGCCTCCAGCGAGGTCAGAAACAGGTGCAGGTACGGGTGGTGGAGCTAACTGGTTCCCGGTCATCCTCACCTTGGGAGCCAGGACAGGCACCGTCAACGGCTGGGCCGCTGCTGTCCCCATCCGAGGAGCTAGTACGGTTGCAGCGACAAGCAGAGCCTCAGCCGGTCTGGACACCGGAGCAGGGACCAGCTGGACCTCAGCCTCCCTCACCCGAAGCACTGAAACAGGTGCAGGGGAATGCTGGGCCCGAGCTGCCCTGGGAGCAGGAACACAACGGGGCGAAAGAGCAGGCTCAGCAAACACAGACTCATCTAAAATGTTTGTTAGCTTCCTACCACCACCACGTCTAACAGTCTTAACAGTCTCAACAGTCTCAACAGTCTTTGATTTAACAGTTTTCACAGTCTCAGACTTTACATGGCCAGGTTTAGAAAAAACAGACTTGGCAAAAGTGGGTTTTAGCTTATTTCCACCACGATGAACAGTATTAGGACTAAAAATCTCAGAGGAATGTATATTGTCATTACCTAGCTTGTGAGGAGCTAAACCAAAACTGGCCTCCCAATCCAAATCCTCATCGAGAAAAGAGATCCCGAAGGTGTCTGAGGTGAGATTATAGTCCCTTCTGTGTATTGGCTCAGGAGTGTGGGAAATGTTGTCATTTCGACTCACCACTACAAGTTGCTCAGAATTGTCCATATGACGGCGGCGTGGGCGCCGCTTTCCTCGGGAGGAGCAACGCTGTGTGTCCAACAATCGCTGCTGGCGTTGTGGGCGGCACCACCAGGCCGCTCAGTGTCGACTTAAAGTACAGTGTAAGACATGCAGGGGAAAACACCTAGAGGCCCTGCATGAAGTGAATCTCAGACCTGCTGCACCCAATCCACCAATAGAACACATCGCTGAGCTGGGGAGTAAACCATCTACTGAGGTACTTTATCTAGACCGGCGTGCTGGCTGTAGCCAAGTGCTTCTGAAGATAACCAAAGTGCTGCTGCAGAACGGTGAGCACACCCTGGAGACATTCGCCATATTGGATGATGGATCTGAGAGGACGATCCTTCTCCCTGAGGCCACTCAAAGACTGCAGTTACAGGGCACGGCAGAGAGTCTTACTCTACGTACGGTGAGACAAGGATTGAGAACCTTGCATGGCGCATCAGTCACAGTTAAAGTCTCCCCTGCCAGCCAACCACCCAGAACATTCATCATTGAGAGAGCCTTCACAGCTGATGACCTAGGCTTGGCTGAACATTCATACCCTGTGAAAGCACTTCAACAGAAAGATAGACACTTGGGAAGGCTTCCCTTGCAGCCCTTCACAAATGCCCAGCCACTCCTTCTGATCGGCTCTGACTGTCCTCACCTAGTAACACCCATCAAACCTGTGTGCCTAGGCTTACCTGGAGGACCAGCTGCAGTCAAGACTAGACTTGGTTGGGTACTGCAGGGACCAATCCCCTCCCTTAAGCACTCTGCTCAACCGCAACAGTGCCTCTTCCTCTCAACTGCCTCTCCTCAATCAGAGCTTCATAGTCAAGTAGAGAGGCTTTGGCAACTTGACACTCTCCCATATCGAAGTGAGAAACTAGTGACACGGTCTCGGAGGGAAGAGCAAGCTATGAGGCTTTTGGAGGCAAAGACGACAAGACTGAATATCAAGGGAGTAAACAGATATTCAACTCCCCTTCTGCGTGTCAGTGATATGCCTACACTCCGGGTGCCACCTGAAGCAGTACTCCCCAATCTACATGGCACGGAGAAGTGCCTCAGTCGAGACCCAGAGAAGGCTAAAGCTTATCAAGCGGAGATGGCAAAGTTGATAGCAGCAGGCTATGTCAGAGAAATCAGTGAAGAGGAAATGAGGGCCTCCAAAGAATCATGGTTCATCCCCCACCACATGGTGACACACAACGGAAAGAACCATGTGGTGTTTAATTGCTCATTCACCTATAGGGATCAGAACCTCAACGAGCTGCTTTTACCAGGCCCGAACCTGGGGGCCTCTCTTCTTGGTGTGCTGCTACGCTTCAGAGAATGCTCCATCGCAGTTAGCAGTGACATCAAGGGGATGTTCCACCAGGTGAGACTATTGCCTGAGGACCGGCCACTACTACGTTTCCTCTGGCGCGATCTGCATCCCAAGGTGTATGAATGGCAGGTGCTCCCCTTTGGGACAACATGCTCATCATGCTGTGCAATTTATGCACTCCAGCGACACGTCCATGACCACAGTGACCAGGGAGATGACGTGCGTGACTCCATTGAGAAGAACTTTTATGTTGACAACTGGTTGCAGAGCTTCTCTTCTCCAGATGTGGCCACAGAGGTTGTGGACAAACTACGGTCCCTATTATCGGAGGGAGGATTTGAGCTTAGACAGTGGGCCAGCAGCACCCCAGATCTCATCAGCCATCTACCAAAGGAAATAAGATCGGAGAACAGCGTACAGTGGCTGAATCAAACTGATATGGACCCTCAAGAACCTGCTCTAGGTCTGCGCTGGATGTGCTGCTCTGACACTCTGCACTACAAGTCCATGCAGTTGGAGAGGAGTCCTCCTACCATGAGAAACATGGGTTCTGGAGAGTCAGTATGACCCACTAGGGTTTCTTGTCCCCTTCACAACGAGGGCAAAGGTACTAGTCCAGCAGTTGTGGGACAAAAAGCGTGAGTGGCAGAGATAAACTTACACCAGAAGACTGACAGAACACACAGCTAGATAAACAGTAGATCGCGACACGGACACAGAGAAACACAGGGCTTAAATACACAGAGGGAGCAATCAGGGAATGGGTAACAGGAGGGAAACACAGCTGGGGCAAATCAGGCCCAACGAGACAAGGGGAAGCGAAACCAGATACATTAACATCAGACAGGGACCTTCAAAATAAAACAGGAAACATGACACAGACTGAACTAAAGACACGCGCTGTGTCCCAATTCAGGGTCTGCACGCTTGAAGTACGCATTTTAAGTGCAATTACGTCACCGCCATGCGACGACAGCTGTCCCAATTTGAATTGTACTTCAAATGCATACTCCAAATGCGCCGTCGATTTCCCCAAATATCAAGCGTGGTCCGGTGCACGCTTCGTGGTCCCATATATCCCACAATTCATAGCGCGGCGGTGGGTGTGGATAATTTTGCCGCAAAATACGGCAGAAGGGAGCGGTCGAACTGTCAAAGGTAAGTACTGAATATGACGTCACTTATTTATGTGCGAATGTTTAATAACGAAGAACATTAAAACATTACTATTGGCCACATATCGGCAAAGTTATGTGACATTAGTGATGTTCGTACTTTCAGCGTTAACTTGGTTGTATATATATATGTGTATGTATATATATATATATATATATATATATATATATCTCATAATAATCTGACAATACTATAATATTGGCCATATTATATTTACACTACCACAGTGAGATGATTTTAGTCTCGTGACCAACATTAGCTAATTGTTATTTACTAACTAATCTTGAAATGACTGTTCAGTACAGAAATGAAGCCCAACAATCATGTTTTACAGTCCCGTGGTCTCAGCTTCAGATACTCAACTAATCACAGTGATGTCATGACAAAAATGAATGACCAACAAAACATTTTTCGCCTTCATTTCTGTCACACAAAGCTGTATGTAACGTTCCTCGCGGTTAGTATCATGGTTGCTAGGCAACCTGAACAGCGCGACGAAGGCTAGACCGTCCCATTTCACGAGCCTCTCACTTCCGCACTTCTCGTACTTATAGTACGCACCGTATGTAGTACGCGTAGTGCGCGTACTTCAAGCTTGCGGTCTCTTAATTGGGACACAGCCACAGACTAACACGCACGCACTGCAACAGAGGGAACAGAGACGTGGAACCAGGGCAGACACTGCACTACACTGACTGGATGCGGGGATATAGCAGACAGGGGAGACAGCAACTAAGGATTACACAGAGACAAACCATAAGACATAACTCTAACGAAGAAACCAAAGAATAGAAATGATAAATAATACAATAAACTCAAAACCCTAAATTGAAGTAATTATACCCGTGAAGCATTTATTTTTCTACTTTAGCAACTTGTTTACAATACATTTTACATCATTTAGCATCCTGCTTGTGATAATAAATGTTCATGTTTCTAAGTATTTTTCTGCTTTATTTTGCATTACTTGAAGTAAAACAATATAAACATGCTGAGAGAGGTGTTGTTGTTGATAAATTGTTCTTATACATACAAAATCCAGAGCTACTACGCAGAAAGGTGAATGCATATCACCTGTACCAATTGTCCTTGCTCCCTGAATTACTCTCCTCAACCTCTCCTTCTGCAGTCAAATCTGCTTGTCATTCCAGTTTCTTTGTCTAATAAAAGGAACATTCATATTCCTTTTCCTTTTTGAACTCATACTGGGAGAAAAAAAAGGCATAAAAAGGAAAAAAAAAAAGACTCACCAAACAAACAGTTTTTGGTTAACCGTGCCATTAAACAAGGAGAAGTAAGGATACTTTTTAGAATGTGCAGCAGAGGAAGTCTCACTTCATGGAGTTCGGTGAGTAGAGCTCAAGCGCATGGAACCAAAACATGTGAATGGAAACAGCAAAAATGCTGCTTCTTATGTGTGAGATTTAAACTTTTATCGGAGCTGTTTAGTTTTACATTCACTTTGTGGTTTGCTTACATACTTAATAATGAACTCCATGGCTGAACAAAGACAAGTGCACACCCCGCAGGAACTACGCACAGCAGACAGACAAAACAAATTGTGTGTGTGTGTGTGTGTGCATTCCTGTGTGCACTACATGTGAGCCCTTGTGTGTGGCCTGCTTTGTATTCAAAGTGACATTTTAAGCCGTTTAGTTGTCACTCACCAGCACAGCAGCACAGTGTTGATGACCACCACCCCCCCTTGGGGGTTTTGGTATGACCCACTGGAGCTTTGCCTGTTAATAAGGGTCCTGCCATGTCCAGTGGGCAGGGGGGGTTGACAGGATAAGTGGCTATCCTGGTGGGAGTGACACAGCTGAGTAAGTCTGGAGTCTCTGATGTGATGTCTAATAAGATCTTAAAGGAGTAAAAAAAAAAAAAAAAAAAAAAGCAGTTTAGAAGCAGAAAGCCAGTTAACAGAAAGTCATTTGAAGCTCATGTTAAGTTTTCTGCAGTGACACACAGTCAATCAGACTTGTGAAATTCCCCACAGTAACGCTTAACAAGTTTAGTCTTTTATCTGGGCAGCTGACAGCGTCACATGAAAACATAACACCACGGTAGTTTCCTATGCAGAGACCCAGCATGTATGAGAGCATTCAGGATCTCAACAAAAGTTTTTCTTTAATGCTCAACAAGAGGCTGTCTTCAAAAGGACAAACTGAGTTAATCCACTTTCCCAGCATCTTTATCTTTTTGCTATTATCCATTGCACTTCATTTTCAGATTCTCTGACATACTGTTCACAGGATATTAGTACTATGTATTTAACCACGATATGCTATCAATTTCCACTGTGGTTCTGATTGTAATACAGGTTTTCCAAAGGGGACAAACCTCCTTTTAAATTGTCACAAGAAGATACTGCAAGTAAACGTCCAGATATTATGTGAAAGTACAGTGTAGCTATTAGTAAAACCTTGTGCCAGTGTGCAACCAGAAATGTTATTTCTCATAACTTCTTGGATGTTGTTCCTCAGATCTGCTGGAGACACTTGCCTAACTTGTGGGTCACTGCACTGAGTATATCCTGGTCAAAAATCACTCCAAGGTTCCTCACAGCGTTACTGAAGGCCAAGGTAATGCCATCCAGAGTAAGAATCTAGTTACATACTATATTTCTAAGATTTTCTAAGAGTACAATAACCTCAGTTTGATCTGAATGAAGAAGCAGAAAGTTAGAGGCCATCCAGGTCCTTATGTCTTTGTCATGGTCCTGGGTCGTTTGACCCAGCGTTTTGTGTTTCATTTTGGTATCACCTTGTGTTTTGTGTTAATTCTTATTTTGTATTAGTTCTTAGGGTTTGGTTCTTGTGTTTAGTGTTTTAGTGTTCTCCCTTCTGTGCTCTGTTTGTGTCTCTAAGTTAGTGTTGTAGAACAATTTGTGAATTTCCTGTTTTACTTTGAACGTCTGAGGCTCGTGTCTCATGATGTCAATTAGCATCAGCTGTGTCTCCCTCCTGTTTGGGCAATTCCTTATTCCCTTCCGTGTGTATTTATAGTGTGTGTCTACCTGTGCTCATGGTTGGTTCATCTGTGTTATTTGCTCATCTCCGCGTCTCTCTGCTCCACATTCTGCTCTCCATTCCCAGCTCTTCATCCCCTGCGTAACCTCCTTATGTTTTTTTGTGACTTTGTGAGTTATGGTTTTGGGTCTTGTTTATTATTAGTTTTCCCCAGTTTAGGTTTGTTTAGTTCTGCCCTCGCCTTTGTTATTTGTCGTTTACTGTAAATAAACTCACTTGCATCACCGCCGCTGTCTGCAACTTGGGTCCTCCTTTACTTCACCACACGACTGCTGCCCCAGCCGTGACAGTCTTTAAGACATTCCTGCAGTTTAACTTGGTGTGTGTTATCTGGCTTCATGGGTAGATAGAGTTGGGTGTCATCTGCTTAGCAGTGAAAATGTATGCTATGCTGTTACAACTCTGAATTGTATGTGTTTGTTTTGTGCAATCAACACATCTAGTTATGGTAATACAGCTGTGCCGGGGCCCTGCTGTGATTGGTGCACAGCTCCGGAGTGACTGGTTCCATCTGAAGGACCTGCCTGTTAAATGGAGGCCGTGGCGAGAGAGGTTCTCGCCTTTCTCCCAACGTCCGAGCAATATGCCTGTGACAGCCGCTGGCTGCCGTCACTTTGTGACAGTTGAGGAAGTGGAGGGGGTAGGCAAATCAGCATATGTGAGGGGGAAAACTCCTCAAGATGGGTGGTGACCATGGTGGCCATTTAGAAGTCGGCCATCTTGGATACAACTTTTGTTTTTTCAATAGGAAGAGGGCCATGTGACACATCAAACTTATTGGTAATGTCACAAGAAAAACAATGGTGTGCTTGGTTTCAACGTAACTTTATTCTTTCATGAGTTATTTACAAGTTTCTCTTTGTTTACAGCCATTGACACGTCGAAGAGGTTAACACGTGAGGAGCGGATCGAAATCGTGTTGATATCTGGTAAACGCAGTAACCGGGTATATAATGTATAATGTATAATTCTGTATAATGTAAACAGAAACGTGACAAGGGAAATAAGACAGTGACCAAGAACCATTTCGAAGTGACCTAAAATCAACAGGAAAAAACAGATTAAACAACATTAGTTGTTCTATGTACAGAAGTATGTTAGATTAGTGGAAAATGAGAGTGAAAGGAGAAAATAAGAAACAGGCGTTACTGTAGCTATAGATCACTTAACTCAGTGCAGCCGTGTCGCGGTGTCATGATTAAGCAGCCTGCAGCCCAGGAGCCTCATTGTAGGAAATTTTTTCAGATTGGGAACATAACCCTGCATCGCTCCAGGATTTCCTTCATTGATACTGAAGTCCATTCAAACAATTGGTCTGAGACTGTGCCCATCTGCTTATTTCCCTCCCAAATGATGTGTGGGACTAACATTAGCTTTACTAATTTAGGTGTGAAAATGGATCCCAGCCTAAAACTTGACACACATGTCAATACCGTTGTTAAGTCCTTCTTTCTGTTGAGGTAACTGCCAAAAATTAACTGCTGCTGCATCACCCTTACATGCTGTCACATGCTCTTACATCAGCTAACCAGGTGCTTTTGACATGTTATAAATCCCGAGGGGACTGAGCCTTTTCAGCTTTGGCTCCCAAAACGTGGAATAAGCTGCCTCTGGGGGTCAGGCAGGCTCCATCCCTCGCTGTTTTTAAAACTAGTTCAAACACACCTTTTCTCCTTGGCTAACCCAGTGTGAGTTGTCATATGTGTTTAACTTTTTACCCTTTGTATGTACTTGTACTGATTTATTCTTTTGTTCTCTTATTTTTTATTTTGGTACAGTACTTGGGCCAGCTGTTATGTAGTGCTTTAGAAATAAAGTGAAAGTGCACGATGAAAAGAAATATTTTGAATTGCGAGTGCGCCTGCTCTCACCCTCTCTGCTGGATGCCGGGCAGTTCTTGGGCGCCTGACGCCCAGTTCTTGGATTTTGCCACCGTGCGATCTCACCATCTGGCCACGGGCGCTGCATCTGGAGCTTCACAGACACATACACAAATACACACGCATACTTGCACAAAACACAAGATTGTTGATTGGTGTATGCTTTTTTATTATTTTTTTGTGTTCCAGGTGTTGTATGGTTATGTTTTTTTTCTTACAAATGCAGCTGTTTGTGATCCATTGTGAGTTTCTATTTGGTTTTATTTGTTTTTGTTGTCTTTTTTTTTTGCCTGTCCTGTTCAGCAGTTGTAGTAAGCAGAATAATAGTCTGAATGCTTCGTTGTGCCAAACATATTTGATTTCCAAGAGGATCATCATAGACTCTCTGTAGGCTTGTCTTGTTAATGGTTTTATTTTATTTATTTATTTTATTTTATTATTCATATTACTGTCTGTGTGGATATTGCGCTGGAGTGGACAGGGTGTTAAGGCAAAGGATCGAAGAAGAAAGTGGAGGAATAGAAAAAGAGAGAGAAAAGAATGGGGGTGGAGGGGAAGTCGAGGATGAAAAAAACAAAAATGCTGGGTCTTTAACTGCTGCACCTGTAACAAAGCACGCTCAAATGACATACAACACCTTGTAGTGGTTTGACCTATCTTTAGAAATCACGTTAGACACTCAGATCAACTCCTGCAATAGATTCCTGCATAACTTAGTCACATGGCCCCTGAGTTTTTCGACAGATTATTAAATGATATGCAATAAGGAAAAAACAACTCAACAAATTAGTGGTTCATAAGAGAGAAGTGTAGTTCCAGCTAACTCAGTTCATTTATAAAGGAAAAACACACAGACAGAAACTGCACAGAGACACACATCCGTCCAAAATTACCCCACCCTCTAAAGTGTGGACGGACAGAATTTATAAAGCTCATCTTGGAAAGCAAATGTGTTGCACTACATCGCATTCAGATCACAGTTGTGATTGCAAAAGCTTCCAGATAAGACTGGCTAAAAAAAAGGAAAGTTTGCCTGGGACTTTCATTTATCAGACACAAGTAATCAGCACATCATTAGGTCAGTCAAGTGCACCACCTCAGCAACTTAAAGTATCAGCTTAGCCACCGTAATTTCTTAATTTCCCTCCAGCCAGCCCCCATGTCAGAAACTGTGGCACCAGTGTGAGACAAATAGTTTCATCAGAATACAACCCTACAAATGTACGCAAGAAATGAAGTGTATGACCCCAGGATACATTTTTTCACCTGTCTTGAGCAAAGACTACTTGGACATCTATCCATGCTGGAAAAATAAAGATAGAAGAGAAACGACACATTTTGGGGACATATTTTGCCCCAGAGCTTTATGTAAATCCCTGAAAGCTAGTGAGGACAGCTACATGTATTTTCAATCGAAATGAGTGAATGATGCTGCTGTGTGGGAAGTGAAGAACAAAATGTTCATAGTTAAAGTAAAAGTAAATGATCTTACGTTTTGTTGAATTGGACAAAAACTACAGTGTAGGACCAAAAAAGTTCAGGCAGCATTAATTTGTCACATTAATGTTGTGTCATAGTAAAATTGACCAAGTATACAGTGGGGCAAAAAAGTATTTAGTCAGCCACCGATTGTGCAAGTTCCCCCACTTAAAATGATGACAGAGGTCAGTAATTTGCACCAGAGGTACACTTCAACTGTGAGAGACAGAATGTGAAAAAAAAATCCATGAATTCACATGGTAGGATTTGTAAAGAATTTATTCGTAAATCAGGGTGGAAAATAAGTATTTGGTCAATAACAAAAATACAACTCAATACTTTGTAACATAACCTTTGTTGGCAATAACAGAGGTCAAACGTTTACTATAGGTCTTTACCAGGTTTGCACACACAGTAGCTGGTATTTTGGCCCATTCCTCCATGCAGATCTTCTCAAGAGCAGTGATGTTTTGGGGCTGTCGCCGAGCAACACGGACTTTCAACTCCCGCCACAGATTTTCTATGGGGTTGAGGTCTGGGGCCTGGCTAGGCCACTCCAGGACTTTCAAATGCTTCTTACGGAGCCACTCCTTTGTTGCCCGGGCGGTGTGTTTTGGATCATTGTCATGTTGGAAGACCCAGCCTCGTTTCATCTTCAAAGTTCTCACTGATGGAAGGAGGTTTTGGCTCAAAATCTCACAATACTTGGCCCCATTCATTCTGTCCTTAACACGGATCAGTCGTCCTGTCCCCTTGGCAGAAAAACAGCCCCATAGCATGATGTTTCCACCCCCATGCTTCACAGTAGGTATGGTGTTCTTGGGATGCAACTCAGTATTCTTCTTCCTCCAAACACGACGAGTTGAGTTTATACCAAAAAGTTCTACTTTGGTTTCATCTGACCACATGACATTCTCCCCATCCTCTGCTGTATCATCCATGTGCTCTCTGGCAAACTTCAGACGGGCCTGGACATGCACTGGCTTCAGCAGCGGAACACGTCTGGCACTGCGGGATTTGATTCCCTGCCGTTGTAGTGTGTTACTGATGGTGACCTTTGTTACTTTGGTCCCAGCTCTCTGCAGGTCATTCACCAGGTCCCCCCGTGTGGTTCTGGGATCTTTGCTCACCGTTCTCATGATCATTTTGACCCCACGGGATGAGATCTTGCATGGAGCCCCAGATCGTGGGAGATTATCAGTGGTCTTGTATGTCTTCCATTTTCTGATGATTGCTCCCACAGTTGATTTTTTCACACCAAGCTGCTTGCCTATTGTAGATTCACTCTTCCCAGTCTGGTGCAGGTCTACAATTCTTTTCCTGGTGTCCTTCGAAAGCTCTTTGGTCTTGGCCATGGCGGAGTTTGGAGTCTGACTGGTTGAGGCTGTGGACAGGTGTCTTTTATACAGATGATGAGGTCAAACAGGTGCCATTCATACAGGTAACGAGTGGGGGACAGAAAAGCTTCTTACAGAAGACGTTACAGGTCTGTGAGAGCCAGGGATTTTCCTTGTTTGAGGTGACCAAATACTTATTTTCCACCCTGATTTACGAATAAATTCTTTACAAATCCTACCATGTGAATTCATGGATTTTTTTTCACATTCTGTCTCTCACAGTTGAAGTGTACCTCTGGTGCAAATTAATGACCTCTGTCATCATTTTAAGTGGGGGAACTTGCACAATCGGTGGCTGACTAAATACTTTTTTGCCCCACTGTATGTGTCAAGTAAATCATTCTTTCGGTTTAAATGAACTGCCACAGATAGCCTGGATTAGCAGGTGTGTACTCACATGTAAGTCCCATAATCTACGCCATATGTGAGTTTAGACCCTTTTTGGTAGTGTTTAAGCAAACCTAAAAATAACGATATTAATAGCAGTAATAATAGCTCATTTTATTATTATTTTCTGCTTATCGTATTCAAATGTTATATTTTCATAACTTGTCTATGCCAACAGTACAGGACAGAATGAAAACAGGTTACAGTACACTAGCAGAGGTCTTGCTGCTTCAACAGTGTGGCTTATTTCAATAAGGCTGCAGCAGAAACATGATAAAGAGGTCATTTCATGACACAACGATGATGATGCAGATTTAAAACACACTTTAACTGAAATATAGCAAAAGTTCAAGCTGTTCTGATAATGCAGAGACATTGGTGTGACTTATAAAGTTTCTGCTTATTTGTACTTGTTCAAGATCCAAGTGACAGCAAGTCAAAAGCAGAGAGCAAAAAAACAAAACAAAACAATAAGAGTGGACATGTAGTCCAAATTTCACATAACTAACCAGTGTGCTGTACTGATATCAATTGTGGATCCCCCAATCTGCTCTTATAATAATTATCAGAAGATTATATTTTTGTTATTTTCCAGAGAATATAATTCTAGTGTGACGGGGAAAATAGTGAGGTGAAAAACAACAAAATTGATCTAATGGGTTCAATAAGGAAGATCTATGGCGTCACATCTGTCTGCTCCCAGATGCTGTCGGCTGAATCAAAGCTTTCACGTCCACTTTCCCACGCTGTCAAACTGTTTGTGTCATTACTGGTCTAGTCCAATCACCTGCTTCGGCTTTCTCCAGGCCAATCAGCATTACTTTAAATCTCACTGCACATCTGTCTTTCTCCTTCGCAGACGCCTTTGTGTGACCCACTTCCTCCCCATCTCCACCTCTCATCACTCAAGCTCTATTCAAGTCAGCTTCATCTCCACCACCAGCGTCTAGGCTCCGGGGGTCCTGCTCTAATCCCCTTCACAGCTGGGATGAGCCATCGGAATCTGACCATCAAACATTTATGTATATGTTGTTCATCAATAGGTAGGCATGTTCAGTAGCTTTGAGTTCATGTGAAAACCATGGATTGCCAGTGCTGTTGTAACTATGTTAAGGGAAGCATTACAGGAAAATAATTGTCATTGTATACTTCCAAAGCCAGAAACTTTTTTGTTCTTAGAGGTCACTATTTCTGGAAAAGTTTGAGGAACTCTGTTACAAACTGAGATTTCTTAGCTTTGTAAACCAAACAAATTAAAGCAGTTATTATTATTGTTATTATTATTATTATTATTTTAAAAGTCTTCATTTCTAGTAGTAGACAATGGGAAAAAAGCGCATCATATCTCTATGATCCTACATGTGGCAGCATGACTTGTCAAGAAGGTACTACTGGAGAAAATAGTGATGGGTTCCTTTTTGCTTCACTGATCAGGCAAAATTAGGCTTGTGAATGATTAGCCTTTGCAGAGGAGAACATGCTTCTACCCAGGATGTGTTTTAGCATTTTAAACAAAGGCAAAAAGGAAACATGAGTGAGCACGTACATTGTGCATCTACTTACTGGTTGTATGCAAGCTTACTGTAATCGTGTGTACGTGTGGGAGTAGTTTTTTTCTTTTAGAAAAGGGTCAAGTCATTAAATTTCCGAATAAGATGGAAAACCAATAGCTCACTTTATAGATATACTTAAATTCTTCTCTTTCATATTGCATAATGCATGTTTGGCAACTCGTGCACATGCACAGGCGCAACTATATTTCACTTTTTGGAACAGTTATATCAAGAACCTCTTTTCCTCAGAAACTTAGTTGCTCAAACCACATTTACACACGTCTAGTTTGCCTGCATACACATGCATACTCACACACAGCCTTGCTGCCAAATTGCTGAACACTCGGGGGCAATAGGAAGACAGATGTTTAAACAATAAGCAGCGCCCCTCAGAGGAAGGACGCGGATAGGCTGCAGCTTTTATTTGACTGAGGAAAAAACATTGGCTCCAGGCTGCTTGTAACCCTGTCACGTATATGAGCCCAGCAATTAGTGTGACAGTGCTGCGCTCGCACACATTAGTATGACTTCACCTTTGAGTATATATGCATGTGGTCTAAGTAGGAAGCTGAGTAACTGTGAATACCACAAAACAGGAATCAATTAAAACCCAGATGTTTTGACAATGAGAATGCGAACTAGAGGAGGTTTTGTATTGTTAAACAGATGGCAGTTAGATTTTTTCCTTTCATAAAAAATTTACATGATAAAAATGAAAAAGCTGACAAAAAAATCAGAAGGCTAAAAGCATTTGTATAAATGAAATGGCTGGATAGACTCAATACTGCCTGTCATTTATTCAGTGAGTAGAGGAGGTGAGATTCTAAGTGTCAGTGAATGTAGTGGTGTGTTATCTAACGGGAACCTCAAGGTATAGAAAGGACATCGCCTCTGTCCCATGAAGTGCCACAGTAGCTTGTTTTTCAAAACTGATACAGTCCAGACTGTTGTTTGTTTTTTAACCCCTGCATCCATCCATCCATCCACTCATCTTTGTTTATCCACTTTATATCCACAGAATATAAAGCTTTATTTCCAAAGTAAATAAATCTTACAGTCACACTGTGTACAAGCTAAAACTTTCTGATTTTTTCTTTATAGAAGCACTTGGAGGGTTTTAGGTCTCACATTAGCTTAATGGTTTGATTTTGATTAGAAGGTAAAAAATGAGAACCCCCCCCAAACATCACAGTGTCCCCGCAAAACTTTGGCAAATTCTTTCTTTCTTATTCTTTTTTATGCAAAAAAAGAGTCAGAAAATGTTTAAATTAATAAAATGCAGTTTGTAACAGTCTGTATCTGCTTTCATCATTTTAATCCATCAACACAGCTGAGAAACATATTATTTATTTCATCTCACTTTCATTTTATTTATATTGTGTCAGTTATGAATCCTGTAAAATTAAAGAGAGAACTCCAATGATCAGATGTTCCCCTAACAGTGACTCTCGTGTCTGCACTAGGTGCCATAATAGCGAATAAAAAGATATGATAAGACACAATAACATTAAATAAACTGGTGGTTTTTAAATAAATAAATAAGAATTCAATAAGAATTCTCAATAGAAAAAAACTCCCTAAAAAGCCTTCAGTTAATCCGGCGCTGAAAAGCTTAGAAATATGGTATCTAACCAGATTCTTACTCTGGATGGCATTACCTTGGCCTCCAGTAACACTGTGAGGAACCTTGGAGTCATTTTTGACCAGGATATGTCCTTCAACGCACATATTAAACAAATATGTAAGACTGCGTTCTTCCATTTGCGCAACATCTCTAAAATTAGAAATATCCTGTCTCAGAGTGACGCTGAAAAACTAGTTCATGCATTTATTACTTCCAGGCTAGACTACTGCAATTCATTATTATCAGGATGTCCAAAAAACTCCCTGAAAAGCCTTCAGCTAATCCAAAATGCTGCAGCAAGAGTACTGACAGGGACTAGAAAGAGAGAGCATATTTCTCCTGTTTTGGCTTCCCTTCATTGGCTTCCTGTTAAATCCAGAATTGAATTCAAAATCCTGCTCCTCACATACAAGGTCTTAAATAATCAGGCCCCATCTTATCTTAATGACCTTGTAGTACCATATCACCCTATTAGAGCACTTCGCTCTCGCTCTGCAGGCCTACTTGTTGTTCCTAGAGTATTTAAAAGTAGAATGGGAGGGAGAGCCTTCAGTTTTCAGGCCCCTCTTCTGTGGAACCAGCTTCCAGTTTGGATTCAGGAGACAGACACTATCTCTACTTTTAAGATTAGGCTTAAAACCTTCCTTTTTGCTAAAGCATATAGTTAGGGCTGGACCAGGTGACCCTGAATCCTCCCTTAGTTATGCTGCAATAGATGTAGGCTGCCGGGGGATTCCCATGATGCATTGAGTTTTTCCTTTCCAGTCACCTTTCTCACTCACTATGTGTTAACAGACCTCTCTGTATTGAATCATATCTGTTATTAATCTCTGTCTCTCTTCCACAGCATGTCTTTATCCTGTCTTCCTTCTCTCACCTAAATCAATCACAGCAGATGTCCCCGCCCCTCCCTGAGCCTGGTTCTGCCGGAGGTTTCTTCCTGTTAAAAGGGAGTTTTTCCTTCCCACTGTCGCCAAAGTGCTTGCTCATAGGGGGTCATATGATTGTTGGGCTTTTCTCTGTATCTATGAAGCGCCTTGAGGCGACATTTGTTGTGATTTGGCGCTATATAAATAAAATTGAATTGAAAATTGAATTGAATCCAAAATGCTGCAGCAAGAGTACTGACAGGGACTAGAAAGAGAGAGCAGATTTCTCCTGTATTGGCTTCTTTTGACTAGTCCCCAGAATCAAGTTTAAAGACATTTTTCCTCACATACAAGGTCTTGAAAAATCTGGTCCAATCTGATCTTTAAGACCTCGTAGTACCATATCACCCCATTAGAGCACTTTTCTCTCAGACTGCTTGTAGTTTTTAAAAGTAAACTGGGAGGACGTTAGAATGATTAAAAAGTTAATCACTCTAACGTCCGTGACGACGATGTGGGTTAGTCCTGTGACAGGCTGGTGACCTGGAGTACCTTGGCTGTTGCTCTATGGTAGCTGGGCTCCAGCACCCCTGAATTTGATGATGAAGAGGAAGGTCAACATATTTACACTCCTTCCCTGTACTGTAGCACATTGCTCCGTATCTTTGTGGAAAATAGCAATACAGATGCCAAGATGAATAAATCTAAAGGACCCATATTCCTAGATATTTTTACTTTTATGTGGCCTGTATGTGGCCTGTATCCTGGATCGTCTCCATCAGAAGCTTTGGAGATTCATGACGGGCAGGAACGGATTGGACTAACATTTTACTGCACCTGCATCATTAGCTTTTGCATTTGGACAAGATTTAGACTACAGAGTTTAACACAGGGCAGTTATTTTTCCAATGACTTCATCATAAGCAGTAGTTACACTATTTGCTCTGGTCCTGTTTGATACAACTGTAACCACTTTTAAAGGACCCATGGTTTAAATGGTATTCCTCCCTGACTATCTGAGAAAGTGCCCTTTGTTCTTTAAAGACACTGTAGATTTAAACTGCTCAAACAAAAGAAGCTAATACAGCAGTAGTAAAGTCAGCATTTTAGAGGCAACTTGTCATATATTGAGTAAAATTTTCAGCTCACGTGGAAACTGAACATTTATTTGATTGTCTTGGTTTGTGGCATTTCCAGACTTTTGCCTCTGATCCCAGTTCACACACTTGATTTGGGAGTCTTAACCTTTTGATAGTTCTCACTATCATATATGCTCAAAGCAGAAAACACTCACTACAACAGCAAGGTCTGTCTGGTTTCTGTCTCCCTCTTAGTTAACCTTTCAAGAAACAGAAAAAAAAGTGCCTGGATCCTGGATCCTGGATCCCCAAGTGCCTGGATAAAGAACATATCCAAAAGAGTTATTTCACTCTACTTAGCATGACTACATAAAACAAAAATTGTTGCAAGCAAAAATACTAAAAGCCATATTAATTGAACAAAACAGCAAGAACTAAAAAGCTACTAGGTCCCAAACCCTTGTGGACAATCTGAAGGATGCAAACTTATCTACCACTTGTCAACCAGTTAGCATTTGTCAGATGCATATATCATCCACTTCCTGTGACATGCAATTAGGACTCTGGAAGACTGAACCAGCAATGGGCAATGGGTTTCTGGTCATTGTCTGACCAATAATGTGCATGCAAACACATTTGTGGGACCATAAATTTTGCTTAAGGTGAAAACGATACAGCTCTTTAGATGTACAACAATCCTTTGTGGTTATGCTAACAAGTGCTACACAGTAACATAAGCACACAAATATCTGACTCCACAAAATAAAGAAAAATTACACAGAGCAACAATGAACATCTATGGAAAGCAAACAATGCACCAGTTTAAATCCTGGATCATCCCCAATTAGTTAACAACTCAGGCTAACAACAAATGAGATTCCACACAGAGTTCAATGTTCCAATTGGTTTATTGAACACTAAATGGTAAATGGTAAATGGCCTGTATTTATATAGCGCTTTACTAGTCCCTAAGGCCCCCAAAGCGCTTTACATATCCAGTCATCCACCCATTCACACACACATTCACACACTGGTGATGGCAAGCTACATTGTAGCCACAGCCACCCTGGGGCGCACTGACAGAGGCGAGGCTGCCGGACACTGGCGCCACCGGGCCCTCTGACCACCACCAGTAGGCAACGGGTGAAGTGTCTTGCCCAAGGACACAACAACCGAGACTGTCCAAGCCGGGGCTCGAACCGGCAACCTTCCGATTACAAGGCGAACTCCCAACTCTTGAGCCACGATCGCCCCACTAAGGGATTATGGATGTGTAGGGTTTTAGTAGGGGATTGATAATCACTATTGTAAGAAAGGGAAGGATGCAAGAAAAAAATAATCTAAGAATCTAACCTAACAAGTGATTCTGAGGAAATGAAAGCTGCCCACTGAAAGAGACTGAAGGAGGAATCTTTGTGCCTTTAGCCACTCCCACTTCTCAAGTACTGCCACTTCTGAGGACCCACCCAGACTGCTGCTGCAAGTAAAAGGCAAGAGGCAGGAAGTCAAGTCAAGTCAAGAAAGCCTTTATTTGTCACATGCAAGTTGCCCTGCAGCGAAATGTGACCCCCCTAAGGTGGGCTTTCACTTATTATGTCGGGGGTATATTTCAATTTTCCCCACACTTCTGAAGATTTTAGTTGTATTCACAGGCGATTAACAAAGACGGGTAAACAAACCTGAGAGTTATACAGAAAAGAGGGAGAAGATTTCTGTTGGAACCATGGAAGAGCAGATCGCTACTCAATACCACGATTGAGTGAACATGGTACATATTTATTTGCTGTACTGAAAGTGTCATTAAAGGTTGAAAGTTATCTGTAACGGCTACTTTACAAATTACTTCTATTGGCTGTGACTCAGGGGGTAGAGCGTGTTACCTGCTAATAAGAAGGTTGATAACTTGATCCCCAGTTCTTCAATTCTGTATGTTGTAGAAGCCTTGGGCAAAATGCAACCCCAAGTTGCTCCTTGTGCATTCACTACAGGGTGAGTGTGTACGTGCCATGTATGTGGGTTTACTGACTTTATAGTTGTGTGGTTGTGGCCATCATATACACACGTAGACACACCCACACACAGTGTGGACATAGTAGTTCCCTTGAGACCGCATGTCCAAAACAACTCAACCATTGCGGAGGCAAATTGGACTGTGTGTGTGTTTGTGCTCTATTTATAGTCTATGTTTCCATGTGGTTTAGTGTGGTTTAGGCCACATGTGTTCATCTGCTTGTGTGTGTGGATGCATATGTGAGACGGGTGAATGTCTGTGAATAATAATGTGTTTTTCTCATGAGAGACTCCACCAAGGCAGAAAAATAAAATATTAATGATCAATCACTGTTTTGGGGCCACAGAAACACATACAGGCATGCACACACATATAGACACATGCACACACACACACACACACACGTACAGATAGACAGACAGGGAGACTTGGTATTGTTACAGTATATTTTCAGAGATCCCCTGACAATATTGACTCTGTAAGCAACTGTAAGTAGATGCTGTTAGCCTGGAACTTGGAGTGGAAGGTTGATGCCAAAATCCAAATCCAAATCCAATTTATTTATATAGTACATTTAAAAACAGAAAGTTTGCCCAAAGTACTGTACAGAAACAAAGGAGTAAAACACAAGATAAAACCACTGACACTCACAAAAAAACATAATAATACACATAATAAACATATCAACTCACACCAGTCTGAACGCTATCGAAAAAAGGTGTGTTTTCAAAAGTGACTTAAAAATGGAACAAAGATGCCTGTCTAATATTTAAAGGCAGCGTATTCCAAAGTTTGGGGGCCATAATTGAAAAGGCTCGTTCTCCTCTACGTTTTAGCCCAGATTTTGGGACAACCAACAGCAACTGGTCAGCTGATCTAAGGGTCTGCGAAGGAATATAAGTCTGAAGTACAGTAGCTCGGAAAGGTATGGGGGAGCTAGACCATTAAGGCATTTATAAACCAGCGTTAGGACTTTGAAATTAATTCTGTCACGAACAGGAAGCCGATGAAGAAAGGACAGGACAGGTGTTACATGTTCATGCTAGACTTGTAGTCAAGACCGCTTAAACCAAGACCAAGACAATACCAAGACAAGAGGGTATCGAGACCAAGGCAAGACCAAGACCAAGACAGACCAAGTCAAGACTAAGACAAAGTCGAGACGAGACCAAGACAGAGACAAAAAAGTCTTTAAACTGCAGCCAGATGCTGCTTCGTTTACGGGTGTCAGGCATATTTATGTGCTTTTGCGATGCACTCCAATCCCTATGGAGGGATTGGAGCATAGCTGAGTCACTGTGTGAGAGCTGAGCAGCGAAAGGAAATTAAGTGAGGAGCCGGCTCTCACTCAATGGGAGTCGACTCTTCTGATTCACTACAAACACTCTCTAAGCATGGCTCTTAGAGCTGATGCTTTTGCGCATGACACATTATCGAACATTACATTGTGTGTCATGGATACTGTTGACTCCAAACGACACGACAGCGAGACCAAGACAAGACCGAGGGATCCGAGACCAAGACAAGACCAAGGCCAAGGTCCGTCGAGACCAAGACAAGACCAAGACAGCAGGCAGCAGCATTTTGAATGAGCTGAAGATGTGCAAGAGACCCTTGGCTGACTCCAACATAAAGTGCACAGTAGTCAAGTCATGTATTACCTTCTCCATGTCATGTCTTGACAAAACTGGCTTCAGCTTTGCTCTTTGCCTCAACTAAGAAAAACTTTTTTGCCACACAGAACTAATATGTTTGTCCAATTTAAAATCTGAGTCCATAATGACTTCCAAATTTGTCACATGCTGTTTGATATAAGACCCTAGCCATCCACAATTCCCAAGTAGGTTGCATGAAATATCATTAGGTCTAAATACAATCACCTTCATTTTACTCTCATTGAAACTCAAAAAGTTCAGAGCTATCCGAGCTTTGACATCTTCAAGGCAGTTCAAAAGGATTTGGATGGAGCCTGGGCAATTTGGTTCTAAAGGCAAATAAAGTTGGTAGTCGTCTGCGTAGCAGTGAAAGGATATTTTGTGTTTTCTAAAAATAGACCTCAAAGGGAGCAGGTATAATGAAAAAAGAAGAGGGCCAAGGATTGAGCAAAATTTTCAACTTTAACACTAAACGTTCTGCCACTCAAATATGAATGAAGCCAATCCAGTGCTGCACCTTTGATGCCAACTAGGTGTTCCAAACAAGAGGTAAGAATATTGTGGTCAACAGTATCAAATGCTGCAGTAAGATCTAAAAGGACAAGGATCACAAGACTTTCACAATCACTAGCTAAAAAGATATCATTAAAAACAAATAAAAGTGCTGTTTCAGTGGAGTGTAGATGTTTAAAACCAGACTGAAAAACTTCCAACTTCCATTAATATCTAAAAACATATTCAGTTGCGTAAAAAATATTTTTTCCAATAACTTTGAGAGCAATGGAAGTTTTGAAATGGGTCTAAAATTTGAGCAAACTAAAGGGTCAAGGTCAGGTTTTTTTAATAAAGGGTTTACAGTTGCATGTTTTATACCATCAGGAATCACACTGGAAGTAATACTGCTATTTATAATAGCAAGGACTGAGGTTCCAATTGAAGGGAAAACCTCTTTAAACAGCCATGCAGGGATAACATCCACAGGAGAACCACAAGGTTTAATTTGCCTAACCATCTTGTTAAGAAGTGTAATTGAGATGGGTTCAAACTGGTATAAGGCAGCTTAACAGGGACTAAACGTGGATGGATTATATGTAGGACTATTGCTGACCTGATGGACTCAACCTTGTTTACAAAAAAAGACAGAAACTGATTACATCTGTCAGCGGAGCCTTCCAGGGTGGTAGACTGGGGCACATTTAAAATAGAAAAGCAAAAGTAATTCACTGACCACTGGCAAAAAAGAATTTATTTCAGTTTAGTGAAATTCTCATGCAGCAATGCAGCTAATATTGCTCTTTAGGTCATGTAAATGTTTAATATTCTATTCTATAGGATTCTTCCTACTGTTCTACGACATTGTAAAGGTATCCTACTGGTTACTGGTAAATGGGGAGGCCAGTGAAGTTCATTGTGTTGTCCATCAAATCAACTTTAGCCAACCTGTGTGTTCTGACAGTGGTGCATTGTCCTGCTGGACGCAACCATTTGAAGATGGTGATAGTGATGCAGATTTTCACTACTCAGCCTGGCTGTGGCATTCAAACCATGAGAAATTGGTATTAAGGGTCCCAGTGTGTGCCAAGAAAATATTTCACACATCATGACACCGCCAATAGTTGCCTTAGCTGTTGACACAAAGCAGATCGGGTCCATAAATGCATACACAGATGCCAGACTGCCTTCTACAATCATGCTGGTTTGGCTAAATAACAATTCTAGAAATAGCATCTAAGCATAGCCAAGTTTATTGTTTGCAGCGTTCTCTTATTTAACTATAAATAAGTGTAAAACCCCCCAAACATCTGTCCTCCACATCATCGGCCTCGTTGACAATATTAAATCTAACACACACACACACACGCCCAGAAAAAGTGAAAAAAGCAGAGTGGAGCTCACCTGTCAGCACCATTACTACCCCTTCTCTGCTGTCCCCTCTGGGGAATGGACCAGTCCCTTGTCATAGACTGACATCTTTCCCATGGGTTCCTAATGGATCCAAAGACGCGCGTGCACACACTCACACACACACACACACACACACACACACACACACACACACACACACACACACACACACACACACACAGATCCCTAAAGTCAGTTCCCAAGGTGCTGTCAGAATATCCCTGGACAAAGACCAGAGGTATCCAGTGAGCTGTTGTGTGTGTGTGTGTGTGTGTGTAAATGTCGTCTAAATGTGAGACAGCACTAGTTTTGACATTTCTTGATCCCACTGACACATTCTTAGGGGCAGTGGACACTCATCTTCTTTGGAGAAAATGGAAATAAATAAAAATAAAGAAACACATTTTCCATTGTCTTTTGCCAGTGGTGTGATTGGCAGAAGTCCTCAGGGGCAGAGAGAAAAAGTCACACCTCAACAACCATTTTGGCTGTGTAAGTATGCTGTGATGGACACATTTCCTCAAGGCATTATTGGCAGATACGGTCATAATGATGTGAGCTTATCCAAAAGAAGAAAAATGTTTGGCCACTTATGCCAACTCAATATCAGTTAATTGTAAATAGTTGTCTAGATCCAACTTTCAGTCCTGTGACACAGATGCACTTCTGCAAGTTGAAAATCATTTTGGTGCATGTGCAAATACATGTATGTATGAAAACGGACTTTGAAAAAAGGAAAGAAAATAAGCGAGATGTTGTTTGCAAAAAATAACACAATTACAATAAAATAATAACTACTAAAATTAAAAGACCTCACAATTACAAGTTAGTGGTATTCAGAAGACACAGACAGTTCTAAAATGTCTGTCATATCTTTTTACTATCCATCATGTGATGTTTTTGTGATATTGTTGATATGTTGATGTTAAACACAAAAGGAAATCCTGTATTTAAGGCATAAATTTCTCATTAGATGACATTTAATGAAGACAGCCATTTCCATTCCGCAAATGTGTTTTAAATAATAATTTTTAACTTCAATATATTAAGCATGGCTCAGCTGCAGAACTTTAAATGACATATATATTAAAAAAAAACTACAATATAGTATTATCATTGCTGTAGTTTGATATTTTGCATAGATCTAACAATTTCATAAGACTGATCTTTATTGAACAAGATTTCACAGTTTCACGCTTTATGTATTCAGTAAAATAATTACTCCTAATAACATGCTGGTGGCATTATAATCAACTCAAATCTCAAAAAGCTTAAGCAAAAAAATTAAGTTTAAATATAATTACAGTATGGAATATAATTTCATAATTTATAAAGAAAGGAATGTAATAATCTGCATCATGTGCAACAGATGCAGATTTTGCAGTCTTATAATTAAAATATTTATATCTTATCATGAGAACATACAGATGTTATGCCTATCAAATATAACTTAAAAATACAAAACCTATTAAGTGTGTTACGACACAGTTCATCACACCATTACAAAATACCTGTCATGGTAAAGATTTTCAAACATTGCTATTATAGGCCAAAATAAAAACAAAACAAGCAAAAAACATGAATTTCATCCAATGTTTAGAAAAAGATAATGTCTTATATTTATTAAGAATTATTAAATTTATTATTTTAAATTTATATATTTAAGTATATTCTGCAGTGTTAAACTGCAAGAAAAATATTTTAAAAAACACAATCTTAGAAAAATCTTTGTTGCATTCTTAAAATGCAATCTTAAATCTGCACATGGTGCATACTGGGCTCCATTCCCATGCAGTGAATGATTTGATTTTTAAAAAACCTTATATAGGGTGGGCATGTTTTGTTGTTTACTGGTCTAGAAGAAATGTCACTTTTAAACTCAAGTTTTAAAATGTTCTCTATCAGCTGACTGCCCTCCCAGGGATCACTTGTTTTTTTTTATGCTACTTCTTTGCTTCCTTTGGAAACTGTTCATTTTTTCCCATTATTACACCTTTGTGCAGAATTTCAGCTACCTGTGGAAAACCAGTGACAGCAACTCGAAAAACTACAAATGCCCTTCTTTTCCTGTTTAAGTTGTATAAATGAGCAACTTAAACAGGAACAGTTTCTAGTGAAATTTTTAATTCAGCCTTGGGTTATAAAGATTTTTTCAGATTTATATGTGATCTAAAGGGCTGTGGTTTGACTCTATATATTTATTTTTTTCAAGATAAATTAATGTATAAAAAAGGAACAAGAAAGAAACAGCAAGGACCAGAAACAGAATATTTTCACATTTGAGAAGACAACTGAATAAAACAAGGTTTCAATCATACACACAAAAGCACAAGTCAGCACAAAGTAATCAAGGTCCCAACAGCAAACACATACACACTCCTTCTGAGTGTTTCCTAATCCGTGTTTCAGGCAGGTTGTGTTTGCAGAGGATGAGGCAGTTCGCGGGCTGGCCTGTGGTTAACTGACACCCTCGTTAAATTTTCCATTTTTCTTTCTCTTCCTTTCTAACTCCGCTCTATTGTGCTTTTCTGTGCTTTTCTGTACACTCTATAAAAAAGGGAGGGAGTGCCAACAGAGTGTAATTTGTCTTTTTTATATGTGTGTGTGTTTTGTGCTGGTAAAAATGTTTTTGTGTGTGTCACTGCCACGTATGACAGCCCAGACCCCCTGGCATTTTAAATATTATGTAAGTCTGTTAAAATAAAACCCAATAATTTTATATTTCATGACTAGTAAATTTTGGTGTGTGCTGGTTTTAAAAACGAAAATTATCACCCAGTTATACCTAGAATCACCAAAACTACCAAGGGCTGTCTACTATCATTTTGTCATGAGTGTGAGCTAGCTAGAAGTGATTTTTGTGTTCCAGTGCTGGGCAATATTACCAGTGAGGGTGTTGTTTCAGAGCCAGACAGTATTACAAGAGATGTGTTTCTGAGTCAGACTGTGACAAAAAGGAATTTTGTGTTCCTAAGTCACCAACTAATAAGATTTCAATTCATGTTTCTGAACTGGCAAATTCAGTTTATGCTTCCTGAGTTATTTCAGAGGGCTAATAAAGTCTTGGTTTTGTTCCTGAGCTGACTAATCATAGCAATCTTTCTGTTCCAGAGCCAGATGAACACAAGTCTGAGTTTTGTGTTTTCCAGCCTGAGAAATCAGATTCTAAGTTTGACGTTCAAGTTTGATGTCCAGCCTGCAATTACAGAGACTGTGTTTTGAGTTGCCAAGCCGGTCATATCAAGGAATATTTATGTTTCACAGTGAACACCTTTAGAGGCAGTTGTTTTTTTTCTGCTGAGCCAATTATTTCAGGGACTGTCTGTGTATCCTGGCCAGGCCACATTCTCAGGGAGCATGGGAACCATGAATTCAGGCGGATTAAGTAATTCAGGGTCCGTGTGCTCAGGAATGTCAGGCTCTGCGGCTGCACGGCAGCGCATTCAGCTTGCTCCAATAGCCGGGACTGCTCAGCGGGACACGCGGTCTCAGAAGCAAGAGATCTGGTCAGGACCGGACAACCATCTTTGGAAAGACAGGGCTGAACCTAATGCAAGGAACCTGGAATCAGCAGACGTGGGTGGTATAATAGTCTCTGGGTGGAGCACAGATGCAGCCTTGGTGGTGCTGTTCTCATATTGTTCCCTTGCCACTGGGAACACGTAAAATGGTTCTGTAGAGAACAGCTGGTTTATTCTCCTGCCTTCTATTTCTCTGGTATACCTCTTCAAGTGGCTGGCCAAAGCTCGGACTCTTTGCTTGGCAGTTTCCAAGGCCTCAGGTATGAGCAGCTTGCTGTAATTCTCATTATATATTCTATATATAATGAAGATACCATTTAAAGGTTTGGACACGCCTCATTTATCGGTTCTTCTTTTATTTTCACTGAAGGCATCAGAACTATGAATAAACACACATGGAATTATGTAGTAAACAAGAAAGTGTGAAATAACTCAAAACATGTTTCATATTTTAGATTCTTCAAAACAGCCAGCCTTAGCTGTTTTTAAAGTAATGATGGGCTGTCGTTTCTCTTTACTTAGAACTCATACTATGGCAAGAACCAATCAGCTAACAGTTGTCAAATGGGGGTGTCAGCTGGGGGTCCCAACCTCATTAAGAAGACAAGAGATTCCACAAATGAACCCCGACAGGCACACCTGTGAAGTGAAACCATTTCTGGTGACTACATCATGAAGCTCACTGAGAGAAGGCCAAGGGTTTGCATCTCTGTCAATGAAGCAAAGGGTGGTACTTCTAAAATATAAGTCAGTGCAACAAACTTTTCAAGTAAAAAAAGTAAAATAAAATTCTCTGCAACTCTATTGTGGTCTAAACCAATCAGAGATAGTCAGGGGCAGGACCTCTCTGATTGGCCGTGGTCTGGATATTCCTGTAGTTCTTCATGTGTACGTTTGAAAGTGCAGATGGATAGAGAGAGGTGAGTAGCTTGAATAAAGAGATATCGATTCGTTAAATCCTGAATCGACTTTTAAATATAAATGTATTTTGCCAGAAACGCCAGAATCTCAGGTTAAAGCTCACAAAACTACTTCAACAACCACCAAACAGTAAACGAGAGCAGGAAAACGGATACTTCACAAAGAAGTAAACACAGAGTGCGGGCCGACGCATCAGAGTCAGCTTTCTCTTTCTCTGCTTTTTCAGCCAACATGGACACACCGACAGCTCACGGACTCTAATGCGTCGGTGGGTCTGCGCTTTGTGTTTCTGAGCTGCAGGTTTTGTCTCTCTCCAACCAAAATTCACTGAACCAGCAGCAAAAGAAGATCCAAACTATGATTCACATTTGATAAATATCGTCAGTAATTCCCTCCTACTTTTGCTGTTTTGCTTCCACCACGATAAAATCACACTTCATGCTCAGATCGCTCTCTGTGTACTTCAAGAAGTTTCCCATCTCAAATCTCTGTTTTCAGCATTATTCATTCGCTTATTACCCACCAGTCTACCGTTGTTTGCAGCACTGTCTTTTTTTTTTTTTACTTTATTTAAATGACCTCGAACAAGAAAGCCTAATTTCTGCTGTTCAGTACTGAAGAAATGTAAACTTTTTAAAATTATGCAAAATTGCAGAATATTTTAAATATTATATGCTATAAAAAGCCAGGCCAAGAAAAATTTCCTTCACATGTTTCTGTGTTTTTTCCTCAGTTACTTTGACACAAAGGCATCTGCTGTGATGTTCACACCTCTGATGAAGTCTCACATGTATCAGTACTGATAAATGATCAGAATTATAATATTTCTGACTGTCTGAGGCCAAATTGAATCAAATCGGGACCTTGTGAATCGGAATCGAAAGAATTATAGAAATCAGTGATGATACCCAGCCCTAGTGAGTAGCCTGGGCCTGACAGAAGTGGATGTAGCTGTGGGTAATAAGAAAAGATGTAAAAGAACTATTGATATCTTTTTTGTTAAGTTAAGGCCTGATCCGTCTGAAATTCATAGCCAGTGCTCTGACAAGGAGCCATCAATCTCTCAACGCAAAAAAGCACACTGTATCCAGAAAACACATTATATGCTGCAATAAATGCACTGCCCAAGTGTCCCCTCTCCCCGCTGCCTTTCAGCAGCAGGCAGGAGCAAACAGGTCGTCAGAGGAGGCCGATGTGATGATTAAGTTTGACATTGTCTACAACATGCTAAAGCACTTTAAGCATAAGCACTTTTTCAATTACTTGTCTTCCTTGTAGAAATGTGGTCCAAATAAAGAACTTTGTGTTGACAAGATTGTTAGTTAATCATTTACGATACCATACAATACAACTTTATTTATATAGCACATTTAAAAACCAGTGGTACACCAAAGTGCTTTACAATAGAAACAGGGAAATTAAGACACGATTAAATGAAAGACCATGTACGAAAGGCCAGCCAGCCGGCGGAACTCACGAACGGAGCCACATCTGCTGAGTAAATATATCAGCATACAGCTGCCGATTAGCCAATCAGCGGTGAGGCAACCCGTCTCAACCCGGATTGGTCGGGTGTGTCCTTCGTGGCCTACCATATCGCCCAGCCAAACTCCAGTTTCCAACAATGGCGGCTGCTACTAAGTTTTAAAATTACTCTTACTAATCTTTCTGGGTCACAAAATAAACTTCTAACATATTTTTAGGCGAGAAAGTAGCTGTGTAAACATCAAATATCTGCTCGGTTTATCAAGATATCACATATTTGCAAAAGTGCTTCGACGTTCGAGGGTCAGTGAAGCCGCAGAGAACGGCACAACTCCCGGTACATCATTTTCAGATCACCGCGGAGTTTCACTACTCAGGTTAAACGTAATATATAAGTCACTTAGACAACCTAAAAATGTTATTGCTTTGCTTTTTTCAGTGCTTTGTTTGTTCGTGAGTCAATCAGTTTGGCTGAGATTAAAGTTATTAGATTAGATTAGATAAAATAAAACTTTATTAATCCCCCGGGTGGGTTCAGCCTTGGTTTTTACACAGCTGAATAAACGTCAAACAGAAAACTGATTAAACAGAAGTATGAGACGGTCGAGAATTTACGCCAGTGTCCTGTTATATTTTAGATAGCAAGGAGCAGACGGCCGAGTTTATTAAACTCCACCGAGACAGCAGTGACGCTAATCAGAAGGCTAGACCGTCCAATTTCCCCGGCCGTTTACTTCCGGCCTACCCGACCTTCTGAGGACCCGGCCCACGTAGACCGCGAAGACCGGGTCCTCAGGAGGATGCAGCCCATGAATTTGGACACGACCACCGTGTGGATTTTCGTTCCTTCTTATGCTGTTAGCGGCGTGCGTCCATGAGACTGTAAGTTTCTGTGTTTTATCCTGTTTGTTCTTTGCTGCGGCCATTATCCTCCCTTATTTAAAACCTTGGCACACACTTTGTTTACCAAACGTTACTGCTGTTTACTGCGAAGCAGCCTCTGCCATGCGGTCATTAAGGGATCGTCACTAATTTCTCATGTTAGCTCTTGTGTAAGATGCCTAGTTAGGATTTATGTAAATAGTAAAATTAGCATTTGTTGATACTCCCTTATTTTGGTTGAATGTTCCACTACCCATTATTGTTTGTATTGTTGTATTACACATTTAATTCACTCTGTTCACGTAATTATGTAAGACTTTTATGTTCTTTCCAACAGATACCGCACCATTACTTCACCACACGGCATATAGCATTTTACAGCCCGTTAAATCCCCTCACTCACATTATGGATGTGTACCTCGGATTTTTGTTAAATAAATGAGTGAACGACAGATACCTGAGTGGCAGTGGATTTTGTGGATAAGCCGTCCGTTCTTATCGGACAACCCTGTTGAGATTGTGGATTCATAGAGTCAGCACCTTATCATCTTCATCATTCATAGACAGTAGGGCAAGTCTGTCCCTCTTAAAGTGACATCCTCCATTACAGACCATTAACAAAGTACCACATATGTCAGCAGGTTGAAGGCATTAATTATACAGGAATAAAACGGAATATAAGAACAAACTTACTAAGAACAGATATAACTAAAAGATAAAGCAGATAGATAAAAATGGAGCCAAATATAAAATAGGGACACTAACTAGGTGAAAAAGCTAGGTTAAATAAGTGAGTTTTTAAATGACATTTAAAAGATATAATGGAGTCTGACACACGGGTAGCAATGGGAAGGTTGTGCCACAGGTTATGTGCAACCAGGGCAAAAGCACGGTCACCCCTATATTTAAGTCTAGATCTAGGCTGAACCAAGAGTAATTGAGCTGAAGACCTGAGGGCTCGCCCAGGGACATATGAACCGAGGAGATCGACAAGATAGCTAGGGGCTAAATTATTTATAATTTTAAAGGTGAGCAACAATATTTTAAATTCGATACAATATTTGATGGGTAACCAATACAAACCAGCAAGAATGGGGGTGATGGAGGCATGCTTTCTAGTACCAGTCAGAAGGCGAGCTGCAGCATTTTGGACAAGCTGAAGTCTATGAAGGAGAACAGAGTGAAGACCAAAGTAGAGATAATTACAGTAATCCAATCTAGAGGTCACAAAAGCATGAATGAGCTTTCCAAGATCTTTATGAGGAACATAGTGCTTAGCCTTAGAAATAAGGCGCAGTTGGTAAAAGCTAGATTTAATTAAAGAGGACACATGTTTGTTAAATTTAAATTTGTTTAAAAGGAAAAAGCTGAAAATTTAATTAGTTAAAAGTTGAACTGTGAATAGTTGGTTTTTGTATTATATGATTTATTTATTTTTATGTGGAGTGAATAAATAAAAGTACATTTACGGCGGCCCCTACAGACAAAGCATGTACAAACTTCAAAACACATATGAACTCTGAAGCACGTACAAACCCTGAAGCACGTGAAAACTCCAAAACACGTACAAAACACAACAGAAGTGCTCCAGGATGCTAGGGGCAGTGTTGAGCTTTTGTTACCTAGTGGCTACACAAGCCAGCAAGTACCAACGACTGGATTTAGTGTGTGGTAGTAACAGGTAAATGAACATTTTTTTTAAATTATTTGAATATATATGAGTGCTTGTGTATAAATACACAAACCATACACATATGCTTTCAGTTGTGTAATTTAAGTGATCTAGGTAGCTCTGTTTTGGAAGTTCAATTAAAGCTAGAAATGTGTTTTGGAGTTTGTACGTGCTTTTTGGAGTTTGTACGTGCTTTGTCTCTAGGGGCCACCATAAACGTTTAATTAATTAAAGCGACAAAAAAACCTGAAGAGCCGAAAGAGCCAGCTCTTTTTAGTGAGCCGAGCCGAAAGAGACGGTTCTCTAAAAAGAGCTGAAAATCCCATCACTATGTGGTTGTGAATTCAGCAGATGTCAGCATGCTTTTATTACAATATGCTGACATCAGCCTGCTTGTATAACAACACACTGATCTCTGATTTTTAACCTACGACCTTGAAGCATTGCATACTAAAATGGTCTATTTTATTATCTTTACCTATATGATTGGAGAAGAATTAGCTGAAATCTGAAAACATTTTATGATATATTTATGTAGTGTGATTTTACAAAACTAACAATTAAGGTCAAGGTAAATGCTTAGCTAAACTATCTCTGTGCTCCCTTTTCTTTCTTTCTTTCCAAGGCCTGGTATGTTGTGAAGTCTGAGGACGATCCATGGGTAATATAAAGTCTTTACTGATTGTCCAATTTGATGTGACCTTTACCCTATTGTCACCAAAATTATTAGCTCCAGCTGTTATTGGTCACATGATCAGACAAAATTTGAACATCTTGAAAACTGTGGATGCTAGACTTATAAACAGACATACTGACAAACAAACAAATGGAACTGTTTATATACACTTTCTCCTCGGAATGGCAATTGCTAAGAATCCAGTGATTGTGATTCTATTATCATTATCATTTATTAACTAGGACAGCCCCGAAGCCCCCAGTAACAGTGTTACAAATTAACTCGTGTTGCAAATTAACTGGTGAGGTCAAACAGATGTGTGGTAGATTTACTTTTCAGGAACCGCTACTGACAAACCAGTTAATAAACACAGACTATGTCATCTGTGCCATTGGTGAGGACCAGATTAACACATTTTAACAAATTAACTAACACAGCCGCATCGGCTTTATCACTGTGAGTTCCCGTTTAATGCACAATACATTTGTAACTTTCAATGTTTTCTATTCTTGTGTCTTGCACACAAACTATTTGAACAAAATAAAATTGTATTGAGTATTTACTTTCAGCCTGCATCCTGTTGTTTGGTTTACAGCTCAACTGATAGGCCCAAAGTCTTTCGATTAGCACTGTGTAAGTAAAGAGTTACAGAGTAATGGATCCCACTCTGTATGTGCATATTGTGTCTTATAAAACCAACTGAACTTTTCCTAGTGGGTTTTCTACAACACAAAAATAAAATTTAGGGTTGAAAGGTGAAGAGCTTTGAGGTTGAAGGTAAGTTTGTTGACTTGTCGATGAGTACTTGTTAGCCTGTCACTGTTATGCTGTCTGTATTTGACACTTGATTTTAATTGGAGTTTCATTAAATGCAGCGCACTACAGTGTGGTGCGCTGCAGTGGCGTAGCCTAATTACGTCTCTTGGGGCTTATATAATATATGTCCTAAAACATGTATAGCAGGGGTGTCCAAACTCCGGGCCGCGGGCCAACTGCGGCCCGCGATCCATTTTTAATTGGCCCGCAAGTAATTTTATAAATAGAATTGAATATGGCCCGCACTTCAACTTTTGCTTGAGTGTATTGCACTTCTTAGTTTTAACACCAGGGGGAGCTACTGTCGATCGAGGCAGTTGCTCCACCAAAAAGGACAATCACAGAAGAAATTTAGCCCAAGTTAGTTACTAAACATGGCAGAACCAAAGAAGCGAAAGGTAGAAAGTGAATGCAGAAAATTTCAGACATGGTGGGAGAGTGAATATTTCTTCAAAGAATTCAAGGGGAAGTGTGTCTGTTTGATCTGCACTGAAATTATGGCAGTTATGAAAGAGTATAATGTACGACGTCATTATGAAACCAAACATCAGGCCTATGCATCCTACACTGGTGCTGAGCGAGAGCAGAAATTAAAGCAAACGGTAGCTCTCCTGCGGGGTCAGCAACAGTAATTTTTTCGTGCTCAAAAGGTCCAGGAAAAGGCTACAATAGCCAGCTATGAGGTCGCCCAACTCATTCAGATGGAGACCTCATAAAACACGGCCTCGTTAAAGTCACCGAAATAATGCGCCTGTCAACAACGTCAGCATGTCCAGAAATCCAGTTGCTGAAGACTTGTCAGCCAACATTAAACTGCAACTGTCTGATAAAGCTGTGCTTTTGATCTTTACTCCATCGCATGCGATGAGAGCACTGATGCCACAGACACCGCACAGCTGCTATTTTTTTGCGGGGAGTGGACGAGCACTTTAGGTGAGTAAAAAATATATTCCACAGTACCCGTGTGTTAATGTGCAGGTACACATGCTTCAAATATCAATAATGCGCATCAATTCTGTCACTACCCTCAGTGGCGGTCCTAGCCCGTTAGGCGCCCCAGGCGAACACTCCCTCTGGCACCCCCCCCCCCCCCCACACACACACACACATATATGAAGAGAGAGAGAGTATGCATCGATGCATAGTATGCAAACAGCTACCAAACAGCCATCATAATTCGTCATACAATGAGAACAGGACAAATCAACAATTGACAATGACTAATTAATATTAAAATCTCTAACATATTGTATTGTTTGGAGTTTAGTCTGTTACTGTTACTATTTTTACCATTTCTTCTTGGAGCAACTGTAACACACATAATTTCTTTAGGGATTAATAAAGTATTTTGATTCTGATTCTGATTGGTTCAGGATGACCTGCCATTATCCAATCACACATCTGCTTACCTGCATCTTTTGCTCGTTTCTCCTCCTCTTCTTTTCTCTTTTTTCTAAACTGAGCACCTGATGGCTTTGAACTTTTCTTGTCCATCTTGGTTTTAATTTTGCACTCCAGTATGAACACAAATCCCCCAACTCGAGGATCACCACAACATAACCTAATAGACCTACACCTTAGTTCACAGATTCACTTTGTCTAGGGTTTATTTCTGAGATTTCACACAACCCAGGATTCAAATCATGAATACATAATGAGCTTGGATTTACAACATTATGAATGAAATGTGCTCTATTTGGAAGCAGCCGGCCCCCCTCCCCTTTCGACGGGCTGTGTGTGAGACTTTAAATCATCAAACTGTAAATTATAAATTTTAAATTGTTAGTGATCCCTTTACCCCTGATCCTAAAGGGTATATTTATTTTCTTACTCTTCTTATATTTATTGTTTGTTTACTTTCACTGCTGTAACTGGAGCCTCGTCGTCTCGTCTTTCTATATACTGGACTGTAGCGGAGATGACAATAAAGTTTACTTTGACTTCAGCAGGCGCACTGAGGGCTCTCGCGCTCACTTTTCGTGTATAGAATTTCGAATTTCAAATTATAAGTCTGTATTATAGTGTCTGGTCTTTTCGAGTTTGTTGTTTTGTTTTGTTTTTATTTTGTTTTATTTTGCGAGTTGATTATTAGATGCTGCTCCAGCCAGCCAGAGAATCCCCCGCCGCCCCGCCCTCTCCTCCCTGTGCCGCAAGCAGCAGGCGCACCTCGCAAACGGAGGGCGCCCTTACTCCCAGCAAATGGGCGATAGAAAATCGATCGGTGTCTATGCCATCCACAGTATGCGCTGGCTGACATCTGGTCAGCATGAGTACGAGCAATTTTTTTTTTTTTTTTTTTTGCCGATGTCCGAGATGCCGCCCCAACCACGATGCCGCCCCGGGCAACCGCCCGTGTTGCCCGTATCTAAAACCGCTACTGACTACCCTGCTTTTGCACACCACTTTCTTATATGCGCTTTTCTTGTTAACACACAGAGTACACACCGCTGTGCACTGCCCACGTACACGCAAAGTCAGCTGATCTCATCTGATGCAGATTTGCTCCTTGATCAAGAGACATTTGTCTGGATTTTTGGCACGAGTGGCGATCAGCACCGCGGCTGGATGTCCCAATTTACATACCCAGCGCAGCTGATACTCACCAGAATAATTTACTAAAATTATATGCACTCCTGTTATTAAGTCCAGTTCAGTCTGTTAATGTTGATAACGGTTTCAAACGAACGTTAATAGGTGTGTTGCTAAGCCTAATAACTTAAATAACAAGCTTGAAATGTACCCGTCCCATTTTCCCCTTTATTGTTTTTTCTCTGTGCTGTAAATCTTCTGTCTAAGAAGAAATCTGAGGCTGCTGTTCTGAGAATGAGCTACCAAAGCTTTTTCTCAATAAATCAATAAAGATCCATTTATGGAAAGATGTGATGAAGGCAGTTTTGTCTTTAATTATATTCAACAATATAATATATTCGACCACTTGTAAGTGATTTTTCTAAGTTTAATACACTAAAGTTAAGGTTATATACCTAATTTCTAGTAAGTGGCCCAGCCCCTCCTATATTTTTATGTATGTGGCCCTCAGTGAAAAAAGTTTGGACACCCCTGATGTATAGTGTCTTTTCTTATTGCCAAGTGACCAGCGTCACCACCATCACGACCATTACCAGAGGTGATGATGTTGTAAATAGTTCTGGATAAGTGTGAAAAGTCTACAGTGGTTTTTAGCTTAATTAGGTTAGAACAATTAAATTGGGGATTTTGTAAGTGACACCAACAAGATAAGCTTTGTTTCTTTTCACGTTTCTACAAAGAGAAACATATTTTGCAAAAAGCTGAAATAGTACAAACAGAAAAAAGCCATTTCATATCATGACATCACGTTTACGGGTGTTGTTCATTGAGCAGTGCTACAAATACAAGCGTCAGCAACATAACAGCTGCTCCCACGCTCAAGTTTTTACTTTCAAATAAACAGAAAAATGCTGTTTTTTTACTGTAGAATTCTAAGATTATGTGGGCATTGGCTAATAACTATACTGTGTACTTCATAATGAACTACAATATGTGATTCTTGAAGTCTAAAATGTTATAGTATGACGTGTACTGGTTAGCTATTGATGTCTTACAAATTTCTTTTAATTTTTTTCTTATATGAAATGTATATGAGTCTACAGGATTAAAATAATTAAAAAGACTTTTGGTTCATTTACTTTGCTATCCTTTGAGGCAGGGGTGTCCAACTCCAGCCATCGGGAGCTACTGTCCTGCAGCTTTTAGATTCATTATTGTTTCGACACACCTGAAGGAAATGAGTGACTTGTTACTAGAGATGGACCGATCCGATATTACGTATCGGTATCGGTCCGATACTGACCCAAATTACTGGATCGGATATCGGTGAGAAATAAAAAATGTAATCCGATCCATTAAATATCAAAAAAGCACCTCACAAAACTTGCTACACGGCGTAACTCGGCTCATAACCGTAGCAGTCGCAGCAATATGCATCACGTGATAGAGAGGCTGTGTGTATTTGTAGCCTCACTAGCAAACCAGTATTTTATCTCCGAGGAAGTTATCCCAGAGAGAAGTAAAGCAAGTGTGTAAGTTCATCTCTGAATGTCTGTAAAGCATTCCCATGTTAAGCTTAACAACAGATATTAGGAGCGACTGCCTCTCTCTCTCTCTCTCTCTCTCTCTCCTGTTGCTACTTCAATCATGAAACTGCTTAATGATCAGCTGATCGGCTTTTCTGTCGCGAGTCCGTCTCTCTTCTTAGTTTTTGGCCCACTTCTCACCAGAAAGAGGAAACCAGCGGCTGAACAACAGCAGCACGTTTAAGCTTGATAAGCTGTTGTTAGAATTTATTTAATATTTACGGTGGCCCCTAGAGACAAAGCACGTACAAACTCCAAAACACTTGCAAACTCCAAAACACATGCAAACTCCAAAACACTTGCAAACTCCAAAACACATGCAAACGCCAAAACACTTGCAAACTCCAAAACACATGCAAACTCCAAAACACATGCAAACTCCAAAACACATGCAAACTCCAAAACACTTGCAAACTCCAAAACACATGCAAACCCCAAAGCACATGCAAATTCCAAAACACAACGGAAGTGCTCCAGGACGCTAGGGGCAGTGTTGAGCTCGATTTGCAAAATAAACGGCAAGTTTGTCTGTATGGGACGGTCTAGTCTCTGTCGCGCTTCCCAGGTTGCCTAGCAACCATGATACTAACCGCTGGAAACGTGTCATACAACTTTGTTTGACAGAAATGAAGGAAAACATATTTTGTTCATTTGTTTGTTTGTTTCTACAAGAGCTTTGTGTGATTTGATAAGTATCTGAGGTTGAGACCACAGGACAGTAAAACATGATTTTTGGGCTTCATTTCTGTACTGAACAGTCATTTAAGATTAGTTAGTAAATAACAATTAGCTAATGTTGTTCATGAGACTAAAGTCATATCACTTTGGTAATGTAAATATAATATGGCCAATATTATAGTTATTATATTAATCATTATTAGCTATTACAGCAGTGAACATGAACTCTGTGTCAAATACTGAGCCACAGTACAGATTCAAGTTGCAGTTATTTATAGGTCTTATCACCTTAAATCTTCACTCAAAGACAAGTATCTTTGACAGTGCATATATAGGTGTATCATATATAAGAGAGAAATGTTGTTCCTTCAGTATGTTGGCATTACTAAATTTGGCTCATTGCTTACATACGTGTGTAAAAAGAAATTATATGAGCTGTGATAACTGTTTCTGATAAAATGAAGAGTAGACTGATATATTGAATATTCCTTTATTGGGTGAGAAAATCAGACCATGTCATAACTGCTTTAAGTCATACAGAATAGATATCAGAGCCTTAAACAGGCTGACTTCTGCTAAATGGGTCAAACTGGGCAGAAAGTATACAAACACATAGCATCATTATAGAATATGATGTAACACTATAGATCAACTTACCTCAGAATATATAAAGCATATAAACAATTACAGCAATATGATGCAACAAACACAGCACTGCTACTAATCCAAAATACTCAAAGCTTCATAGAACTGAAACAAACATTTATTTTTAGGTCCATTCAGCTGCTGATACATACTTTAGGTTTCTGAATATTAAACTTGTTTCTTCCTTTCATAGTGTGTAACTTGAAGGCCCTGAGTACTTTCTCCCACACTGCAAACACTGGAATGATAAAATTATTTGAACATTACCTAATAAGACTGATTCAGGACAGACAATTAGTTATGTTAAACTTTCCTAGCAGTCCTTCACAAACAGGGAACAGTCTGTCTATTCTCTCCATCTGTCAGCTGCTGCTGGCTCTTCCTCCTCCTCTTCCTCACACACTGCTGAGTCCTGGTGGATCATCAGGGGTGCAAAGCCTCACAGATGATGTGCAGCAGTGAGTCCCTCAGTCTGTCCTCACTCTGGACACTTGCAGTTGTCACACATGGAAATCAAATGCGTGATAAGCTGCAGGATTCAAACACAAATGTAACTTATAAATACATGTTCATACTTTTATTACACAATCAGAGAGAAAGAAAAAGAGAGAGAGTGCAGGACAGACAGACAGGTGACAGCCTCAGGTGTATACACTGCTACAAAACAGCACAAAAGAAGGAGGACTGTGTTATTACGAAACAAGAAGAGTTCCCAGATGGTACAGTGGACACGTGTGTGACTCCTGTGATTAAAGCACCTTTCTTTCAGCTTAACGAGTGAACCGTCAGCTCGTTCAAACACACGTTAAAGTCCGTTTGGCTCTACACCACCGAACAGTGGCAGCAATATAACATAGCTAACATTAACAGTGCAGTGAATCCTGCTTGTGCCGTGATATTCAGGACTGCAAACCGAGCAGCATCACTGACTTTCAGCCTGTTGTGTTTGTGGATATATGACTGACTTTAATTATCCATAAAATCATCACATTCTCTGTAAGATTAAAGTCAACTATTGAACGGCGTATATTTTGGAGTAAAGGCTTTAAAACCAAGTTAGTACAAACATCGCTAATGTCACATAACTTTCCCGACATGTGGCCAACAGTAATGTTTTAATGTTCTTCATTATAAAAAACATTTGCGCATAAATAAGTGACATAATATTCAGTACTTACTTCTGAAAGTTTACTCTTGGCGGCTCCGCTTCAGCCGTTTTTTTTCGGCAAAATTATCCACACCACAGGCGAGCTATGAAATCTGGGATATGTTGGGCCATGAAGGCTACAGCGACCCATTCTTAAAATTCAGGGAAATTAAGGACGCATTTGAGGGCCGCATTTCGAGCAGCCTTTGAATTGGGACAGCCTTCGTCGTGTCGCTGTGACGTAATCGGCCTTAAAATGCGGACTTTAAGGCTGCAGACCCCAAATCCGGTCATTGGTACATCCTGGCTTGTGTAGTTACTAGGTAACAAAAGCTCAACACTGCCCCTAGCGTCCTGGAGCACTTCCGTTGTGTTTTGGAATTTGCATGTGCTTTGGGGTTTACAAGTGTTTTGGAGTTTGCATGTGTTTTGGAGTTTGCAAGTGTTTTGGAGTTTGCATGTGTTTTGGAGTTTGCAAGTGTTTTGGAGTTTGCAAGTGTTTTGGAGTTTGCATGTGTTTTGGAGTTTGCAAGTGTTTTGGAGTTTGCATGTGTTTTGGAGTTTGCAAGTGTTTTGGAGTTTGCAAGTGTTTTGGAGTTTGTACGTGCTTTGTCTCTAGGGGCCACCGTAAATATTACTTTCTACACCAGGATCCTTTTCTACGCAGCTGACGGCTGGTAACTGTGCAGGGGCGGATCTAGCAAAGTTTAGCCAGGGGGGCCGATAGGGCATGAACAGGGAAAAGGGGGCACAAAGACATACTTTTCTTTCTTATTCTCATTTAAAATGTCTAGCTTTTAATAAATAATTATCTGACTCTTACACCCAAAGTTTTAATCTGATGTAAAATCTATAGAAGTCCATTACTGTATATAGTAACTGTTAAGTCTAATATACCCTAGTAAGCTATAGTACTTTTTCCTTTGGGAAGATACCATCTGTGCAGTCTGCAATTCTGTTGAAGAAAGATGTTGAATCTATTTAATTATTCTTGAAAAATAATTTATTTCTGTGCATTTTTCCCCCTGCATCAAATTAAATTTGATTACATCGATTAAGCATCATGAGGTGGAGGGTGGTTTGTTTGTTTTTTGCTGGGAGTTTGCAACCCTATTAGTTAGGTTGCTTAATATTTCTGCTAAGTACTCTTTAAAATACCAGAATAGGAAGGATTGAGTAGGTTTAAGTTTATTAGATTGATCAGTGTTGCTGAACTATGAAATATTTTGGGCGCAGTGTATTTTATTTTATTTTATTTTTTTTTACATACAGGTATAACAGAATAGCTTTAGTGTTGTTATTTATTTAAACTTGAGTATAAACTTATACAAAATGCAGCAAGATATTAAAAAAACGTTTTATTGATTAAAAAACACACTATATCGGATTCATATCGGTATCTGCAGATATCCAAATTCATGATATCGGTATCGGTATCGGACATAAAAAAGTGGTATCGTGCCATCTCTACTTGTTACCAGGCCTTTTCAAACTTGATGGCATGCTGAAGAGGTAATCCAACCATTTGATTCAGCTGTGTTGGAGCAGGCATGCATCTAAAAGCTGCAGGACAGAAGCCCTCAAGGACTGGAGTTGGACACACCTGCTTTCAGGTGACTCAGTGTGTGGCATGCCAGGCCAGCAGCATTATAATTAAAAAGGAGCTGGAGTACACACAAGTACAGGTAAACACTGTAGGTGTATTCTTTCTGTAACTTTTTCTTGACATAATAAAAACAGTTTCTATTGCTAAAAAGGAATTGGTTAAAGCTATATGTGTTTGAAAGGTAACCCGGATTTGATTAGGAAATTCAAAATGACTTTGAATGGAAACCAGTACATATGTGTTCTGATTGACAATTTAACAAAATGGCCTCCTTTGAAGTCCAAGATCGCTGATGAGTATTAAATTCCGGTTCTTTTGGATTCTTTAGGGCCAAGAAAGACACGGCTCAAAATGGTCCTTTTACTTTAAAAATGATCTTTATTTTACTTATCCAGATATGGAGACCTGAAGACAAAACACACAACCCCAGGTCTGAAGCACAAACGGAAGCCTAGGTATTTATATTTATGGGTGATCGTGGCTCAAAGAGTTGGCAGTTCGTCATGTAACCGGAAGGCTGCCGGTTCGAGCGACAGTCTCAGTCGTAGTGTCCTTGGGCAAGACACTTCACCTACCGCCTACTGGTGATGGCCAGAGGGGCCGATGGCGCTATATGGCAGCCTCGCCTCTGTCAGTCTGCCCCAGGGCAGCTGTGGCTACAACTGTAGCTGCCTCCACCAGTGTGTGAATGCGAGAGTGAATGAATAGTGGAATTGTAGAGCGCTTTGAGGGCCCCGAAAAGCGCTATATAAATGCAATCCATTATTATTATTATTATATACTTGCTCTTTACGTCACACCACCCTTTAAGTTTCGATCAAACAGCCTAGTTGGTTTCACTAACTGCAAAAGCATGCTCTGCCAAAGCATGAAGTTTCCTGTCAGCACTTTTGGCACAGAGTGTACTCAAAGTTAGGCCTTTCTTATATAAAGCAATATAATCAGCATATAAGCATTTAAGATTATAAATTTAAACCTCAACAGTTCACCCTCTTCATTTCTCACCTGAGAAATGAACTAATTCCTTATTTATCCCTTTAAATTTACTTGCATGTGAAAATAATAACTAGAATATAACAAAAAAAATCATGCCCATAAATCAAGCTTTAAACCCACTTCTAACACCCCCTCTGTGGATAACATAAATCCAGTCTTAGCACTATTTCTTGGGCAATTTACCTAACATAGAAATCCTACAAACTACAGGGTGGGCATTTATATGGATACACCGTAATAACATGGGAATGGTTGGTGATATTAAAGTCCTGTTTGTGGCACATTAGTATATGTGAGGGGGCAAACTCCTCAAGATGGGTGGTGACCATGGTGGCCATTTAGAAGTCGGCCATCTTGGATACAACTTTTGTTTTTTCAATAGGAAGAGGGCCATGTGACACATCAGACTTATTGGTAATGTCACAAGAAAAACAATGGTGTGCTTGGTTTCAACGTAACATTATTTTTACTTTTGTTTCTCAGCACTGCACATTCTGTGTATTCAGTATTTCCAAAATGACTTAGAAGTGTAAATTATGCCTCATTTAATCTAAAACACAGTTGTTTTTTCCTTCTTCTCAAATGTCATGCTTTCTTCCAGTGTTTGCAGTATTTCACAATCTGATATAAGAGTAGATGCCTGATATTTTAATATTATTATTTGGAAGTTACAAGCACTAAATTATATCTTCTTTTTTTTCAGAAGAATATATAATTTCTTCTGAAAAAAGAAATTGAAGATGCATCTTCAGCTCAGGCTTCTGTCTTTTTGTCAGTCTCCAAACCATACATCATAGTAGGTCTCACTACCATCTTGTAAACCTTCCCTTTCAGTCTTGCTGCTATCCTACTCTCACAAATCACCCCTGACACTTATCTACGCCCACTCCACCATACCTGCACTCCCTTCCTGCTTGCTGGACAGCTGATTTATGACAACTGCAACCTTTTAGCTTGAATGTGTTTGGAATATTTGTCTATTATTGCTGTAGTATTATTTAGTCAGGAAAACATTGTTTATAATTATTAAAAGTAAATTATTTGCCTCTTGTTGTTGAAGATGACCTGACTGACCTCTGCCCTTATTGTGGGAAACACGATAGTGACGCTCACTGGGTAAATGCTTATGTTTTATGTGTCCTTCTCAGGTTCTGCTTAAAAAAGATGATTTTAAAAAACCCAAAACATAATATATTTTTAAAAATTTCACAGACCATGTCAACACTGAACAGGACTTACTCTAGTTGTAAAGCACGATAGCCTGCTTTATGATCTGAGCATTTTGCAACCTTTTACATCTTTCTATAACCATTTTACCATAATACCTGTGTTTCCTTGTTTGTCTAAGTCAGAGTGGCTGTGACATTTGCCCACTGTGGTACCACAGGAGTGGTGCCAAGAAACCCCACATGTGCAAAAAAACCAAAAACAAAACAAAAACCCATTTGTTTGTGAAAGATGCCAGTCAAGGAGTTAGGGTCTCTGGGTTTTGTGTTTCGTATCCCAAATCATTCATATATTTATTCATTCGTTTATGTTTTTGATAAACAACTTTTGAATTCAGCTTTGATTGCTGTTTGTTTGCTTGACTATTCCAGTGTTTTGTCTTTCTTCACATGTTTCACAATGAAAACTGATCTTTATAATAGTTCTCCATGGACTTGATCTGAGTCGTCTCTGCTATTCCAATCGCTGCTCCCTGGTGTGAGCTCTCTGCTCTCTCAGACGATTCTACTGTATCTCCAAACCCTCGTCGAATAGCTGATGAAACACTCCCCTCCTCCTTGGAGAGTGATACAGTCAGGTCCATAAATATTGGGACATCAACACAATTCTAACATTTTTGGTTCTTTACTTCACTACAATGGATTCCAACTGAAATGAAAGAGATGTGCTTCAACTGCAGACTGTCGGCTTTTATTTGAGGGTATTTACATCCAAATCAGGTGAACGGTGTAGAAATTACAACAGTTTGCAAATGTGCTTCCCACTTCTTAAGGGATCAAAAATAATGGGACAGAAAAAGAACCATAAATCAAACTTTCATTTTTTAATACTTCAATTCAATTCAATTTTATTTCTATAGCGCTAAATCACAACAAAAGTCGCCTCAAGGCGCTTCATAGATACAGAGAAAAACCCAACAATCATATGACCCCCTATGAGCAAGCACTTTGGCGACAATGGGAAGGAAAAACTCCCTTTTAACAGGAAGAAACCTCCGGCAGAACCAGGCTCAGGGAGGGGCGGCCATCTGCTGCGACTGGTTGGGGTGAGAGAAGGAAGACAGGATAAAAGACATGCTGTGGAAGAGAGACAGAGGTTAATAACAGATATGATTCAATGCAGAGAGGTCTATTAATACATAGTGAGTGAGAAAGGTGACTGGAAAGGAAAAACTCAATGCATCATGGGAATCCCCCGGCAGCCTACGTCTATTGCAGCATAACTAAGGGAGGATTCAGGATCACCTGGTCCAGCCCTAACTATATGCTTTAACAAAAATGAAAGTTTTAAGCCTAATCTTAAAAGTAGAGATAGTGTCTGTCTCCTGAATCCAAACTGGAAGCTGGTTCCACAGAAGAGGGGCCTGAAAACTGAAGACTCTCCCTCCCATTGTACTTTTAAATACTCTAGGAACAACAAGTAGGCCTGCAGAGCGAGAGCGAAGTGCTCTAATAGGGTGATATGGTACTACAAGGTCATTAAGATAAGATGGGGCCTGATTATTTAAGACCTTGTATGTGAGGAGCAGGATTTTGAATTCTGGATTTAACAGGAAGCCAATGAAGGGAAACCAATACAGGAGAAATCTGCTCTCTCTTTCTAGTCCCTGTCAGTAATCTTGCTGCAGCATTTTGGATTAGCTGAAGGCTTTTCAGCGAGTTTTTTGGACATCCTGATAATAATGAATTGCAGTAGTCCAGCCTGGAAGTAATAAATGCATGAACTAGTTTTTCAGTGTCACTCTGAGACAGGATATTTCTAATTTTAGAGATGTTGCGCAAATGGAAGAACGCAGTCTTACATATTTGTTTAATATGTGCGTTGAAGGACATATCCTGACTCCAAGGTTCCTCACAGTGTTACTGGAGGCCAGGGTAATGCCATCCAGAGTAAGAATCTGGTTAGATACCATATTTCTAAGATTTTCAGGGCCGAGTACAATAACCTCAGTTTTATCTGATTTAAGAAGCAGAAAGTTAGTGGCCATCCAAGTCTTTATGTCTTTAAGACATTCCTGCAGTTTAACTAATTGGTGTTTGTTATCTGGCTTCATGGACAGATAGAGCTGGGTGTCATCTGCATAGCAGTGAAAATTTATGCTATGTTTACTAATGATACTGCCTAAGGGAAGCATGTATAATGTAAACAGAATTGGTCCTAGCACTGAACCCTGTGGAACTCCATAATTAACCTCAGTGTGTGAAGAGGACTCTCCATTTACATGTACAAACTGGAGTCTATTAGATAGATATGATACAAACCACTGCAGCACAGTACCTGTAATATCTACAGCATGTTCTAATCGCTCTAATAGGATATTATGGTCGACAGTATCGAACGCTGCACTGAGGTCTAGCAGGACAAGCACAGAGATGAGTCCACTGTCAGAGGCCATAAGAAGATCATTTGTAACCTTCACTAAAGCTGTTTCTGTGCTGTGATGAGCTCTGAAACCTGACTGAAACTCTTCAAATAAACCATTCCTCTGCAGATGATCTGTTAGCTGTTTGACAACTACTCTTTCAAGGATTTTTGATATGAAAGGAAGGTTGGAGATTGGCCTATAATTAGCTAAGACTGCTGGGTCTAGAGATGGCTTTTTGAGTAAAAGTTTAACTACAGCCAGCTTGAAGGCCTGTGGTACATAGCCGATTATTAGAGATAGGTTGATCATATTTTAGATCGAAGAATTAATTAATGGTAGGACTTCTTTGAGCAGTTTTGTAGAAATGGGGTCTAAAAGACACGTTGATGGTTTGGAGGAAATAATTATTGAAGTTAACTCAGAAAGATCAATTGGAGAAAAAGAGTCTAACTTAACATCAATGGTACTAAGAGTAGCTGTAGATAATATTACATCTGTGGGATGATTATTGGTAATTTTTTCTCTAATAATAAAAATTTTATTTGTGAAGAAGTTCATGAAGTCATTACTAGTTAACGTTAAAGGGATGGTTGGCTCAAAAGAGCTCTGACTGTTTGTCAGCCTGGCTACAGTGCTGAAGAGAAACCTGGGGTTGTTCTTAATTTCTTCAATCAGTGACAAATAGTAAAATGTTCTGGCTTTGCGGAGGGTTTTCTTATAAAGCAACGAACTATTTCTCCAGGCTAAATGATGATCCTCTAAATTTGTGACACGCCATTTCCTCTCCAGATTACGAGTCATCTGCTTTAGGCTACGTGTTTGAGAATTATACCACAGAGTCAGGTACTTCTGATTAGAGACCTTAGTTTTCACAGGAGCTACAGTATCCAGAGTTGTATGTAGTGAGGAGGTAAAATTATTAACAAGATAATCAACCTCTTTTGGAGTAGTGTTCAGATAGCTGCTCTGCTCTATGTTGGTACAGGTCATTGAAGATGATAACAGTGGGTGGATTATATTCTTAAACTTAGTTACAGTGCTTTCAGAAAGACATCTACTTTGATAAAGTCTACTCTCCACTGCTGTGTAATCAATTATTGTAAATGTAAATGTTATCAGAAAATGATCAGACAGTAGAGGGTTTTCAGGAAACACTGTTAAATGTTCAGTTTCTATGCCATATGTTAAAACAAGATCTAGAGTGTGACTAAAGTGGTGGGTGGGTTCTTTTACATTTTGAGAGAAGCCAATTGAGTCTAATAACAGATTAAATGCCATGTTGAGGCTGTCATTTTTAGCATCTACATGGATGTTAAAATCACCCACAATAATTATTTTATCTGAGCTCAGAACTAAATTAGATATAAAGTCTGAGAAATCAGACAGAAACTCTGTGTAAGGCCCAGGTGGACGATAGATGATAACAAGTAAGACTGGTTTCTGAGTTCTACAGTTGGGGTGGACAATGTTAAGCATCAGGCTTTCAAATGAATTAAAAGTCTGTCTTGGTCTTTCGTTGATTAATAGGCTGGTGTGAAAAATTGCTGCCACACCGCCCCCTCGGCCTGTGCTTTGAGATTTCTGGTAGTTAGAATGACTCGGGGGTGTTGATTCATTTAAACTAAAAGAAATCATCCTGCTTCAACCAGGTTTCTGTAAGGCAGAGTAAATCAATTTGTTGATCAATTATTAAGTCATGTACTAACAAAGACTTGGAGGAGAGAGACCTAATATTTAATAATCCACATTTCACTCTTTTACTCTTTGGTTCAGATGTGGATACTGTATTGTTCTTTCTTTGTAATTGTTTATGTTTAAGTTGTTTGTTGCTGGTTTTTAGTTTGTTTTTTGTCTTTTTGGGAGCTGACACAGTCTCTATGGAGATGGGTTTTTTGGGGGGTAGCAGGAGGAGAGAAGCTGCAGAGAGGCGTGCAACTCTGCTTCCTGGTCCCAACTCTGGATAGTCATATTTTGCGGGGTTTAATAAATTTGTCCATATTTCTAGAAATGAGAGCTGCTCCATCCAAAGTGGGATGGATGCCGTCTTTTCTAACAAGACCAGGTTTCCTCCAGAAGGTTTGCCAATTATCTATGAAGCCCACATCGTTTCTGGGACACCACTCAGACAGACAGCAATTTAAGGAGAACATGCGGCTAAACATGTCACTCCTGGTCTGATTGGGGAGGGGACCAGAGAAAACTACAGAGTCCGACATTGTTTTGGCAAAGTTGCACACCGATTCAATATTGATTTTAGTGACCTCCGATTGGCGTAACCGGGTGTCATTACTGCCGACGTGAATTATGATTTTACTGAATTTATGTTTACCCTTAGCCAGCAGTTTTAAATTTCCTTCAATGTCGCCTGCTCTGGCCCCTGGAAGACAAGTGACTATGGTTGCCGGTGTCTCTAGCTTCACATGTCTGAGAACAGAATCACCAATTACCAGAGTTATGGTAAATGGTAAATGGACTGGTTCTTATATAGCGCTTTTCTACTCATCTGAGCACTCAAAGCGCTTTACACAACTTGTGCATTCACCCATTCAGACCCATTCGCACAAGCACATCTTTCTAAGTGCTTTATAGCTAACATTCACACACATTCATACTCCGATGGATGCATCGGAGAGCAATTTGGGGTTAGTATCTTGCCCAAGGATATTTGGCATGTTGACTAGGGGAAGCCAGGAATCGAACCACCAACTTTCCGATCAGTAGATGACCTGCTCTACCACCTGAGCTACAGCCACCCCAACCACCACCACCACCACCACCCCACCACCGGGAGTTTGACCCCCGGCGGGTGTGTCGCCGAGTGGGAAAAATCGGTTAGACACATAAATGGGTTGGTGGTGTACCTGGGGCTTCTGTTTAGGACTATGCTTCCTCCTCACTGTCACCCAGCCGCCCTCTTTCCCCAGCTGCTTGGGGTCTGCTGGGGAACAGCTAGCGGAGCCTATGCTATCTTCGGCTGCACCAGCTACAGGGGCCTGGCTAGCTACAGGTGAATGAAGGGTGCGAAGCTGAGTCTCCAATTCAGTAATCCTGGCCTCCAAAGATGCAAATATGCTACATTTGTTACAGATATCATTACTGCTAAAGGAGGCCGAGGAGTAACTAAACATCTGTCATCATCATCATCAACTTACCACTTTTTTAGAAAACATGAAATTTATGACAAATTTCAGTCAGGTTTCCGTAAAAGTCACTCAACAGAAACCGCATTACTTAAAGTCTCTAGTGACATTATGATGTCAGCTGACTCTGGAGCATCCTCAGTCATGGTTTTGTTGGACTTGACATCTGCCTTTGACACCATTGACCATAGCATCCTGATTAACAGGCTCCGGGACATAGTTGGTGTGTCCGGTCTGGCTTTGAAGTGGTTTCAGTCATACCTCTCCAACAGATCTTTTAGTGTTTTTGCAAATCGGTTTATGTCACATTCTAAAGATCTGACATGTGGGGTACCGCAGGGTTCAGTTCTGGGTCCTATTCTTTTCCTTTTGTACATGTTACCTCTAAGACTTATAATTAGGCAGTTCCCTGAGGTGTCTTATCACTTCTATGCTGATGATATTCAGCTCTATTGGTCTTTTAAGCCGATGGAAGTCCATAAACTGTCTTCTTTAATTAAATGTTTAGCTTCCACTGAACAGTGGCTTGGTGACAACTACTTACAGTTGAACTCTGAGAAGTCTGAAACATTAATTATTGCCCCCGACAACCAGATATCTCTAATCAAACAGCATCTTGGTTCTTTTGGCTCATCTGTTCACCCAAGCCTCAGGTACCTTGGTGTGATCTTTGATTCTGCCATGTCCCTAGAACAACACTCTCGCCAGTTAATTAGGAACTGCCTTTTTCAGCTAAGAAACATCTCCAAACTGCGAACTTTGCCGTCTAAGTCTGAGTTAGAAATGGTTATTCATGCTTTTATTTCTTCTCGCTTAGATTATTGTAACAGCCTTTTTTTTTGTTTGAGCAAAAGGAATCATGACCGTATCCAGTTAGTCCAGAATGCTGCTGCAAGGCTTTTAACTAAGACACGAAAAAGAGAGCACATTACACCAGTGTTACGTTCATTACACTGGCTTCCAGTACATTTCAGAATTCATTTTAAAATCTTGGTACTGACTTTTAAAGCTTTGAATTGTGATGCCCCTGCTTACATTTCTGATCTTTCAGAACCCCACGCTCCCTTTCGCAGCCTGAGATCTTCTAATCAAAGGCTGTTGGTAGTCCCTCGAACATATTTTAAAACCAGAGGTGATAGATCTTTTAGAGCGGTGGCCCCCAGGTTGTGGAATGCTCTCCCTCCATCATTACGTTGCCTTGATTGTATTTATTCTTTTAAAAAGCAGCTTAAGACTCATTTATTTAGATTGGCTTTTAATTAGATTTGTGCTGTGTGTTTTATTATTAATGTATTTTATGTATTTCTGTTTTAAATTACTGTGAAGCACTTTGTGGTTTTTATCCTGTGAAAAGTGCTGTATAAATAAATTGATTTGATTTGATTTGATCTGACACAATGAGCAAGAAAGTGTAGGAGGGACAGGTGAAGTAGCCATGGTGCTAACGAGTCGGCTACGAGCTAAGCTAAGTTAGCGAAACAGTACAGAGACAGTGAGTGAATACTTTGGCTATAAATTAGGTAGTGGGTACACAGAAAGTGTGCTTCGGATGAAGCACGTGAAGATTATACTATGAAAAAAGAATGTATTTAAAAGTTTTTAATTAAATTGCTAAGCAGATAAGCTACTCAGAAATACCACCGTGTTTGAGCAGGAACAGGAAGTGATACTCTACCACAGAGCGAGCGAACACCAAGTGACAGCGCCACCAAGAGTGCAGGATCAGTGCAGGAACCAACTTGGTTGCAAATACTTTGCAGTCAATCATAGCCTGAAGTCTGGAACACATAAACATCACCGGACGCTGGGTTTCATCACTGCTGATGCTCTGCCAGGCTTCTACTGCAACCGTCTTCAGTTCCTGCTTGTTCTTGGGGCTTTTTCCCTTCAGTTTTGTCTTCAGCAAGTGAAATGCATGCTCAATCGGATTCAGGTCAGGTGATTGACTTGGCCATTGCAAAACAGTCCACTTCTTTTCCTTCAAAAACTCTTTGGTTGCTTTTGCAGTATGCTTTGGGTTATTGTCCATCTGCACTGTGAAGCGCTGTCCAATGAGTTTTGAAGCATTTGTCTGAATATGAGCCGATAATATTGCCTGAAACACTTCATTGTGCTGCTTTTGTCAGCAGTCACATCATCAATAAATACAAGAGAACCAGTTCCACTGGCAGCCATACATGCCCACGCCATGACACTTCCATCACAATGCTTCACTGATGAGGTGGTATGCTTAGGAGCAGTTCCTTTCCTTCTCCATACTCTTCTCTTCCCATCACTCTGGTACAAGTTGAAGTTGATCTTGGTCTCATCTGTCCATAGGGTGTTGTTACAGAACTGTGAAGGCAAACTCTAATCTGGCCTTCCTCTTCCAAACAGTTGTTTTGGCCACACCTAATGTTTTTGCTATCTCTCTGATGGGTTTGTTTTGTTTTCTCAGCCTAATGATGGCTTGCTTCACTGATAGTGACAGCCCTTTGGAGCTCATTTTGGCAGTTGACAGCAACAGGTTCCAAATGCAAACAGTACACTTTAAATGAACCCTGCACCTTTTATCTGCTCATTGTAATTGGGGTAATGAGAGAATAACACACACCTGGCCATGGAACGGCTGAGAAGCCAATTGTCCCATTACTTTTGGTCCCTTAAGAAGTGGGAAGCACAATTGCAAACTGTTGTAATTCCTACACCGTTCACCTGATTTGGATGTAAATACCCTCAAATAAAAGCCGACAGTCTGCAGTTAAAGCACATCTTGTTCGTGTCATTTTGAATCCATTCTGGTGTATAGAGCAAAAAATGTTAGAATTGTGTTGATGTCCCAATATTTATGGAGCTGACTGTATATATATATATATATATATATGTATAGTAGGGGTGCAACGATACTCGTATTGATATTGAACCATTCAATACAGTGCTTTCGGTTCGGTACGCATATGTATCGAACAATACAAAATTTTTAATTTATTTTATCAACTTTCCTTCTGACGGTGCTGTGTTGAGCGCTCAGTGGATCTGCGCTCGACAGTGCAGCCTAGGCGGAGTAGTCGAACACAGATTCACTGAGCGCAGGGCAAGGTAGCAGACGCCGGGCTAGCGATTTTGCGAGCCCTGTATCTGATTGAGGAATCACTCATCTTTGGAAAAGAGAGTTTATTACAGAGAAATGTCTCTTTCCAAAATAAAAGTTATACTATACGCTTCTTCTGGGCTATATTCTCAGCAGCATATTAAACATATCAGGTCCCCATAAGGAGAATCATGTGCTAACGGCTGTCTAAATGACTCGGGTAAAGTTTGTAGCATGCGTGCTTGTTGTTTTTGCCTGCTTCCACTTGTGTTTGCACTAGGATGATGTCGACATAAATGTGCAGTCATATTCGTTGTGTTCCCACTAGTGCTGTTTTGCTTCCACCACGATAAAATCACACTTCATGCACAGCTCTCTCTCTTTCTCAGTGTAATTCCAGGCCTCGAGGGCCAGTGTCCTGCAGGTTTTAGATCTCACCTTGGGTCAACACACCTGAATCACATGATTAGTTCGTTAGCAGACCTCTGGAGAACTGCAGGACACATTGAGGAGGTAATTTGGCCATTTAAATCAGCTGTGTTGGTTCAAGGACACATCTAAAACCTGCAGGGACACCGGCCCTCGAGGCCTGGAGTTGCCCACCCCTGTTATAATGAGAACACACATATGATTTTTCTCTTAGTATTAGGTATGAACAAGTCAACAACACAAAGCAAAGGTAATAACCAGCATGAAAAGACGTTAAAGTAGAATCACTGTGGCAATTGCTTTGGAGTAGAATGAACTTGAACAGGTTGAAACAGAGGCTTAAGCCTGTTTGCTCATCTGTTCGTTACCAGTGGAAGTTCAGGGTCTAGCTGCCGTGTTTGGGTCTGCTTTCACTCAGCTTTAAAACTACTCTGGGTTATGTCTGTGTAGATGCTCGCAAAGCCAAAGTTCTGTTAGGAGCTGAATGCAGTTGTTTCTTTTCTGGATGCAGTTTGCACCTTACCAACAGTACAGTGGCTTGAAAAAGTATTCGGCCCCCTTGAACTTTCCCACATTTTGTCACATTACAGCCACAAATATGAATCAATTTTATTGGAATTCCACGTGAAAGACCAATACAAAGTGGTGAACACTTGAGAAGTGGAACGAAAGTCAGGGATAAAGTTGTTGGGAAATTTAAAGCAGGCTTAGGCTACAAAAAGATTTCCCAAGCCTTGAACATCCCTGTACTGTTCAAGCGATCATTCAGAAATGGAAGGAGTATGGCACAACTGTAAACCTACCAAGACAAGGCCGTCCACCTAAACTCACAGGCCGAACAAGGAGAGCGCTGATCAGAAATGCAGCCAAGAGGCCCATGGTGACTCTGGACGAGCTGCAGAGATCTACAGCTCAGGTGGGGAATCTGTCCATAGGACAACTATTAGTCGCGCACTGCACAAAGTTGGCCTTTATGGAAGAGTGGCAAGAAGAAAGCCATTGTTAACAGAAAACCATTAGAAGTCACATTTGCAGTTTGCCACAAGCCATGTGGGGGACACAGCAAACATGTGGAAGAAGCTGGTCTGGTCAGATGAGAACAAAATGGAACTTTTTGGCGCTATGTGTGGCGGAAAACTAACACTGCACATCACTCTGAACACACCATCCCCACTGTCAAATATGGTGGTGGCAGCATCATGCTCTGGGGGTGCTTCTCTTCAGCAGGGACAGGGAAGCTGGTCAGAGTTGATGGGGAAATGGATGGAGCCAAATACAGAGCAATCTTGGAAGAAAACCTCTTGGAGTCTGCAAAAGACTTGAGACTGGGGCCAGTGGCGGTCCTAGCCTGTTAGGCGCCCTGGGCGAACACCTCCTCTGGCGCCCCCCCACCCCACCCCCCACACACACACACATACATATGAAGAGGGAGAGAGTATGCATAGTATGCAAACGGCTACTAAACAGATATCATACTTTGTCATACAATGAGAACAGGACAAATCAACACTGACTAATTAATATTATATTATTGTATATATTGTTTGGAGTTTAGTCTGTTACTGTTACTATTTTTACCATTTCTTCTTGGAGGAACTGTAACCCACATAATTTCCTTAGGGATTAAGAAAGTATTCTGATTCTTAATGTTTTAGGATACATGACCTGCCATTATCCAATGACACATCTGCTTACCTGTGTCTTTTGCTCGTTCCTCCTTGTAGGAGCCATAATTAAATGTATTGAATTTTAAGGATCACTGGGTTTTAATTTGTTTGGTTGCTATGGTGATGTGTAACGGGAGTCACGTGGGTGCTAGCGGCGACATTAAGAGGGCGTTGTCAGTCTGTCATTCACTGGTTTGATTTTGACAGAGAGGAGGGCTGGGTAGCCGTAGTTTTTGTTGATCGCAGCACAACGAGTTTCCCCTTGTTGAATTAGAGCCTGTGATGTTTTAAGTTTTAAGAGTTTGAATCGTGAGCCGATCACATTGCTCTGTAAACTTTTCAAGCACTTTAATAAACAAGCAAGCAATTCCACCTCTCGCATTACTGCGTAAAGTTGACAGCGCGTCAGGCAAATAGGCAGGCGCACCGAGGGCTCTTACGCTCACTTTTCGTGTATAGAATTTTGAAAAAACATCGGTGCAAATTATAAGTCTGTATCATAATGTCTGGTGTTTTCGTGTTTGTTGTTTGTTTTTATTTTTGTTTTATTTTGAGAATTGGTAATTTTTGCTGCTCCAGCCAGCCAGAGAATCCCCCGTCGCCCCGCCCTCCCCTCCCTGTGCAGCAAGCAGCAGGCGCACCTCGCAAACGGAGGGCGCCCTTACTCCCATGGGCGATAGAAAATCGATCGGTGCCTATGCCATTCCCAATATGGGCTCGCATGATGTCGGGGCAGCATGAGTACAAGCAAATTTTTTTAACCGATGCCTGTGATGCCGCCCCCTACCACGATGCCGCCCCGGGCAACCGCCCGTGTCGCCCGTATCTAAAACCGCTACTGACTGGGGCGGAGGTTCCCCTTCCAGCAGGACAACGACCCTAAACATAAAGCCAGGGCAACAATGGAATGGTTTAAAACAAAATATATCCATGTGTTAGAACGGCCCAGTCAAAGTCCAGATCTAAATCCAATCAAGAATCTGAAAACTACTGTTCACAAACGCTGTCCATCTAATCTGACTGAGCTGGAGCTGTTTTGCAAAGAAGAATGGGCAAAGATTTCAGTCTCTAGATGTGCAAAGCTGGTAGAGACAGACCCTAAAAGACTGGCAGCTGTAATTGCAGCAAAAGGTGGTTCTACAAAGTATTGACTCAGGGGGCTGAATAATTACACACACCCCACATTTCAGTTATTTATTTGTAAAAAATGTTTGGAATCATGTCTGATTTTCGTTCCACTTCTCACGTGTACACCACTTTGTGTTGGTCTTTCATGTGGAATTCCAATAAAACTGATTCATGTTTGTGGCTGTAATGTGACAAAATGTGAAAAAGTTCAAGGGGGCTGAATACTTTTGCAAAGCCACTGTATAGACTGCCACTATTTTCCTCCTCTGGCACACAAACCGAAAAGTAAAAATGGAACCAATAAGTGGAATCGACAGACAAGCAGACAAACATTTTCAAGGAATTAAACTACTGCAAGAACTGGTTCTTGATTCCCATCCCTACTCCCTCCCTGGGTGGAGAATAAAATGATGCTGAATTAAATTTAATAGATTGCACCTATTTCCAATTTCCGTCAATCAATCAATCAATCAACCTGTGAGGTGGGATGGATTATCTCGGCAAAGGAGAAGTTCTCACTAACACAGATTTAGACAGATTTGTGAACAATATTTGATAGTAATGGGTCCTTTGTGTATGTAGAAAATAGGAGCAAAAACAAAAGTGTTGCGTTTTATTTTTGTTCAGTGTATAAAGAATCGAGGGGTGTTGCAACACTTTTGCAATCAACTGTATTAGTTACAGTTTACAGTGATGTGAAGATGCTGTCTGTGCTGTCAGTTGACTGTGAAAAGTTAAAATGAAATGATTTTAGGGCAAAGGGGCAAAGTGACAAAGGGGGTGTTGAGGGAGACTTGGAAAAGGGTGTACAGAGTGGGGGGAAACAGTGCCAAAGTTTCAAACATTTGGTGATGACTGAATGTGGAACAATTACAGCAGATATTTGGGTTGAGTGGTGGAGGGGTGATCTTATTAAGGCTTTCAGGAGAAGCGTGTCATTTCATCGACAGTGACAGTGACACCAAATGTCATTTTAATTGACACTGTGCCATAGGAGAGATGGGAAGGACAAAGAGAGAGAGAGAGAAAGGGAGACAGAGCGAGAGTCCTTCTTCCCCCAGGGCGATCTTAATTGGTAAAGTTAGGAATATAAGCTATGAAATATTAAATGTATAAAGTAGAATATTCACTGTATTCTGAAAGCACTTTAACTTAACAGGAGCCTTTGCACAGCAGAGCGCCTAATAGGAAAAGTTGGTAAATATTTCTTTTTCAGTCACATCTCAGCTGTAAAAAGTGCCACTTCTCTGCATTAAATAATCATAAAGCATAAATGCTGTGCTTGCTTTTATGCACGTGCAGTGGGGAGCTCCTTAGAGAAATAAAAATGAAGCCAAGTTATGAAATTGTATGGTACCGCCTCTGAAGGGAAATAAGTGTTAATTTTTTGAAATTAGTATACCTATACCTTATTTGGAAGTCTTACTTGTGTCTTATTTCAATCCATGTGTTCATGCATGCACAACGTGCACACCACAAAGCAGGATGCACATGCACATTCACAGCAACACTAACATGTAGTTACTTGCCTTACTTTCTGCAGGTATTTAGTGGTTGGGCCTTCATAGCAGCCTCTTCATACTTTTCCATTTGCTTGTTTTAATCCGAGGTACTTGTAGCTGTTCTCGATGTCTGCAATTTTGCCTTCTGGTATTCTTTCAGGTATCCCTGGACCCACTGAGGCCAATTACCAAGATGATGTGAAGTAGCCTCTAAATGGTCTACTAGAAGATGTGAATGCAGCATTATGGACAATCCGTAACTTGACCACCACTGAAAAAGATCCTGTTGGACTTGCAGATACAGAGAAACTAATTGATGATGGCTAACCAACCGGGCATAGTAGTGATGGACAAGTACAGGAAGACAGCAATAATGATAGATGTAGCTATACCGAATGATAGCAACAAAAAAGGAAGATGAGAAGCTGGAGAAATGCCAAGGGCTGAGAAAGCTGCTCAAGAAGATGTGGTGAAGGCAACAGTGGTCCCAGTGGCATTCAGGGCAGAGCAGCGACCTCCCCAAGCTGGGCGAGTGGCTCCAGCAGATCCCAGGAACAACGTTTGAGATTTCTGTCCAGAACAACACAGTCCTAGGAACACCAAAAAGACTGCACAAGACCCTTAAGGTCCCAGGCCTCTGGTGGAGGCTCTGATCTCGAAGGATAAAGACTGGCCACAATGCAAGAGGGTATTTGTTTTCTTATTTATACAGCTATTACTATTTCTATTTCTACTATCACTACGATTTCTATCCTGCACCATTGCATGTTGCAGCAGCCTCAACACCCATACTTCCTATGGCACCTAAAAAAGTAAAACCAAAGCTTAAAAAAAATGACTACATGAAAAAAAAATTACTAACAGGAGCTAAACAAGAGGGACACTGCAAGGTCAAAATTCTGTGGTATGTTGTATTAATACGTAAGTCTTTGTGTGAGTTACCTGGAGGTTTGGCTTCTCCTTCCTGGTAGGTAAAAGGTGCAGCTGCTGCAACATGCACTGGTCTTTGTTCACCGTCAAGACAGGAGCAGAAAAAGTCACCGATTGCCAGCCTCAATGCTCCACGATTATATGCTTTATGCAGAACATTTAGAATAAGTCTGTCATGTAGACTTCTGATAGTGCTTATTGAGCAGTTGGACAAAACTGTATTTTTGTAATTAGTACTACAGTGGTTTGTATGTCACAGTGAAATAAATGTAGTTAAATATTTGTATATTTTATACTCTTTCACATATTTTAAACTTTTGAACAGTGGAATTCTAATAGGCATTACAGTATATTGATGAAAGAGAATATTTAAAAAAAATGACAATTTCAAGTTTCCTTTCAGTTTCCTTTCATCATGCTTATAGTAATTGCATGATAAGTGTTGTGTAAGGCTTTCAAAAAAACATGAGAGAGCCTAAAAAGACATGAAGGAAGGTAAACCGATGTCAGTTCGACAAAGGCGAACTGACACAATAAATACACATACAGGTGATTAGCAGAGTGGGAGGACACAGCTGGAACCAATTAGACAGGAATACAGGAAGACAGGAAGCACTATAAACACATAAACAGAGACCCAGACTCAAAACACAAACTTGATGCTGTAAGCAAACAACAACAGGGCCCAGGGGGGGGGAAAAAAATTAAGACAAAAAAACAAAAAAAACCCAGAAGGTATAAAAAACAATATCTAAAAAAAAAAAAAAAAGTGTGTAAAGTCCATTAAAAAAACACTAAAATTCTGTTAAATACACACCTGTGTAGGCTTGGACTGGTAAATGCAAGGTGTGAGTTTTATTCCCCAACTTAGGTTATGAGTTTTTTAAGTTAACATGTACCAATTGTCATCAGTTACTATGAATTTATCTAACAAATATAAACACTAAAACTGTCATATTGTCTTTTAGACTTTTAGACAAACTTTTAGCATTAAGCCTTGTGATGCATTTTTCAAAAAGTGGTGCCATATTTTTAACTTTGTGTTTGGTTGTTTCGCAACTGATAGTAAAAGCAAAGCGAATCTGGTGTAGCAAAACGAGAATGAAAATACAACAGAGGATAACAGTGGACTGAATCTCAAACCCTTAAAACACAATTTGCTTTCTTTGTATGCCTAGTATCAAATATACTTCCTCAATCTATATTTATAGCCATAAATGACAGAAATTGCCATTCCTTTAAAGTGCTTTGAGTGCTCAGAAGAGTAGAAAAGTGCTATATAAGAACCAGTCCATTCACCATCCATTACTTTAATATAGTGCAGTCTTAAATCTGTCATACATCCAGTGGATACACTTGTATAAACATGCTGAAAACTGAATTTCATAATGTCACTGACATTCAACACCATCAAATGAGGAACAACTGATTCACAATAGCAGAGAAAATAACACTTATAGAACCTAATTTTCAATCAATTATGTGTTACTGGGTAGCCCTGAATCTACTAAGTCACTGGTGATTGAACCCTTAACATGATTCACATACACATTAATTTAATTTACATGTGCTAATAACAAAGCACACTTCTGCCACTGCTAAAAAAAAGTAAAGGTCCACTGAAGTGAATGGAGTTGACGCAACTCTTCTAGTCAATGGTTCCGCTTATAGTGACACTTCTGGAGTCAATCAGCATTAAGAATAAAACAGACAAGAGAACAGGTTAATAAGAATGAAAAAATGACAATAAGATGATGGATGTGCTGGCACACTGAAGGTACGTAGCACCTACACCCCCTATGTGTTAAATATGGCCCAAGGAATCAGTGGCACTTGCCAACAACAGATGCTAAGCCAACACAGTCTATGCAGCCTTCCATTTGTGGAAGAGGGGAGCAGACTGGCTTTGTGACACTGTTGATCTTTGTAAAGTGTGTACAAAAGCAATCAGACCCATAACACTTAGTGGCCACTAAGCAGTGTGAACTTTCTGTACTACTACATTCTGCAATACCATGCAGAATGTAGTTACAAGTTATAGTAACTTGTTTCTGCATGTGTAACAAACAATCCTTTGCTTTTCCTATGCACTGTGTACAGATTTTATTTTCTAACTTGCAGGCCCAGTGATGTTTGAAGGAGAAAGCACATTCCAAAGCCATTTTCCCTTCAATAGTTCAAAAGGCCCAGTTTAAGAGTGAACATGAGTGCAGCTGGATTAAAGTCACCACCTCTCATGCCACAAACAGAAGATGAACACCCTCAACCCAGTCTGCATCAAACTTAAGGTAGTGTCCTCAGATCATGCTTTTGACAGTTTGATAAAACCTCTTTGAGTACAACTTGGCTTTTGGGGTGGTATACACTGGAATAACAGTGAAATATGTCGAGCTGTTTAATCATTTGCACATAACTGGGCTATGAAGTCTGGATATGTTCTCGCAGACCAAATACTGAGGACCTTTTCATCACAGATTTTACCACCACAGGAAGAGTAAGATTTCCCATATGAATTGCCTCAGGAAACCTAGTTAACATACACGTCACAATTAATAAAAAATTGTGACGAGCTTTTCTGTGGGGCTTTATTGGACCAACACAATCCAATAAAGCATGATCAGATGGCACACCGACAGCCGGAATGGGATATATTGGTTAAGATCAAATTGTCTGATTTGGTTTACCTGATTTTTTGTAAAAATGACATTACAATACAGTATCACTTTACATTGTTCTTTTAACCGGATCAGTAACATTGGTGAGGAATGTGGTGAAAAAGAATGTGGCTTACTCAGATATAGACACACCTTCTGTGCAACTTCTTCCTCAGGCACAAGATCAAACAGAAGGGAGTGAGGGAGGTAGGGAAGCAAAAAAAAAAAAAAGAATCACAACTCTGCTCAGATCTGAGATACTCTCATAACAAATGCACATCATTAACACTTTTGTTCTACCCATCAAGCACTTTGATGGATGGAGGACCAAAATAATTGCATCCTTTAACTCTATAAAGATAAACTGCAATAATAAAATAAAGTCCACACATCTAGCAGCCAACCCAATGTTTTAGCCACACAATCAAACAGGACAAAATATTTATCCTTATCCTCATCACACAATGGTGATATTAGAAAAATGGATAAACCCAGTGACTGTAGTATAATCCCCCAAATTCCAAAATTTATATTGCTGGTATTGGTCTGCATAGTGTTATGTAAAGAAGACTCAGTATTTATCCATTGAGAGTCCATAGTGCTTGCAGTTGTGTTCGGTTTCCACCTTTGACTGACTGGGGTCTTTCTGACAGGAAGTCCAACAGCCAGTTAAAAAAGGAAGATCTCAGTCCTCTTATGACAGAGTAATGGCTAACCAATCAGACATAGTAGGGGTGGACAAGCAGAAGAAGTCTGCTGTAGTGATAGATGTAGCTATGCTGAATGATAGCAATATCAGTAAATTGGAACACAAAAGACCTGAGAAGTACCAAGGGCTGCGAGAAGACTCAAGACATCACCCTCCACATCTTTTTGATGTGGAGGGTGATGAGGTTAAGGATTGAGGTTAAGGATCAAAAAGCTCTTCAGAGGGTGATCCGTATGGCAGAACGCTGCTGCAGGACTGCTCTCCCCTCCTTCAGGACATCTACACCAGGAGATGCTGGACTAGAGCAGCTCAGATATTGAAGAACCCGTCATATCCTGCCAACAATCTGTTGGAACTTCTGCAATCAGGCAGAATCAGATTTTCTATTTTATTTAGTATTAATACTAAATGTACACAATTCACTTACTTGCTGCATATAATGCTACTTACTGCACATAATGTCCTCCTGTATATATTCACGTTTCAATGTTTATAATGTTCTCTCCCATTTTGCACAGTCGAGGAGCATGTCAGGATACATTTCACTGTGTGTTGTACTCATATAACTATGCATGTGACAAATAAAGAATCTTGAATCTTAAAGGAGAGGAAAAAAGAGGGTGAGAGAGCATGTCCTGGAGGTGCTCCAGGGCTTCCTCCTAGTGGGACATGCCCAGAGCACCTCACTCAGGAGGCATCTGATAAAGATGCCTCAACTGTGTCCTTTCGATGTGGAGGAGCAGCGGCTCTACTCTGAGTCCCTCCTGGATGGCTGAACTTCTCACCCTGTCCTATCTCTAAGGGAGAGCCCTCTTTGGAATAAGCTTATTTCCGTTGCTTGTATCTGTCTCCCACTCCCTTCTCCCATCACTTGTGAATAAGATCCTGAGATATTTAAACTCCTACACTTGGAGCAGGAACTCGTCTCTGACCCGGAGTGGGCAGTCCACCCTTTTCTGGCTGAGGACCATAGCCTCAGATTTGGAGATGGTGATTCTCATTCTCACCGCTTCACACTCAACTGCGAACGATTCCAGTGCAAGCTGCAGGCCATCACCCAATGAAGCCAAAAGAACCACATCGTCTGCGAAAAGCAAAGATAAGATTCTGAGACCACCCAGGTGACAGTCTTCTGCCACTTGGCTACACCTAGACATTCGGTTCATAAAAATTATGAACAGAATTGGTGACAAAGGGCACTGCTGGTGGAGTCCATCACCCACCGGGAATGAGTCTGAATTATTGTATGCTATGCGGACCAAGCTCTTGCAACGGTTGTGTTAGGATTGAATGGCCCGTAGCAATGGGCCAGACACCCCATACTCATGAAGCACCTCCCACAGGACACCGCGAGGGCCAAAGGGCCAAATGCCTTCCCCAAGTCCACAAAGTACCTCCAGACTGGTTGGCCTAAGTCCCATACACCCTCAAGTATTGTTGAGAGGATAAAAAGCTGGTCCACTGTTCCACGACCAGGACGAAAACTGCATTGTTCCTCCTATAACCATGGTTCGACTAATGGATGGACTCTCCTTTCCAGCATGTTGGCATAGACTTTCCTACGGAGGCTGAGGGGTGTGATCCTCTTATAGTTGGAACACACCTTCCTGTCCCCAGGTATGTCACAGCCCTACAACATCCAGAGCCTTCAGGAACTCAGGGTGGACCTCATCCACCCCAGGGGCTCTGCCACCAAGGAGTTGTTTAACTGCCTCAGTGCCCTCACCCCCAGAGATAGGCGAGTCGTCCCTTTTGTCCCCAGACTCTGCTTCCTCCAAGGAAGATGTGCCATTGGGATTAAGGAGGTCCTCGAAGTATTCCTTCCATCGCCTGACAATGTTCTCATTCGAAGTCAGTAGTGCTCCACTTGCTCTATACACACTGCAGGTAGAGCACTGCATTCCCCTCCTGAGTCGCCTGACAGTTTTCCAGAATCTCTTTGAGGCAGTTAATCATATTATTGTGCTGTAGTATGTCAGGCTTGTTCCAAATGGGTATACATTTGAATGGGATTAATGAAGACTCTCATTTTTAGAAACTCTCATCATGCTATCAGAGAGGAGCCGATATTGATGCTGTTAAAGCATAAATTTCATTTCATGTTTGATCTAATGAATGCTAGGTCCAAAATCTCTATATTATGACATAGTGCCTGTTCTACCTCCAGCCAGGGCTCCTCTAAGAAAAAGTTACAAAAGAAACCTACACAACTCATGCCTGGTGGTAGGTTTGGGAAACTCTCTAATCACTGCCACTTTGGCATCAATGGGCCGGACCTGTCCACGTCCCACCTCCCTGCCTAAGTACGTCACTGTAGCTTTGGCAAACTCACACTTAGCTAAGGTGAGAGTTAGAGTAGCTTGAGCTAAACGGTGAAATACCTGGCGTAGAGTTTCCACATGATCTTGCCATGTTTCAGTATAAATTACTAGATCATCTAGGTAGGCACTGCAGTTGGACAAGCCACGGAGGACTTTATTTATCAGCCTCTGGAAGGTGGCAGGAGCGTTACACATGCCGAATGCCATGACTGTGTATTGTAGAAAATCATCAGGTGTAACAAAGGCAGAGGTGTTAGAGGCACGTTCAGTTAAAGGGACCTGCCAGTAACCTTTAAGAAGATCTAATTTAGTGACATACTGAGCAGTCCCAATACTGTCCACACAATCTTCAATTCTTGGGAGAGGATGTGAGTCAGCCACAGTCACAGAGTTCACCTTCCGGAAGTCTGTAATGAACCGGGGCCGGCCATCTGGCTTAGACTCCACTATACAGGGTGAGCTCCAGGGGCTTTGACTGGGCTTCGCTAAGCCATGTTGCAGCAAATAGTCAGCCTCCTGTCTCATGAGCAAGTGTTTATGGGGGCTGGCTCGATAGGATGCTGCTTAATAGATTTAGCTCCCTGGACATCAATATCATGCTCTAACACTGTAGTGCGAGTTGGCACATCCCCGAATAAACAGGTGCATTCATTAATCAAGACAGTTATGTCTTCTTGCTGCTCTAAAGACAGATGCTCGAGCAAACTCGGCAACGCTTACAGCATTTCTGAGTTAGACAGACGGGGTCTAGAACAGGTGGGATAACTTAGCTTTAACCCATCAACCTCGTCCACCCCTCCTTCCTCTAGGTGGCTTGAGGCTACAATAGGAGCACAGAACCCAGCAGGCTCTGGTGTTGACCGAGGATGGTATAATTTCAACATGTTTATGTGGCAGACGCGTGTTTTGCGTCTGCGGTCGGGAGTGCAAATTACTTAATCAGTCTCCCCTCTCTCTTCACAGACTTTAAAGGGGCTGCTATACCTAGCAGACAAGGCTGAGCCCGAAACCGGCAAGAGCACAAGAACCTGGTGACTCACCTGAAAAGGCTCTTTTAACAGAAGCCTTATCATAATGGCGTTTCATCTTTCCCTGTGAAACGGCAAGGTGCTGTTTAGCCAGAGCATTGGCTTTGTTCAAACGCTCACGGAAGTGCTTTACATACCTGCTTACATTTACGTTGGACACTCCGTGTGGGCTCAAAAATGCCTCTTTCAGAGCTTTGAGGGGTCCGCGTGGCCTATGGCCAAATACTAGCTCAGAAGGACTAAAACCAAGTGACTCTTGAACAGCGTCACGGGCAGCAAATAACACAAATGGAACTCCCTAATCCCAGCTCTTTTCAGACTTTAGGCATTGTTTGCGTAGCATCGCCTTTAAGGTCTTATGCCACCGCTCTAATGCACCTTGCGATTCAGGATAAGCAGAGGACACAATATGTTTGACACCTAGAGTGCTAGCCACTTGTTTGAATAACCTAGACTGAAAGTTTGAGCCCTGGTCAGTCTGTATGACCTTTGGCCGGCCAAACACTGAAAAGAATGTTGTCAACGCCTTAACAACTGATTTTGCTGTAACCTTATGTAATGGGACAGCCTCGGGGAAACGGGTAGCTGCACACATGATCGTATTGCTTTCCTGATTTTGTTCTAGGTAGTGGACCCACACAATCTACTATGACATGGTCAAATGGCTGATCCACTACAGGAATGAGACACAACGGAGCCGGGGGTATGACCTGATTAGGGTTACCTGCAATCTGACATACATGCAACTGTGGCAAAATTTAGAAACATCACGCTTCATACCAGGCCAAAAGAAATGCTTTAATAGTATCTGGTATGTTTTTGTGATGCCCAAGTGTCCTGACCACTGGCTTTCATGGGCAAGAGCCAGGATTTCCTGCCGGTACACAGACGGCATGACAATCTGCTTGACTTTACTCCATTCTGCACCTTCTGCACCTAGTGGAGAGATTAGCATTAGAACACCATGTTCTACAAAATAGGCTTGTTGCTCTTTCTTGACTTGCTCAGCACTTACCGTACGTTTGAAACAGCTCTGCAGTGTTTCATCAGCTAATTGAGCTGCTGACAGCTGGTCTCTAGTCAAGGGCAGCGAAGAGACCTTAGGAAATGGATCAGGCTCCTCAGGTTTCACTGAGTCTGGGGGTGACAGAACATTGTTTCTTTTAGTGGGTACATCATTCTCCTCGGAAAATGAGGACATCAACACAGAATCAGAGAGGGCACATCAGTATCTTTACAAGCTTGTGCTCGAGTAATCGCACAGGCTAGATACAGCCCAGGGTGCATCAGAGGTTTTCTGATTCAGGGGGTTGTCTAAAACCTCCAGACGAGGGAGCACTAACCCTCCTGCAATATCATTGCCCAACAACATGGCCACACCCTCTATTGGCAAGGCCGGGCAAACAGCAACAGGGAAAAATCCTGTAACAAGTTTTGATTTTATAAAAACTCTGTGAACAGGTCTGGGAGCGTAACCCATTTCTATCCCCTGTAGAACAGAATTAAAACCACATTCACTTTCAGCAGAAAAAGGTAAAACACTTGAGAGGATGACAGTTTGAGAGCCTCCAGTGTCCCTTAAAATACACACAGGTTTTAAATCAGATGGATTGTCTGTTAGCGATGCTGAGCCATCAAAAATAAATGGTTCAAAACAGGGGTCTGGCACCTTACCACCACAACCATGGACCTCATCACAGGCCTCAGCTTTTACAAAACCCACCCCTTTGGGTTGCTGAGCATTTGATGTTTTGCGTTTTAAGGCTAAACAGTCAGCAATCACATGTCCAGTTTTATGACAGTAAAACCATTCACGGTTTTTCCTGGACCCAGCCACTTTAGCCCTGTGGGGCTGTTGCACAGAGCTAACCCGTGGCTTCTCACTGCCAGTAAACAAGGCTTTATGAGTGAGCACGAACTCATCAGCAAGAACAGCAGCAGATGCGAGTGACGTCACTTTCTGTTCATTTAAATATAGCATAATACGCTCAGGATTGCATTTCTTAAAATCCTCTAACAAAACTAATTCGCACAGAGCGTCATAGTCACTCGCTTTAGAAGCAACACACCACTTATCAAAGAGAATCCCCTTTTCTCTAGCAAACTCCACATAAGTTTGAGTTGGCAATTTATTTTGCTGGCGAAACCTCTGCCTATAGGCCTCGGGGACTAACTCATATGCCTGCAAAACAGCTGTTTTAACACACGAGCAATCTAAACTGTCCTTTAAAGAAAGCACAGCCACCACCTCTTGGACTTTGCCGGACAGTTTGCACTGTGACAAAAGAGGCCAAATATCACTAGGCCACTGCAACGCCCCAGCGATATGTTCAAATGCTGCAAAGTATGTATCAACCTCAGTTTCCACCTAAAAGTGGGCACTAAAGAAATGCACTTACTGATATCAAAAGCAGAAGCGGACGAGGAGGTGGAACTGGAATTGTCAGCAGAGACAGATGAGGCTTGAGACTGAGACTCCAGCTCAAGCTTTCGGAGCCTAACGGCTTTGTCTGCCTCTATCTCCAGCCTTCTTATTTCGAGCTGAACCCGCCTGTTCTGAGCCTTGTCCTCAGCCTCCAGTTGGAGACGTGCCAGCCGCACCTTCAGCCGAGCTCCTTCTCTGTCTTCTGAACTCCCCGAAGAGAGTGGATCATAGCGAGGAAACGTGCACGGCGTTTTCCCCCGCTCATCCCCCTCACCATCCCCATAAGAACCATTTTGGCCCTCTTCAACTACGGCATGTTTTATCTAACCCCCTGGTCTCTGGGCTCATTTATGTTACGTCCACTGTCGCCTAGCAGAGCCGGGTCGTAACACTTGGCAACCCCAGATGTGGGATTACGACCTAGAACAGGGGTGAGCAAGTAATTTTCTCAATGACACACATGAGAAACGGGGACAGCTGTGGATGGCTCACCAGTAAGCTGAACTGATCTGTTTATAAACCACTACTGGAAATAGTAAATGTTATAATTAACCAATAAAAATATCAAACAATTAATAGTGACAGTGGAGAGATGCAGAGAGGGGAAGACATGCAGCAAAGGGCCGCAGGTCGGACTGAAACCTGGGCCTACTGCTCTCTAGCCATATGGCATGTGGTCATCTGCTAATTCCACTGAGCTAAACGGTGCCGCTATTGCTATCTAGCTTGTAGTTTAATTACCTTATCTGCATTTCCCTGTCAAATTTGGACAGCCATCAGTTGTGCCACTTGGTAGTTTTTCCCATTTCAGCTCAAGTCTATCCATGATATCTAAGATGTTCAAGACAGCTCTCAACCAGAGCCAAGCAAAAAGTCAGCTTTGTTGTTCAGCTGAAATACCACGTTTCCTACAGTGGCACAATCTGTCTTGTTACAGTTTGCCTGGAGAGGAACATGTTCTGAAACTACTTACTGTTTTTCAGTTTTTTAGGAAATCATAAAGCTGGTCTTAACTGCTCCATCCCTGAATGTGTAAAGCTTAGTAAAAATTTCTTCCTAGGGACTCAGATATCCGTTCCCAGTCAGGGTTGTGTATTTCTCTGTGTGTAGTGTTGTTATGGTGAATTCCATATTAATACTCAAAAAAAGTAATCGACTCTTCCAAAACAAAGTACACAACTTTACCTCTGGCTTCAGTTAATATATACTCAGAAGTTCTTGTTTTGTTAAAAATTGTACATTCAGCATCAGTTTATCTTCTTTTCTTAATTTTAACTACCATCTTCAGGGCTAGAAAACTTGCACTGAAGTTCCCACAAATGTGTGGCACTTGTAGGTTGCGTTGCTTTCACTCTTCTGTCCAGTCATCCCGAACTAGCTCGATGAAGTTTAAGTCTGGAGACTGTGCTGGCCAATTCATGTTTTCAATCTTACCATCTTGTTCTTATACTTAGCTCGTAGCCGACTCGCTAGCAGCATGGTCTCTTCACCTGTTCCTCCTGCCCTTTCCTGCTCATTGTGTCAGATGTTTAGTTACTCCTCGGCCTACTTCAGCAGTAATGATACTTGTAACAAATTTAGCATATTTGCAGCTCTGGAGGCCAGGATTACTGAATTGGAGACTTGGCTTCACACCCTCCATCCACCTGTAGCTAGCCAGGCTCCTATAGGCGGTGCAGCCGAAGATAGCATCGGCCCCGCCCTCTTTTCCCCAGCAGACCCCAAGCAGCTGGGGAAAGAGGGCGGCTGGGTGACGGTGAGGAGGAAGCATAGTGTTAAACAGAAGCCCCAGGTACACCACCAACCTGTTCATATGTCAAACTGTTTTTCCCCACTCGGCGACACACCCACCGGGGGTCAAACTCCGGTAACTAGCGATTCTGTTCTGAGACATGCAAAGCTAGAAACACCACCAACCATAGTCAATTGTCTTCCAGGGGCCAGAGCAGGCGACACTGAGGGAAATTTAAAACTGCTGGCTAAGGGTAAACGTAAATTCAGTAAAATTGTAATTCACATCGGCAGTAATGACACCCCGTTACGCCAATTGGAGGTCACTAAAATGAATATTAAATCGGTGTGTAACTTTGCCAAAACAATGTCAGAATCTGTAGTTTTCTCTGGTCCCCTCCCCAATCAGACCAGGAGTTAATGATGGGAATTCCGGCTCTTTTTGGAGAACCGTCTGTTTCAGCTCAGCTCACTAAAAAGAGCCGGCTCTATCGGCTCCAAACCGGCTCTTCAGGTTGTTTTGTTGCTTTAATTAATTTATTATCAACAACAATATAAAATTATGCACAAATGGAATTACTAATGTAAAAAAAAACTTGATTTTATTTATATATGTTTATATATAAATATATACAGTGGCCCCTAGAGACAAAGCACGTACAAACTCCAAAACAGGTACAAACTCTAAAAAGCACATACAATCTCTAAAACAAGTACAAACTCCAAAGCACATAAAAACTCCAAAACACATTGCTAGCGTTAAGTAAACTTCCAAAACAGAGCTAACTAGATAACTTAACAAGATAAATTCTCTGTCATATAGGGCTTCATGAATAAACTTTCTGAATCCTTTATCATCCGCAACTGAAAATAGTTGTGGATGATTACTATACTTTTCTAATGTGACATTGTTGTCCCTGGCTATCTTTCTCTCTCTCTCCCTCCTGCTCTGTTCCTGTGCTACTGCGTGTGTAACTACCACCCCTCCCCCCTCTGCTCAGCGCAAGCACAAGGCTCACGTGTGGAGTGAAGCAAAAAAAAGTGCCAGAGAGAGAGTGAGAGAAACAAACAAACAAACAAAAAATCACGGCTCCCAATAAGGAGCTGGTTCCCGTCGTTCACTTCAAAAAGTCGGCTCTAAGAGTCGTTTTGTTCGCGACCGACACATCACTACCAGGAGTGACATGTTTAGCTGCATGTTCTCCTTAAATTGCTGTCTGTCTGAGTGGTTTCCAAAAAACGATGTGGAATTCATAGATAATTGAGAAACTTTCTAGAGGAACCTTGGAGAGACGGCATCCATCCCACTTTGGATGATTCAGCTCTCATTTCTAGAAATATGGACAAATTTATTAAACCCCTCACCAAGTGTATTTACAGGCTGTGCAGGGATAGTGCTATATACAAGACGTGAGGGGGACAGGGCTCCGGGGAAAAAGGGGAATCACACATGCGCTCCACTCCAACCTCTCTCTCCACTAGTGACCACACGCCGCTCGATGAAACGCAGGGTTAGGTCGGGGGAATGAGAGTTTAACATTGATCCAGCAACAAACAGCAGACCTCTTCCCTCTTAAGTACCAGCTGGTCTTGATGAGGTCCAGGGAGGCGTGGGCCGAGGGCGTCAACCCACCATGAGTTCCGCCCTGGCAAAACAGGAGAGAGAGAGACAGAGAGAGACAGAGAGAGCAAGAGACGGGAACATGACGATCAGCGCCTTGCTGATCCCGCGGGTCGTGACAATGACTTAATAATTGTTCAACAAATTGACTGACTCTGCCTTACAGAAACCTGGTTGCAGCAGGATGATTATGTTAGTTTAAATGAATCAGCACCCCCCGAGTCATTCTAACTACCAGAAATCTCAAAGCACAGGCCGAGGGGGCGGTGTGGCAGCAATTTTTAACACCAGTGTGTGTAGAATTATTGTAGAGACACTGAGTGTTTCATAAACTTAGGAGAAGATTTTTAGGAGACCCTCCCCCACTTGAACTGTGAAGGTAAGACAAAAAGGAGTTAATGTTGAGTGGAAATTCCCCAGCCGCGTCAACACGTTAACAAGCTAACTGCGCTAACGCACTAGTTCCCACCAATTGAGCATTACGTGGCACATCCGACATACTGTTTTACTTTTGTCCATGACGCGCTTACCAACAGGGTCATGCTTCACATGAAAACAAGATAGTTCCAAACGCCAGATCTGAATGAGGGTGGGGGAGGTTCAATTTCGGGTAGCGCTGAGGCAGTTGCCATGTTGCAACAAGCTTAGCTTCTGTCTTGCTAGCTTGCGCTGCGCTCAGTGGACCTGCACTCGACAGTGCAGCCTAGGCGGAGTAGTCGAACGCAGATCCACTGAGCGCTAAACACAGACAGCATCGTCAGAAGAAAAGTTAATAAAATAAATAAATGTCTGTGAAGGTTCTCAGTCATCCAGGTCATCGTAGTCAAAGGAGCTTGCAAAGAAAGGAACTTAAAAAATAAATAATTTTGTATTGTTCGATACATATGCGTACCGAACCGAAAGCACTGTATCGTACGGTTTAATATCGATACAAGTATTGTTGCACCCCTAGTATGTACCTCTGCATACGTGACTTCCTGGGGGTCATAAAAGTCCATCTCCCTTCCAGAGCAAAGTTATTCAATACAAATGTTGAGACCCCCACCCAGGTATCCCCTGGGGAATTTCCACGCAACATTAACTTTTTGTCTTACTTTCACAGTTCAAGTGGGGGAGGGTCTCCTAAAAATCTACTCCTAAGTTTATGACACACTCAGTGTCTCTACAATAATTCTACATCCTATCTAACACATTTCTAAACTCTCAAATAAGCTAAACATTTCTTCAACTGCTTTCTTCCATTTCCACAATATCACTAATATTCTAAACATTCTGTCAAAGTAACTCTGAAAAACTAGTTCATGCATTTACTTCTAGGCTGGACTACTGTAATTTATTATTATTAGGATCTCCTAAAAACTCCTTCAAAAGCCTTCAGTTAATCTAAAATACTGCAGAAAGAGAACTGACAGGGACTAGAAAAAGAGGGCATATTTCTCCTAAATTTCTCCTCCAGAATTGAATTTAAAGTCCTGCCCCCTATGAAAGCCCGCTTCCGCCACTAAAAAACAAAAAAACAAAACATGTATGTAACTCGAAAAGTTATTTTCTTGAAATTTCAACTCATTAACTCGAAATTTGGAGAAACATAACTCAAAATTTAGAGACAGACAACTCGAAATTTCAAATTACTTTTCTCAAAATTTAGAGTTAATAACTCAAAATTTCGACTTAGCTCTGCCAATCAGTAATCTACATGAATGAGGTCACTTTCTTGTTACCCGGAAGCATATGGCGCAGAGTAACGCGCACTCAAAACCGGATCGCAAAAAATTGGCTCTTTCGCAAGTACGTTGGCTGATAGTAACGCCATGTGATTCAGCTAATAACACAAGGATTTCACCATTTTTGAAGCCACGCTGAAAATATTAAACAATCTGTGCATTCATGACAGGATGCAATACTGGTAGCTTAGCTGTAGCATTTGTAGCTGAGGGCTTTAGCTTCCGGGTAACAAGGAAATGACATCATTCACGTAGATTACTGATTGGCAGTGCTAACTCGAAATTTCGAGTTACTTTTCCCAAAATTTTGAGTTAATAAGTCGGAATTTTGAGTTAGTAAGTGGAAATTTCGAGAAAATAAGTCAAAACTTTGAGTATTCCTTTTTTTGCGGCGTAAATGGGCTTCCATATGCTCTTCACATACAAGGTCTTGAATAATTTGGCCCTATCTTATCTTACTGTATCACCCCATTAGAGCACTTCGTTTTCAGATTGTGGGCTTACTTGTGGCTCCTAGAGTACTTAAAAGTAGAATGGGAGGCAGATCCTTCAACTTTCAGGCCAGTCTTCTGTGGAACCAGCTCCCAGGTTGACACCTTCTCTATTTTTAAAAATAGGTTTAAATCTTTCCCTTTTGATAAAGTGTATTGATAGATTTGTAGCTTAAACCTATTCGCTGGAACGTTCAAGACAATTCAACTACACAGCAAAAAGCATTGAACAAGATGTGACCCCGTGAAGACTCCCCAAAGCTGGTGCCAGGATTCTAACGGTCCATCTAAACAAAAGGCTCTTATACTTAACCAGATATAGAGTAGGTGTCCTCCTATACCATAAATCAGTAAGAGCAGATATAACCTCTCTCCTGACCTTAAGTTGTGTGTGCATGCCAGAACACCCTGGAATGCACACAAAGTCTTTGCAGACTATTAAGGATCAAACCTCTACCAACATGACATTGATTATAAAACTCTAAGCATATATGAGTAGATATTTCTAAGCATAAATGACAATCAACAGTACAAATCCAACATATATAGTTAGGGCTGGATCAGGTGACCCTGAATCCTCCTTTAGTTACACTGCAATAAATATAGCTTCCTAAGACCCAGTAATTCTTTTTGTGCACTATAGTGCAAATTTATTTCTTTGGTTGTCTCTCTCATACTATACATACCATTGCTAAGTCCTGATGTACCCTTAAAATGATGTCACATATGTGAGGGTGTGGCTTTTCCTTTCTTTCTTCCATAAAATGCATAATAAGAAGCAGGGCCAGGAGTAATGGAAAAGGGCCCAGGGTCAGCTGAAGCATGCCATCATCCTATCTGGACCAAAACCAACATGTAGGGATCTGGAATTTTTGATTTTGAATAAAAAATGCATAGGTAACATGCAGAAATGTATTCAAGTAAATTGAATGATCTTCTAAAGATAGTTCACTTACAACTCTTATGCTATCTTAGATATCTGGAAAAATATTTAATATGTTAATTCTGGTGAATTGTGTTTGGATATCTGGATATCCCAAAAAATGAAAAGAAAAAGCATCCCTTGTGAAAGTCTGACCAATTCTAAAGAGAGTCCTCAAAGGTTGCCTCAACCTACTTAGGCCAACAATGATTTGTTTTGATGAACACATTGTTTTATTCACTGGCCAGTTTGCCCGTTTCTGCCTGGGAAGCCAAATCAAACAGGATTAAAGGTGTTCATTCGTGGAAGTCCAGGTGGAAAGAACAGCTTCACTGAAGTCCAACAGATGGGAATAAGTGGAAATGCAGTCTGAGCGACACTTCCCAGAGGATCACTGGTTTACTTTGATATGTATTTTACCGTCATTCTTCTGGATGCTCTTCAAGAAAGAGATCTGCTCGGTACTAGGGATGGGTATCGTTTAGGTTTTATACGATACCGGTGCCAAACTGGTACTTTTGAAACGGTGCCAGTGCCTAAACGGTGCTCGAACCGGTGCTCAAACCAGTGCTTAAAACACCTAGAGTCCCAGAGAGCAGCCATTTGGCTTTTCTACCTTTAAAACCCGCCTTCCAGCCAAATGGCTTTTAGCTAATATCCTGTGTTCACCTGTGAACTGCTGCTTTTGTTATGTAAATAAGGTGGGGCCATGCTGAGCCACTTGGAGTGGTTAGTTTCCTGGGCCACAAGGAAACTTGTGTTTCAGTTTGCCATCTTAGGGAGAAATCAACACACATGGGTGTATTTCCTTTGTTGCTGAAATTTATTGATAAAAACAGTACAAAAAAACAAAAAACAACCATTTGTACACATATTTACAAATAATAATAAAAAGTGAGTGAGTACATTTCAACATTTTCAGCAATCACTCACTATTCTGGCACTGCCATGGTATCTGTAGTCTGCATTTACCACATGTGTATCTGTAGCAGTGAACACATCGCACAGTGGCATGATTGTTCTTGCATTTGTGTTTGACCTGACACATGGCTCTTTTTCCAGGGCTAGGTGTGGAGGGTTGTGTCCAAAGCAACTGTTCTTTTCTTGCCTTCTTCCCAGCCATATCAGAGTTAGCCAACTCTCTTGCAAATGTACTTCCCTTGCCAAGGTATGGGAAGACATTGCAAATGTACTTGGATTTTAGGTCGCAAGCCACCCAAAACTTGATCCCAAACTTGTCAGGTTTACTTGCAATATACTGCAGGGTTAGGGTTATACTGTGGGTTTCCCAGGTTTGCTGACCAGCAGTCATGTAGTGATGGAACCCTAGTAAACCCCCGCAAGATGACAATTGCATCCACCTCAACACAAAAGGAAGTTCACAGCTTTTAGCAGCTCCCCACCCCCACACACAAACAAAGAGGCAGTTGGCAGTTAGAAATCAGCAATCATTCACACACACCCACTCCCCCACTTCTCAGGTAACAACCTAATTTACATATGAATTGATGCTAAAAGACTAGCCAATTTAGCTTCCACTTGGCTGACTTGGGTTAGAAAAGCCTGGGACTTCCAGTGTGAGAACACAATGGAGAACACAAACTTTGTTCAAAAACCTCTCATGTTTAGCGGTTTTTTTTGTAAAAAGATAACAGTGTTAGCCTTTTCTGCAGCTATAAGGGATATATGGTATCACTCTTGGCTGGAAGCAGTGCTTAAACAATGGAAAAAACACAAACTTTGTCCAAAAACCTCTCATGTTTAGCTGTTTTCCACTTTTTCTTTGGTCATTTTAGCCTTTTCGGCCGGGGTGAAGGGAGCATCTGCCATCAAACAAGAAGACAGCCGCATGTAACTACGATGGTGTTTGCTAGTTCACCTTACATGCATTAATGTAATAATGTGGTTAGTCTACTCAACGTAAATTACACACAAACAACATTAAGCTACTCACGCAGAGAAGAACGGTTGCTGCTGCCATCATCACCCGTCATCATTTCTGCTACACTGGCAGGGTTAGGGGCCAGGACTCTACTCTTCGGGTTCTTGGGGGAAGTTGCTAACTTGGTGCATTTCTCGGCTTTTAAAAAAACGCTATGTGTCACCAGGTTTGTCGTCAGATTCAAGGTGTTACCTCCTTTGCACAGTATCCCAGTATCACCTTAAAGCACTTGTTGCAGGCTGCTGAGTTTGCATCTTTTGCTGTGAAGTACAGCCAGACTTTTGACTGCTTCGCCTTGGGCATCTGTAGCTCTGCTCTAAAAGAACGTACGTACCTGGGCCCACCTACTATCCTTGCAAAGGTAAAATGATTAGCTAGAATGCAAAGTGTATGACATCTCAGGAAAAAAGAAAAGCACCGAAATGTGCACTGCTTTTTGGTCTGGTTACTACCGTTTATGTCAGAACCGGTGCCATTAGTACCCATCCGTACTTGGTATTGGAACAATTTAAAAGAATTAAATCCCAAAAGAGTGCCACCTCAACGCTGACGTCATCCTGAGAACAAAGGGGCCATCAGAAATGATTGTATAGAGACCTGATGAAATAGCAGTTGCCAAATGGATTGACAACAAGCCTCTTGTCATGACACCGCCCATGGAATTTAGCCCCAAGATATCTATGCCAGATGGTTAAAAGAAGAATAGAGGCAAATCCAAGTCCCAAGACCTGCAATGGTTGCAGAATATAATATCAACATAGGAGGGGTTGACCTATGTGATCACATACTCAGCTTCTTCTCAGAATATCTTGCCGGACCAAGAAGTGGACTGTTCGCACCATACTGCAATCGCATTGATTTGGCCTTTATCAATTCCCTGCTTCAGTACTGACAAGACTACCAGGTCTTGAAACGAGCTTGGCCCAGGAACTGATGAACAAGGGGCAAACATGTGAAACAGGTCTGAATGATTCAGGTGATGAAGAGTTCTCTCCAGAAATAAAGAAAAGGAAGATATGTCTGTGAAGGTTCTCAGTCATCCAGGTCATCGTAGTCAAAGGAGCTTGCAAAGAAAAGCGTCTGGACTTCTTTAAGTTACTTGAAGACGTTTCACCTCTCATCCGAGAAGCTTCTTCAGTTCTAAGGTCAAATGGTGGAGAGTCCCAGATATAAACCTAGTGGGAGTGTCCCCCCACAGAGGGACAAAAGGACCCCCTGATGATCCTCTAATCGCCTGAGCCAAGGTGTGGAACTGGGTGTGGGTCCCAATCAGCCAGAGTTTCGGGTGAGTTCATTGTGAAACCTGGCCCCACCTTATCATGCGAATTCCTGAGGTCAGATGGCCCAGGGTGTGAGTGGGCGTTAAGGCGTCTGGGAAGGGATCTCAAAACTGGATTATAGATGGCAGAGAGTTGGTGTCGTAAACCACCGCCTCTGTTCAAAGATGGTCGCTCACAGTGGACATAGATGGCTTCTTTCACTCCTCTTTCAAACCATCTGTCCTCTCTGTCCAAAATGTGAACATTGGCATCCTCGAAAGAGTGTCCTTTATCCTTAAGATGCAGATGGACAGCTGAGTCTTGTCCTGTGGAGGTGGCTCTTCTGTGTTGTGCCATGCGCTTGTGAAGTGGCTGTTTAGTCTCTCCAATGTAGAGGTCTGGGCATTCCTCGCTGCACTGTACAGCATACACCACATTGTTAAGTCTGTGTTTTGCCGTTTTGTCTTTCGGGTGAACCAGTTTTTGTCTGAGTGTGTTGCTGGGTCTGAAGTACACCGGGATGTCATGCTTGGAGAAAACCCTCCTGAGTTTCTCTGATACACCGGCTACATAGGGGATGACAATGTTGTTGCGTCTGTCCTTCTTATTCTCCCTCGCTGGTGTCTGATCTTCTTTTCTGTGCCTCTTTGCTGACTTTAAGAACGCCCATTTAGGATAGCCGCACGTTTTGAGTGCTTCCTTTACATGTGTGTGTTCCTTCTTTTTCCCTTCAGGCTTAGAGGGAACATGTTCTGCCCGGTGGTGTAGGGTCCTAATTACTCCAAGTTTGTGTTCCAGAGGGTGATGGGAGTCAAACAGGAGGTACTGGTCCGTGTGTGTGGGCTTCCGGTAAACTTTGATGTTGAGGTTGCCATTCTCTTCGATGTGCACAGCGCAGTCCAGGAAAGGCAAACAGTCGTCCTTTGTGTCTTCCCTGGTGAACTTGATGTTTTTAACCAAGACAATGCCCCGAGATAGATTCATTTCAATTATGCACCTTCGATTTGATGACAGGGACACGCGGGCAGAACGGGTGAAAACAGACAAATTTGCGGCGATCTCAGACATCTGGACACGCTTCAACGAGAACTGTGCTAAGAGTTTCACTCCAGGAGAACACATGACCATAGATGAACAGCTGTTCCCTACCAAGGTTTGTTGTCCATTCACACAGTATATCGCAACCAAGCCAGACAAATTTGGGATCAAGTTCTGGATGACCACGGATTTGGACACCAAATATGTCTGCAGTGCATCTCCTTACTTGGGAAAGGACCCCAGTCATCAGAAGGGAGAGAGGCTGGCAGAGAACGTGGTCATGAAACTGATGGAGCCGTTTTTGGATGATGGGAAAAACGTCACAACGGACAATTTCTTTACTTCACTGTCACTGTCGCACAGACTGCTGCAGCGCAAAACAACGTTACTGGGCACGGTGAATAAAGTCCGGCGTGAACTTCCTCAACTTGCAAAAGATACTGCAAAGCGAGAGGTATTCTCCACTTCAGTGCTTAGAAGTGGCGGTGTCTCCTTGACAATTTATGCACCTAAAAAAACAAGACTGTGTGTGTTCTAAGTTCCATGCACCAAGACGTGACGATCGGTGACGTCAGAAAGAGGAAACCCAACACGATAACAGACTATAACCACATGAAGGTATGTGAATGTGTGTACAATTTTACACCAGTGCTACAATGTTTTCTGATGTGTGCTATACAGGCCTATAGAAAAAAACATATACTCATGACTCTCTCTCTGCTTTTACAGTGTGGTGTAGACGTGCTGGACCAAATGGCACGGATGTATTCCGTAAGAGCAGCAACACGCAGGTGGCCAGTAGCGGCTTTCTACAATATGCTGGACCTGGCGGCGGTGAATGCCTACATTTTGTACAAGGCATGTACAGGGTGGACAGGCAAAAGAAGATTGTTTCTGAGTCTTCTAGCTCAGCAACTTCGTTGCTGATTCATGCAGCTCAAGGAAATATTAGCACAGAGGCAGGCTGCTGAAGCTGCTGCAGCTGCTGTGCCGGGGACTGTAAAGACAACGCAGTGCCAGGTGCAAGAGAGCTGCAACAGGAATCGCAGCAGGTTTACCTGTGCAACATGTCAGAAATTCACTTGTGCCAAATGCAGGGATGATGGACACTGGGTCTGCAAACGCTGTAAAGTCGGAAATACTTTGAAATAAAAAAGACTTGTGTACCCATATATTGTGAATGTGTGTCTTTTCTATGTAGGTTGTAACACAGAGGTTTTGCCTGCCTTGGATCTGAGTAAACAAATGCCAATGTTGCACAAACACACACACACACACACACACACACACAGCAAATCTGCATTTATTTGTCCCACAAGTGGAAAATCTGCATTGTCATTGCAAAAAAGTGGACAGTGCAAGACAAAAGCAGCTAAATAAAAACTGTACAAAGAGCACGGTATAGAAAGTGCACTATACAAACAATCTGGAAACATAAATATGGATACGTGTATTCAAAAATATTGGTGTATGTATACACACACACACACACACATCTATATCTACATATATATATCTATATATCTATATCTATATCTCTAATATATATATATATGTATATATATGTATATATATATATATATATATATATATATATATATATATATATATATATATATATATATACATAGATATATATATATATATATACATATATGTATATATATATATATACATATATATACATATATATATATCTATATTAGAGATATAGATATATAGATATATATAGATATATATAGATATAGATGTGTGTGTGTGTGTGTATAACTAGACTTTATGCATAATATGTAGGGTGTGGCTATATAAATATATGTACAACTCTGTGTATATGTGTTTATGGGCAGGCATGCAATGTAGTGACAAGGATTGACAAGAACTACCATGGTGTATTGTACGCTGCAAGTAAGGAAGGAAAGTAGCCTTGCAGGGAAGGAAAGACCTGAATCTCTCATGGTTGGGGGTTGGGGGAGGGTGTCTTTGCACAACAAAAGCAGGAGAACAATGGAGCTGAAGACCTGTGAAAATCTCAGCGGGGTGCCAAGAGGTGTTAGGGTCGGGGGGGGAATTTACGCAAATCTGCGCAGGCTAGTAAATCTAGTAGTAGGGACTGCAGCAGGGAAAAAAAGGCTCAGTAATTCTAGTGTTGAGTGGAGGAAGACAGGACAAAGACATGCTGTGAAAGAGAGCCAGAGATAATTAAATGCAGAGTGAAAAAGGTGACTGAAGAAAAAAAAACAGTGCATTACGGCAATACCATCAAGTGTTTAGATTTTTCTTTTTATCAAATAATTAAATTAAGTGTTAAAAAAGCATACTGCAAAAATGATTTTGTTTTTAACTTATTTTAATTTTTTAACATGTGCACTTCAGTGGACATTAGGAGTTCATTGACTGCAAATGTGAAAGAAAACAAATTCGAGAGCTGATTATGGAAATTAAAATCTTTGTAAGCCGGATATGGTAAATATACTGGTTCTTATATGTATACCCAGATAGCAAGGAAACATTGAAACAACGTTGAGTCAATATCAGGCGACGTCATTGAATCAACATTGAAGTGTGACGCTGACCTAACGTCACTCTTGCACCCTTTTTTAATGTTGAAACAACGTCAGGTTTTGATGTTGAATCAATGTTGAAACCTGACATTGAAACAATGTCAGATTCTGATATTGAAACACTGTTGAGCTATGGTGTTGATTTTCCACCTCTTTCGCACAGTTGCTTTTTATTAAAACAACAGTTAAATCATGACTGGAAATCTACCTTTCTTTATAAGTATTTTAACCAATACTAAACTACTGCATGTTTCCATCAATACTTAAACCACCTAAACACATAATTGTACTTATTCCTCAAATTGGACACCCTTTATAAAAACAACAACAACAAATGTCTCACAATATATCATGTCAACATTAATATCCTAAAATAAGAAAGCATTGCATGTGATGTAACAGAGAAAAAAAATAAACAAAAAAAGGTCAATAGGCATGTTTCGTTTGCTAAATACTTTATTAAAAGACAGTTTCCTATTTACATTTATATGTTTCACAGAAGTTTGTAATTTTTTACTCTGGGATGGGGATGCATGATGTGCGTCCTGCACCACCCATACCCATACGATCTGGGGCATATCGGAGCCATTTCTGCACTGCTTGTGCAAAGACAAACTTGGACATAGAGTTTGCCCTTAACTGCTGCGTCAGGCCATCTAGGAAAAAAATACACACACACAAACAAAAAAAGTGAATTAGAGCATATGAATAAGCTCTTGTTAACTGTCTTCAGCGGGGAGAAAGTATGTAAACTCCTAGGCTGATAAACATGAAAGTCACCAGGCGTATTTCTGCAAACTGCCGCATTTGATTCCCAAAGAGCTATGAGCTGTGATAAGTGATAAGTCTTAGCATGGTGTGCCGTGTATCCTTTAAAACAAAATAAACATGGGGTCCTCGGGCTGTACAACTACAACCCGAGGACTAAACAAGCCAAAGACCAACGACTCCATCTCCAGATTAACCGGACATGAAAGTCTTGTTATTAAGAAAGACAAAGTAATATAGCAAAAAAACTGTAAAACTTACCACCATATATGCATTTGCAGAGCGCTGTATCTTTAAATGCAATTTTTTGCTTTGTCTGGTCCTTGGTTTTTTTCCCTGCCCAGTTGAGTACCGAGGCCAGCTCGTTTGTAATGGCATAAGCCATTACACGGCGGACTCGCACCTCCAGTGTGGTCCCTCCAATCAAGGCAAAGCGTCTCACCTATAGACACATTTTAAGAGATGGAATTAGCGTGTCTCATGTCTTAAATGTGTATGCAAGTGCTTGTGTGTTTAATCAACAGGCCATTGTTATGTATTTAAATCACATCTGACAGCTATTACACTTTATAGTTACAAAGTGTACATAACTTTTATATACTTACCATTGCCTTATTTGCCTCTTGTGATTGAAGAGCTGCCTCTGCATTGTTTAGCTCCTCAATGTTGTGCAAGGGCAAATCCAGAGGCAGTACCCCAGCATCGACCGATTCATTGCAGCAGGGATGACGGATGGCTCTGACCTCCTCACGGAGTTCGTTAACAGCTGTCGTCAGGTCTGACAGCATAGCTAATATCTTTTGTGAGGTCGCATCTGTTTAAAAAAACAATTCCAGAAAGATTAATGGCTTAAGCAGTGAGAGGCGAAAAACTAATAAATAAATAATAAAACGCAGTTTACGTGTGGACAAAAGGTGCAAACGCAAGGTAGGTGAGCGTGCATCGTAAAGTTAGGTGAGCGTGCAACGTAAAGTTTGAATTGAGTGCGAATCGAAGCGGGTGCTCTCCAATCATTAAAAGTAACAAAGTCATTGAACACATTTATACAGTTACCTTTACGTTTATCAATCATATATCACAGATTTACAATTTTTTGTAGTACTATGCTAAAAAGCAACTACAGAGCGAAAGTCTGGGTCAAGCGCCGAGGCGACGGCAAGAACAAAGGAACCCTCGAAGCATTAAAGCTAGCTTTGTAAGGGAATATAACGGAAAAGTATGAAACGAAAATGTTTTCTTTGTTGACTTTGTTCGCAGTGCAATTTATTTGTTGCCGGATTGTAAGATGAAAGTAGACAACTTTACATTAATAAGTTTGTTTGTTTTTTACTGTTATTCAAATGCAACCGTGGAAATAACGAATAGAACAAAAGTCATTCATTCTTACCTTATATTAATCGTGGTGCAGGCCAGTGCAGTGCATGAACTGATGCCTTCTCCGGTCAATTCCGCTGAGAGTAAATCTAATATCCCGCTCTACTGTACAAGACAATGGTTACCTGAAGGGATGTACCACTGTGAGAGGGGGGGCTATGAAATAGTCCAAGTGGTAGCAGCTGTAATTTCCTGCTCAACCATAAATCAATGGTTTTTCAACGTGATTGTTGTCACCTTGTCAACTATAAATAGATCAACAATCAACGATGACAGAACAACAGTGAATCAATGTTATTTCAATGTCAGTGTCAGGTTTCATCAGTATTTCAATGTTGTTTCAACATTGGTTTTGTGTTGACATTTCAAGCCTGACGATTCTGATGGTTCAGATGGAAAATCAACATCTGTTCAATGTTTCCTTGCTATCTGGGTACCCAGATAGCAAGGAAACATTGAACAGATGTTTCCTTGCTATCTGTTCAATGTTAGCAACATCTGTTGCTAACATTGAACAGATGTTTCCCCAGATAGCAAGGAAACATCTGTTCAATGTTTCCTTGCTATCTGGGTACCCAGATAGCAAGGAAACATTGAACAGATGTTGATTTTCCATCTGAACAAAGCTAGCTTTAACGCTTCGAGGGTTCCTTTGTTCTTGCCGTCGCCTCGGCGCTTGACCCAGACTTTCGCTCTGTAGTTGCTTTTTAGCATAGTACTACAAAAAATTGTAAATCTGTGATATATGATTGATAAACGTAAAGGTAACTGTATAAATGTGTTCAATAACTTTGTTACTTTTAATGATTGGAGAGCACCCGCTTCGATTCGCACTCAATTCAAACTTTACGTTGCACGCTCACCTAACTTTACGTTGCACACTCACCTAACTTTACGATGCACGCTCACCTACATTGCGTTTGCACCTTTTGTCCACACGTAAACTGCGTTTTATTATTTATTTATTAGTTTTTCGCCTCTCACTGCTTAAGCCATTAATCTTTCTGGAATTGTTTTTTTAAACAGATGCGACCTCACAAAAGATATTAGCTATGCTGTCAGACCTGACGCCAGCTGTTAACGAACTCCGTGAGGAGGTCAGAGCCATCCGCCATCCCTGCTGCAATGAATTGGTAGATGCTGGGGTACTGCCTCTGGATTTGCCCTTGCACAACATTGAGGAGCTAAACAATGCAGAGGCAGCTTTTCAATCATAAGAGGCAAATAAGGCAATGGTAAGTATATGAAGGTTATGTACACTTTGTAACTATAAAGTGTAATAGCTGTCAGATGTGATTTAAATACATAACAACGGCCTGTTGATTAAACACACAAGCACTTGCATACACATTTAAGACATGAGACACGCTAATTCCATCTCTTAAAATGTGTCTATAGGTGAGACGCTTTGCCTTGATTGGAGGGACCACACTGGAGGTGCGAGTCCGCCGTGTAATGGCTTATGCCATTACAAACGAGCTGGCCTCGGTACTCAACTGGGCTGGGAAAAAAACCAAGGACCAGACAAAGCAAAAAATGGCATTTAAAGATACAGCGCTCTGCAAATGCATATATGGTGGTAAGTTTTACAGTTTTTTTGCTATATTACTTTGTCTTTCTTAATAACAAGACTTTCATGTCCGGTTAATCTGGAGATGGAGTCTTTGGTCTTTGGCTTGTTTAGTCCTCGGGTTGTAGTTGTACAGCCCGAGGACCCCATGTTTATTTTGTTTTAAAGGATACACGGCACACCATGCTAAGATTTATCACTTATCACAGCTCATAGCTCTTTGGGAATCAAATGCAGCAGTTTGCAGATTTACGCCTGGTGACTTTCATGTTTATCAGCCTAGGAGTTTACATACTTTCTCCCCGCTGAAGACAGTTAACAAGAGCTTATTCATGTGCTCTAATTCACTTTTTTTGTTTGTGTGTGTGTATTTTTTTCCTAGATGGCCTGACGCAGCAGTTAGGGGCAAACTCTATGTCCGAGTTTGTCTTTGCACAAGCAGTGCAGAAATGGCTCCGATACGCCCCAGATCGTATGGGTATGGGTGGTGCAGGACGCACATCATGCATCCCCATCCCAGAGTAAAAAATTACAAACTTCTGTGAAACATATAAATGTAAATAGGAAACTGTCTTTTAATAAAGTATTTAGCAAACGAAACATGCCTGTTGACCTTTTTTTGTTTATTTTTTTTCTCTGTTACATCACATGCAATGCTTTCTTATTTTAGGATATTAATATTGACATGATACATTGTGAGACATTTGTTGTTGTTTTTTTATAAAGGGTGTCCAATTTGAGGAATAAGTACAATTATGTGTTTAGGTGGTTTAAGTATTGATGGAAACATGCAGTAGTTTAGTATTGGTTAAAATACCTATAAAGAAAGGTAGATTTCCAGTCATGATTTAACTGTTGTTTTAATAAAAAGCAACTGTGCGAAAGAGGTGGAAAATCAACACCATAGCTCAACAGTGTTTCAATATCAGAATCTGACATTGTTTCAATGTCAGGTTTCAACATTGATTCAACATCAAAACCTGATGTTGTTTCAACATTAAAAAAGGGTGCAAGAGTGACGTTAGGTCAACGTCACACTTCAACGTTGATTCAATGACGTCGCCTGATATTGACTCAACGTTGTTTCAATGTTTCCTTGCTATCTGTGTAGTGCCTTTCTACTCTGAGCACTCAAAGCACTTTACACAACTTGCCTCATTCACACAAGCACTTTTGTCTATGTTCTATGTAAGTGCTTCTATCTACCATTCACACACATTCATACTCGGAAGGATGCATGGAAGAGGAACTTGGGGTTAGTATCTTGCCCAGGAATATTTGGCATGCAGACAGGAAAAGACGGGAATCAAACCACCAACCTTTCAATTATTATGTAAACTTTTGTACCACCTGAGGTACAGATATCAAAGCATGTTTAACATAATTGCATAAACACATCATAAAAAAGTAGATCAACTTAGAAGTGACTGACATTTCGCTAGCTGTAGGCCACTGCTCTAGGAACAACTGATTACACTGGGCTTCCTATTTCACAAAAGTCCAATCATTTATGATACCTGAGGAAGCACTGTGTTTTCTTGGAGACACAAGGAACATTTGGCATTTCACATATCTCACATATGCTTTGCTGTTGCGCCCAGGCCTTCTGCACATGGAGTGGACTGGACCATATTTTCTTAATCTCTTGTCTGGTTGAAGCTTCCTTTTCTTTGTCAAAGGAGCTTGCAAAGAAAAGCGTCTGGACTTCTTTAAGTTACTTGAAGACGTTTCACCTCTCATCCGAGAAGCTTCTTCAGTTCTAAGGTCAAATGGTGGAGAGTCCCAGATATAAACCTAGTGGGAGTGTCCCCCCACAGAGGGACAAAAGGACCCCCTGATGATCCTCTAATCGCCTGAGCCAAGGTGTGGAACTGGGTGTGGGTCCCAATCAGCCAGAGTTTCGGGTGAGTTCATTGTGAAACCTGGCCCCACCTTATCATGCGAATTCCTGAGGTCAGATGGCCCAGGGTGTGAGTGGGCGTTAAGGCGTCTGGGAAGGGATCTCAAAACTGGATTATAGATGGCAGAGAGTTGGTGTCGTAAACCACCGCCTCTGTTCAAAGATGGTCGCTCACAGTGGACATAGATGGCTTCTTTCACTCCTCTTTCAAACCATCTGTCCTCTCTGTCCAAAATGTGAACATTGGCATCCTCGAAAGAGTGTCCTTTATCCTTAAGATGCAGATGGACAGCTGAGTCTTGTCCTGTGGAGGTGGCTCTTCTGTGTTGTGCCATGCGCTTGTGAAGTGGCTGTTTAGTCTCTCCAATGTAGAGGTCTGGGCATTCCTCGCTGCACTGTACAGCATACACCACATTGTTAAGTCTGTGTTTTGCCGTTTTGTCTTTCGGGTGAACCAGTTTTTGTCTGAGTGTGTTGCTGGGTCTGAAGTACACCGGGATGTCATGCTTGGAGAAAACCCTCCTGAGTTTCTCTGATACACCGGCTACATAGGGGATGACAATGTTGTTGCGTCTGTCCTTCTTATTCTCCATCGCTGGTGTCTGATCTTCTTTTCTGTGCCTCTTTGCTGACTTTAAGAACGCCCATTTAGGATAGCCGCACGTTTTGAGTGCTTCCTTTACATGTGTGTGTTCCTTCTTTTTCCCTTCAGGCTTAGAGGGAACATGTTCTGCCCGGTGGTGTAGGGTCCTAATTACTCCAAGTTTGTGTTCCAGAGGGTGATGGGAGTCAAACAGGAGGTACTGGTCCGTGTGTGTGGGCTTCCGGTAAACTTTGATGTTGAGGTTGCCATTCTCTTCGATGTGCACAGCGCAGTCCAGGAAAGGCAAACAGTCGTCCTTTGTGTCTTCCCTGGTGAACTTGATGTTTTTAACCAAGACAATGCCCCGAGATAGATTCATTTCAATTATGCACCTTCGATTTGATGACAGGGACACGCGGGCAGAACGGGTGAAAACAGACAAATTTGCGGCGATCTCAGACATCTGGACACGCTTCAACGAGAACTGTGCTAAGAGTTTCACTCCAGGAGAACACATGACCATAGATGAACAGCTGTTCCCTACCAAGGTTTGTTGTCCATTCACACAGTATATCGCAACCAAGCCAGACAAATTTGGGATCAAGTTCTGGATGACCACGGATTTGGACACCAAATATGTCTGCAGTGCATCTCCTTACTTGGGAAAGGACCCCAGTCATCAGAAGGGAGAGAGGCTGGCAGAGAACGTGGTCATGAAACTGATGGAGCCGTTTTTGGATGATGGGAAAAACGTCACAACGGACAATTTCTTTACTTCACTGTCACTGTCGCACAGACTGCTGCAGCGCAAAACAACGTTACTGGGCACGGTGAATAAAGTCCGGCGTGAACTTCCTCAACTTGCAAAAGATACTGCAAAGCGAGAGGTATTCTCCACTTCAGTGCTTAGAAGTGGCGGTGTCTCCTTGACAATTTATGCACCTAAAAAAACAAGACTGTGTGTGTTCTAAGTTCCATGCACCAAGACGTGACGATCGGTGACGTCAGAAAGAGGAAACCCAACACGATAACAGACTATAACCACATGAAGGTATGTGAATGTGTGTACAATTTTACACCAGTGCTACAATGTTTTCTGATGTGTGCTATACAGGCCTATAGAAAAAAACATATACTCATGACTCTCTCTCTGCTTTTACAGTGTGGTGTAGACGTGCTGGACCAAATGGCACGGATGTATTCCGTAAGAGCAGCAACACGCAGGTGGCCAGTAGCGGCTTTCTACAATATGCTGGACCTGGCGGCGGTGAATGCCTACATTTTGTACAAGGCATGTACAGGGTGGACAGGCAAAAGAAGATTGTTTCTGAGTCTTCTAGCTCAGCAACTTCGTTGCTGATTCATGCAGCTCAAGGAAATATTAGCACAGAGGCAGGCTGCTGAAGCTGCTGCAGCTGCTGTGCCGGGGACTGTAAAGACAACGCAGTGCCAGGTGCAAGAGAGCTGCAACAGGAATCGCAGCAGGTTTACCTGTGCAACATGTCAGAAATTCACTTGTGCCAAATGCAGGGATGATGGACACTGGGTCTGCAAACGCTGTAAAGTCGGAAATACTTTGAAATAAAAAAGACTTGTGTACCCATATATTGTGAATGTGTGTCTTTTCTATGTAGGTTGTAACACAGAGGTTTTGCCTGCCTTGGATCTGAGTAAACAAATGCCAATGTTGCACAAACACACACACACACACACACACACACACAGCAAATCTGCATTTATTTGTCCCACAAGTGGAAAATCTGCATTGTCATTGCAAAAAAGTGGACAGTGCAAGACAAAAGCAGCTAAATAAAAACTGTACAAAGAGCACGGTATAGAAAGTGCACTATACAAACAATCTGGAAACATAAATATGGATACGTGTATTCAAAAATATTGGTGTATGTATACACACACACACACACACATCTATATCTACATATATATATCTATATATCTATATCTATATCTCTAATATATATATATATGTATATATATATATATATATATATATATATATATATATATATATCTATATACATAGATATATATATATATATATACATATATATATATATATACATATATATATCTATATATATATATATACATTTATACATACATACATATATATATATATATATATATATATATATATATATATATATATATATATATATATATACATATATATACATATATATATATCTATATTAGAGATATAGATATATAGATATATATAGATATATATAGATATAGATGTGTGTGTGTGTGTGTATAACTAGACTTTATGCATAATATGTAGGGTGTGGCTATATAAATATATGTACAACTCTGTGTATATGTGTTTATGGGCAGGCATGCAATGTAGTGACAAGGATTGACAAGAACTACCATGGTGTATTGTACGCTGCAAGTAAGGAAGGAAAGTAGCCTTGCAGGGAAGGAAAGACCTGAATCTCTCATGGTTGGGGGTTGGGGGAGGGTGTCTTTGCACAACAAAAGCAGGAGAACAATGGAGCTGAAGACCTGTGAAAATCTCAGCGGGGTGCCAAGAGGTGTTAGGGTCGGGGGGGGAATTTACGCAAATCTGCGCAGGCTAGTAAATCTAGTAGTAGGGACTGCAGCAGGGAAAAAAAGGCTCAGTAATTCTAGTGTTAAGGATAAAGGACACTCTTTCGAGGATGCCAATGTTCACATTTTGGACAGAGAGGACAGATGGTTTGAAAGAGGAGTGAAAGAAGCCATCTATGTCCACTTTGAGCGACCATCTTTGAACAGAGGCAGTGGTTTACGACACCAACTCTCTGCCATCTATAATCCAGTTTTGAGATCCCTTCCCAGACGCCTTAACGCCCACTCACACCCTGGGCCATCTGACCTCAGGAATTCGCATGATAAGGTGGGGCCAGGTTTCACAATGAACTCACCCGAAACTCTGGCTGATTGGGACCCACACCCAGTTCCACACCTTGGCTCAGGCGATTAGAGGATCATCAGGGGGTCCTTTTGTCCCTCTGTGGGGGGACACTCCCACTAGGTTTATATCTGGGACTCTCCACCATTTGACCTTAGAACTGAAGAAGCTTCTCGGATGAGAGGTGAAACGTCTTCAAGTAACTTAAAGAAGTCCAGACGCTTTTCTTTGCAAGCTCCTTTGACAAAGAAAAGGAAGCTTCAACCAGACAAGAGATTAAGAAAATATGGTCCAGTCCACTCCATGTGCAGAAGGCCTGGGCGCAACAGCAAAGCATATGTGAGATATGTGAAATGCCAAATGTTCCTTGTGTCTCCAAGAAAACACAGTGCTTCCTCAGGTATCATAAATGATTGGACTTTTGTGAAATAGGAAGCCCAGTGTAATCAGTTGTTCCTAGAGCAGTGGCCTACAGCTAGCGAAATGTCAGTCACTTCTAAGTTGATCTACTTTTTTATGATGTGTTTATGCAATTATGTTAAACATGCTTTGATATCTGTACCTCAGGTGGTACAAAAGTTTACATAATAATTGAAAGGTTGGTGGTTTGATTCCCGTCTTTTCCTGTCTGCATGCCAAATATTCCTGGGCAAGATACTAACCCCAAGTTCCTCTTCCATGCATCCTTCCGAGTATGAATGTGTGTGAATGGTAGATAGAAGCACTTACATAGAACATAGACAAAAGTGCTTGTGTGAATGAGGCAAGTTGTGTAAAGTGCTTTGAGTGCTCAGAGTAGAAAGGCACTACACAGATAGCAAGGAAACATTGAAACAACGTTGAGTCAATATCAGGCGACGTCATTGAATCAACGTTGAAGTGTGACGTTGACCTAACGTCACTCTTGCACCCTTTTTTAATGTTGAAACAACATCAGGTTTTGATGTTGAATCAATGTTGAAACCTGACATTGAAACAATGTCAGATTCTGATATTGAAACACTGTTGAGCTATGGTGTTGATTTTCCACCTCTTTCGCACAGTTGCTTTTTATTAAAACAACAGTTAAATCATGACTGGAAATCTACCTTTCTTTATAGGTATTTTAACCAATACTAAACTACTGCATGTTTCCATCAATACTTAAACCACCTAAACACATAATTGTACTTATTCCTCAAATTGGACACCCTTTATAAAAAAAACAACAACAAATGTCTCACAATGTATCATGTCAATATTAATATCCTAAAATAAGAAAGCATTGCATGTGATGTAACAGAGAAAAAAAATAAACAAAAAAAGGTCAACAGGCATGTTTCGTTTGCTAAATACTTTATTAAAAGACAGTTTCCTATTTACATTTATATGTTTCACAGAAGTTTGTAATTTTTTACTCTGGGATGGGGATGCATGATGTGCGTCCTGCACCACCCATACCCATACGATCTGGGGCGTATCGGAGCCATTTCTGCACTGCTTGTGCAAAGACAAACTCGGACATAGAGTTTGCCCCTAACTGCTGCGTCAGGCCATCTAGGAAAAAAATACACACACACAAACAAAAAAAGTGAATTAGAGCACATGAATAAGCTCTTGTTAACTGTCTTCAGCGGGGAGAAAGTATGTAAACTCCTAGGCTGATAAACATGAAAGTCACCAGGCGTAAATCTGCAAACTGCTGCATTTGATTCCCAAAGAGCTATGAGCTGTGATAAGTGATAAATCTTAGCATGGTGTGCCGTGTATCCTTTAAAACAAAATAAACATGGGGTCCTCGGGCTGTACAACTACAACCCGAGGACTAAACAAGCCAAAGACCAAAGACTCCATCTCCAGATTAACCGGACATGAAAGTCTTGTTATTAAGAAAGACAAAGTAATATAGCAAAAAAACTGTAAAACTTACCACCATATATGCATTTGCAGAGCGCTGTATCTTTAAATGCCATTTTTTGCTTTGTCTGGTCCTTGGTTTTTTTCCCAGCCCAGTTGAGTACCGAGGCCAGCTCGTTTGTAATGGCATAAGCCATTACACGGCGGACTCGCACCTCCAGTGTGGTCCCTCCAATCAAGGCAAAGCGTCTCACCTATAGACACATTTTAAGAGATGGAATTAGCGTGTCTCATGTCTTAAATGTGTATGCAAGTGCTTGTGTGTTTAATCAACAGGCCGTTGTTATGTATTTAAATCACATCTGACAGCTATTACACTTTATAGTTACAAAGTGTACATAACCTTCATATACTTACCATTGCCTTATTTGCCTCTTATGATTGAAAAGCTGCCTCTGCATTGTTTAGCTCCTCAATGTTGTGCAAGGGCAAATCCAGAGGCAGTACCCCAGCATCTACCAATTCATTGCAGCAGGGATGGCGGATGGCTCTGACCTCCTCACGGAGTTCGTTAACAGCTGGCGTCAGGTCTGACAGCATAGCTAATATCTTTTGTGAGGTCGCATCTGTTTAAAAAAACAATTCCAGAAAGATTAATGGCTTAAGCAGTGAGAGGCGAAAAACTAATAAATAAATAATAAAATGCAGTTTACGTGTGGACAAAAGGTGCAAACGCAATGTAGGTGAGCGTGCATCGTAAAGTTAGGTGAGTGTGCAACGTAAAGTTAGGTGAGCGTGCAACGTAAAGTTTGAATTGAGTGCGAATCGAAGCGGGTGCTCTCCAATCATTAAAAGTAACAAAGTCATTGAACACATTTATACAGTTACCTTTACGTTTATCAATCATATATCACAGATTTACAATTTTTTGTAGTACTATGCTAAAAAGCAACTACAGAGCGAAAGTCTGGGTCAAGCGCCGAGGCGACGGCAAGAACAAAGGAACCCTCGAAGCGTTAAAGCTAGCTTTGTTCAGATGGAAAATCAACATCTGTTCAATGTTTCCTTGCTATCTGGGTACCCAGATAGCAAGGAAACATTGAACAGATGTTTCCTTGCTATCTGGGGAAACATCTGTTCAATGTTAGCAACAGATGTTGCTAACATTGAACAGATAGCAAGGAAACATCTGTTCAATGTTTCCTTGCTATCTGGGTACCCAGATAGCAAGGAAACATTGAACAGATGTTGATTTTCCATCTGAACCATCAGAATCGTCAGGCTTGAAATGTCAACACAAAACCAATGTTGAAACAACATTGAAATACTGATGAAACCTGACACTGACATTGAAATAACATTGATTCACTGTTGTTCTGTCATCGTTGATTGTTGATCTATTTATAGTTGACAAGGTGACAACAATCACGTTGAAAAACCATTGATTTATGGTTGAGCAGGAAATTACAGCTGCTACCACTTGGACTATTTCATAGCCCCCCCTCTCACAGTGGTACATCCCTTCAGGTAACCATTGTCTTGTACAGTAGAGCGGGATATTAGATTTACTCTCAGCGGAATTGACCGGAGAAGGCATCAGTTCATGCACTGCACTGGCCTGCACCACGATTAATATAAGGTAAGAATGAATGACTTTTGTTCTATTCGTTATTTCCACGGTTGCATTTGAATAACAGTAAAAAACAAACAAACTTATTAATGTAAAGTTGTCTACTTTCATCTTACAATCCGGCAACAAATAAATTGCACTGCGAACAAAGTCAACAAAGAAAACATTTTCGTTTCATACTTTTCCGTTATATTCCCTTACAAAGCTAGCTTTAATGCTTCGAGGGTTCCTTTGTTCTTGCCGTCGCCTCGGCGCTTGACCCAGACTTTCGCTCTGTAGTTGCTTTTTAGCATAGTACTACAAAAAATTGTAAATCTGTGATATATGATTGATAAACGTAAAGGTAACTGTATAAATGTGTTCAATGACTTTGTTACTTTTAATGATTGGAGAGCACCCGCTTCGATTCGCACTCAATTCAAACTTTACGTTGCACGCTCACCTAACTTTACGATGCACGCTCACCTACCTTGCGTTTGCACCTTTTGTCCACACGTAAACTGCGTTTTATTATTTATTTATTAGTTTTTCGCCTCTCACTGCTTAAGCCATTAATCTTTCTGGAATTGTTTTTTTAAACAGATGCGACCTCACAAAAGATATTAGCTATGCTGTCAGACCTGACGACAGCTGTTAACGAACTCCGTGAGGAGGTCAGAGCCATCCGTCATCCCTGCTGCAATGAATCGGTCGATGCTGGGGTACTGCCTCTGGATTTGCCCTTGCACAACATTGAGGAGCTAAACAATGCAGAGGCAGCTCTTCAATCACAAGAGGCAAATAAGGCAATGGTAAGTATATAAAAGTTATGTACACTTTGTAACTATAAAGTGTAATAGCTGTCAGATGTGATTTAAATACATAACAATGGCCTGTTGATTAAACACACAAGCACTTGCATACACATTTAAGACATGAGACACGCTAATTCCATCTCTTAAAATGTGTCTATAGGTGAGACGCTTTGCCTTGATTGGAGGGACCACACTGGAGGTGCGAGTCCGCCGTGTAATGGCTTATGCCATTACAAACGAGCTGGCCTCGGTACTCAACTGGGCAGGGAAAAAAACCAAGGACCAGACAAAGCAAAAAATTGCATTTAAAGATACAGCGCTCTGCAAATGCATATATGGTGGTAAGTTTTACAGTTTTTTTGCTATATTACTTTGTCTTTCTTAATAACAAGACTTTCATGTCCGGTTAATCTGGAGATGGAGTCGTTGGTCTTTGGCTTGTTTAGTCCTCGGGTTGTAGTTGTACAGCCCGAGGACCCCATGTTTATTTTGTTTTAAAGGATACACGGCACACCATGCTAAGACTTATCACTTATCACAGCTCATAGCTCTTTGGGAATCAAATGCGGCAGTTTGCAGAAATACGCCTGGTGACTTTCATGTTTATCAGCCTAGGAGTTTACATACTTTCTCCCCGCTGAAGACAGTTATCAAGAGCTTATTCATATGCTCTAATTCACTTTTTTTGTTTGTGTGTGTGTATTTTTTTCCTAGATGGCCTGACGCAGCAGTTAAGGGCAAACTCTATGTCCAAGTTTGTCTTTGCACAAGCAGTGCAGAAATGGCTCCGATATGCCCCAGATCGTATGGGTATGGGTGGTGCAGGACGCACATCATGCATCCCCATCCCAGAGTAAAAAATTACAAACTTCTGTGAAACATATAAATGTAAATAGGAAACTGTCTTTTAATAAAGTATTTAGCAAACGAAACATGCCTATTGACCTTTTTTTGTTTATTTTTTTTCTCTGTTACATCACATGCAATGCTTTCTTATTTTAGGATATTAATGTTGACATGATATATTGTGAGACATTTGTTGTTGTTGTTTTTATAAAGGGTGTCCAATTTGAGGAATAAGTACAATTATGTGTTTAGGTGGTTTAAGTATTGATGGAAACATGCAGTAGTTTAGTATTGGTTAAAATACTTATAAAGAAAGGTAGATTTCCAGTCATGATTTAACTGTTGTTTTAATAAAAAGCAACTGTGCGAAAGAGGTGGAAAATCAACACCATAGCTCAACAGTGTTTCAATATCAGAATCTGACATTGTTTCAATGTCAGGTTTCAACATTGATTCAACATCAAAACCTGACGTTGTTTCAACATTAAAAAAGGGTGCAAGAGTGACGTTAGGTCAGCGTCACACTTCAATGTTGATTCAATGACGTCGCCTGATATTGACTCAACGTTGTTTCAATGTTTCCTTGCTATCTGGGTATACATATAAGAACCAGTATATTTACCATATCCGGCTTACAAAGATTTTAATTTCCATAATCAGCTCTCGAATTTGTTTTCTTTCACATTTGCAGTCAATGAACTCCTAATGTCCACTGAAGTGCACATGTTAAAAAATTAAAATAAGTTAAAAACAAAATCATTTTTGCAGTATGCTTTTTTAACACTTAATTTAATTATTTGATAAAAAGAAAAATCTAAACACTTGATGGTATTGCCGTAATGCACTGTTTTTTTTTCTTCAGTCACCTTTTTCACTCTGCATTTAATTATCTCTGGCTCTCTTTCACAGCATGTCTTTGTCCTGTCTTCCTCCACTCACCCCAGCCGGTTGCGGCACATGGCCGCCCCTCCCTGAGCGTAGTTCTGCCAGAGGTTTCTTCCTCTGAAAACGGAATTTTTCCTTCCCGCTGTCATTTGCTCACAGGTCATCACATGATTGTTGAGGTTTTCTCTGTATTCTTTGCAGTATTGTAGGGCTTTTATGTTACAATATAAAGTGCCTTGAGAAAACTGTTATTGTCATTTGGTGCTAGAGAGATAAAACAGAGATAATAGAAAACTGAAGGGCTTGGAGAAAGCTCAAATAAAGCCAGTCTGTTTTTCTGACTGTTTACCAAAACTTAGAAGAACATTGATTTTCTTCTGTGGTAACAATGGCAACAATGTCAGCTGCAAATTAGAGATAGAAGTGATTTATTTGGTACAACAATTAGTTTAAGCCAGTTAGGGGTTGTCACCAATTAGTTTATCTCGCTTTGACAAGAAATAAGTGCACTCATTAAAGCTGTTTCGAGAAGCTGTCTGCTAATAATTACTTAGGCCACTATGCCAGCATTACTACTTATACATACGGGTGATTTGACTTTTAGTGGTACATGGACTGGATTCTTCTTATTCTGGTGTGATTTTAGCTTTTCAGGAATATGGTTGAATCTTACCCAATACTGTCTTCTTGTTGAACAGCGTTTTCCTTCTTGCTGAATAGTTTCCCTCCTTTTAGGGAGATATGCATCATTATGATGTGTGGTTATTGTATTTTATCAACTCTCCCATTCTCTTACTCACACTCATATTTCTTGTTTCTTGCTAGAAGGTTTATGATGATTGGTGAATCCTATTATGCAAAAGTGTAGGTCTTTGTTCATTGTCTACAATGTACAGTGCAATGCTTGATTATAAAGATAACAATACAGCTGAGTAACTGATGATTGGAGGGGATGAAGACCACAGCGTATGCAGAGTGTTTATACATGGCAATTATTTGGTTTAAGACAGAACACTGGAGAGGACAGACACACACACACACACACACACACACACACACACACACACACACACACACACACACACACACACACATTTGAAAATGACTAAATGAAAACATACATACACACAGAGTGGATTAGGCTGATAGATCAAAACAATACAGTGCTGTTATTCAGAATGGGATGGTTTCCAGTCCAGAGTGATGGATGTGATGCAGTTTGATTGATTCCATGCTTATTGTAAATTCAATCAATACAGTTCTGTTTGCTTGTGGGAAATGCTGTCAGTGTCCCTTGATGGTCTAAACGCTTTTGCAGAAGCCATTCCACTATGACAAGAATAATATTCTGGTTAAATGGTCATATGGCAATATGACTGACTAATGGTGCATGCCTGGAATTTTCAAAAATAATGTAAACTGACCAAGTCACACAGCAGATTTGAAATTTGTATGGGGTTGGATGTGTTTACTAGAGCTGGAAAAACAGATGGCCACTGTGGCAAATTCTGTTCTTCCTCTACAATAACTTATTAAAATTAGTTACTTTTTTGTTATTTTGCCAACAGTTGATGAATTTCATTAATGTGTGACCTTATCATAAGGAACATTTTGTGTTACGTCTTCGCATATGACCTTTCCAATCTGTAAAGCACCAGTATAAAGTTCTACATTGATGATAGAAATGGACTAGAGAAAACAGTAGTTGGAGCCCATGGCATAACCAACCATGTGCAATCCATGTACTGCAACTTGCAATCTTTTTGCTTCTGAACTGAAGAAGTCTGTGACGTCTTGCTGTCAGCTGCTGTATTAAAAGCAACTTTGGTGAGTCAAGAAGGAGTGAGCCTGCTCTCAGTTTTTCACTGAAAGCAGTCAAATTTGGAATTATATGCAATCTGTCTGTGATAATATAGTGTTTAACTGTCAATGCAAGGCTGACAAATCTGTTGCAAATCAGAGAGCAAAGATTTGCAAATTTCTTTCTAATTTCTATCTACGTACATAGAAATTTGCATTGCCATTCTACTTTTTTTTTACTTGAAACGTGACTGGGCCAAAAAGAAAAAAACCACCTGAATTTTAAATTTCACATTGTGTTGTTTATGATTTAAAATTAGCCCCTGCTGGTTACAGAGGGTTTTGTAATTGCTTCTAATTTTTCTGTTGGTGAACTAATTTTTGTACTTTTTACATTTTATCTACACCTAAATCTACATTTTGTTACTAGCTGTGTTACTCATTGTTTAGCCTACATGTCCAGAAAGTATTGAGCTGTTAGTTTGTTCTTCACAGCCCAGAAAGTTTTTATTTATTTATTTATTTGCCTTTTCTGTCCAGCACTGTAGCAATCAGAATTATTGTCAAAAGGCCAGGACAATTGCCCAACAGACTTATTTTCCCAAGTGGAACGCCACAGCTTTTGCTATACTGGTCCACTTGATTGTCATAGTGTATTCGATTTTTATTTATTTATTTAATTTTAAGTTATTACAATCAGAACAGACAGGACTGGGGTACAGAAAAGAGAAAGAAGAAAAAAGTTGGGAAAAGAGTTAACTGAAGGAGAGGAAAACAAAATGTCAGGAGAAGAGGGATAGGAGGGAGAAAAGACAGAAAATCTGCTTGACCACCTGCTGAAGAAAAACAAGCACAAAGCAAACAACACAGCAGGGAAACCACAGCAACAACCACCATAAGCATCAGTAAAAGAGAATAATAAATATTGAATGTTACTGAGCAGCATACAGTACAAATAATGCATGATATGTTTAGAGGCAGCAGCCAACCAAAGAGAGACATTCCCAGAGAGATGGAGTCTAAGACCTGACCTGACACATAGACACAGACAAAAAGGCACACACATACACACAAATACTCAGCATTCACCCAACATGGAGACACACAGAAATGAACGTATTACACTCACTCACCGTCCCCCATCCATACTCCCAGGTCCAGGCACCAGCACCCCCAGAGGGGCAATCCACCCCCAGACCCAGGAGAAGGTTTTCTTTACTCTGGGATGGAAACAAGCAGACCGCCCCTGGGTCCTGCAGCAGCAGGGAGGCCCAGCCCAAACATCGACCAGCTCCTTCATCCGGCTCCCTGTCCCAGTTGGCGAAAACCAATATAACAAAAGTGCATTTTCTGCTCAGTGCTCACAACTATATTGAACTTTACTGCACTCTGACTATATAGTCCCAATCTACTCAAGATTCTTGTTCATAGCCAGGAAAGTTAGCTTTTCTACATGTTATGCAGAAAGGCTTGCTATCTTTTGAGAGCAGACGTTCCCTGCTGCGGAGAAGACTGATGGGGTGGAGGTTGCAGGAATGCACAGAAAAGATCTAGCTAGCTTTGATAGTGTGAGGAAATGTCCCTCATTTTTGCTCAACCATTTAAGAGGATCATCCTTTTTAGAGACTGTGGCCTTTTTAAAGTACTTCACTTCTCACAACTTGGACATCTTGGTCCTCCTTAGATGCTTCTTCCATTTTCACCCTGACTGTCTGTGTCAAACTAAAGGAGGGTGTCCAGAGCAGTCTTTTCAATTATACCTGAACCATTGGCCGTCTACAGTTTTGCATGCTCATGTGTCCCAGCATTTGCTTCTTTGACAGCAAGCACTTCAACAGTCCACTGCACTCTGATGCCATCTTCAGGAGCGAAAACCTTCAGCTTTCTGTATCTGGGGTCCAAGGCAGCTGCGAGAATAATAGGGTTTTCTTTCTCTGCTGAGAAAGTGCAAATACTCCCCTATCTCTGTGTTATCCCTTTTTCTGCGCTGACAATGAAAGATTTTCCTGAGCTCGTCTCAAATTGGCTTTGGTGTACAGCCTGTGTCAGCCCTTTGACCACCTGTGGAAGACCGGAAATGGTTGTGTACTGCTGTCCACTAAGGTAAACAGTAGCAGGCTCAAAAGGCACCAACCCTTGCTTCAGTTCTTCAAGGAGCGCCCACTGCTCTGGCTTCAAGTCAAAGTAGTGCTTCCCCCTCAGAGTTACCTCAGGAATTCTGATCAGTGAGAGGCCAGTGCTGTTCGAGGAGGAGAATGTACTATTGTCATCTTATTGGCATTCATTTACTCCTGTTTCATTTTTAGCCTTGTACTAACCAGCTCGCTTCTCTTAAAATGCTCCACTAGCTGCCTAGCAGCACCTAGTCTTCTGCTGATGGTGGTTTCTTTGAGAGCAGTATTGACTATGACTAGCTAGAGTGAGTGTCCAGCGACCCGGATAGAGGCCAATTCATGTTTTTCTTCAAGCATCTTCTAATCTTCACTCAGGAAATAGCAAGACACACCAAGGTAAGCCTCTGTTGCACGACTGGTCCAGACATCAGCAGTCAGGATGAAGAAACCTTTGACACCCCGATGGTCTGCTTTACCTAAAGATGTGAGATGATTTGGAACAATAGTAAGCATTAGGGAGAAAATTACAGTATATTTTTTCATTATTAATAATGTTTGTCAGTTTATGCATCAAGATTTAAATTTTCCAGTTCAATAATTCAGTTACACCAAATACAGTTAAGTAGGTTAAACAATAAACATTCAACATATCAGTAAAACAATCTTTACATGCTTTAACCAAGATTATTTTATTAATATTATTTCATCATGAAATGTATTAAATTGTAATACAAATTGCTATTTTGTGTTTGCGGTGTGAGAGACGGAAGAGAGAGACATAGAGAGACAAACCTTCTCAAAGGTTGCATCATATTTCTTTTCCATCATTTTGGTGAAGTGGGATCGGCCTGGTAGGTATTTATCATGCTAATCTGGGTTGAACTGCTTGATCATCTCTTTGAATCCTTGATCAATAATTATGAACAGGGGCCTCATGTCCGTCACCAACATGTTCAAGATTGATTCAGTCTGGACATCTGCTTGCCGAGGTGCGCATGTTGTTGGCTTGGTGACAAAGTTGTCATTGAAGACGAACGTCTTTTTTTTAGCAGTACTGTAACATAACATTTACAGCTATCAATATGCGTAAGTAGCTCACTGCTTACACTAATGTTAGAAGCTAACTAGCCAATTAGCTTACCGAAACGACTGTACCACTTCGTCGTCCTTAAATTAGCCACGACGTGCTTCCTGTTCAGATGCTGCCATGGAAGGCAAGTTCCATTTTGCAGATTTTGCATCGGAAATTCTTCTCTTTCATTTTCTCAAAATGCTCCCAGACTTCCAAGCTCCATTGCCAGGTAGCCATGCCATCGGAGACTGCTTCTTCTTATTTGGTGTTTAACAATAGCTGACATCCTGCCATCCTGCCATCTTCTGTTTCAGTCCGTTATTACACTCTTAAATCCTACCACTTATTCCTGCGTCTTTCAGGATCTTACAAAGCTTCAAACGACGCATCCACTATTAAGTTAGTCATCAACGATTTTAATAGTTGACGTAATGGTGACTAGTCGACTAATCGTGGCAGCCCTAAACTACACCCACCCCAACATTCAGTCAACTCCCAGACTACATAAGACAATAGACACCCAAGTTGAGTTTATCCTCCACCTCTGCTAGATAACCCCCTCTTGCAGAGTGGACTCCTCAAGTGCAGAGACCACCAGCAAAGGATGGTAACAACCTCCCTGCCAGCTGAAAGGCCTCCAGTTCCACCCACCCACAACCCAGGCGACACACTAACCTCCTGGGCCCAGCCAGAACCCCAGCCCGGAAGAGAAGCACACCCCAGAACACCAAGTGCCAAAGCCTGCCCCAGACCCACCCAGGAGCAGCGCCGCTACCAGACCGGTGACCTACGTCCCCCCCCCCCCCAGCAAGATTGCCAGTCTTCTAGCTTGCTTACATGTTAGCACTATCCTGCCACAAGTGCACTGTGCCACCTACCAACAGAAAGGAAAAAATAATGTGCATATTTTCACGAGAGAAATCCCACGCCTGGACCGTCGTCAACTGCCGCCATGATTCTAGCCTACGTCACAGCGTCACATGTGCTTTTAACATCTAATACAAAAACTGCAGTCGTGGTGCTTTCGATTGTACTCAGAACTCGGAAATTCTGCCTTCCGAGTAGGAAGATGTAGGTAACACCAGACTGCATATGAGCTGCATACAGGACTGGACTGGGACAAAAAATCGGCCCAGGCATTTTGACTAGAGACCGGCCCACCATTATAGGAAAAAACATAAAGCCTTTGAATGAAAACAAACGCTGTTGTGACAGTGTGTACACTGTCTTGTTGGTATATAGGTATCAATCAATCAATCAATCAATCTTTTGTTGTAAGATTCAGATAATTATTTTTTAAAAGCTAGATATTTTAAATGAGAATAAGAAAGAAAAGTATTTCTTTGTGCTCCCTTTTCTCTTTTAATGCCCTTCCTGGCCCCCCTGGCAAAACTTTGCTAGACCCGCTGTTACCAGCTGTCTGCTACGTAAAAAAGGGATCCTGGTGTTATTTGTCTCTCAGAAACAGTTCATAACTTCCCTTCAACTCATTCATGTCACCTAAAAGGTAAACCTGTTTCTCCATCACCTGTTCAGCTCTGATGATTCAGTAAGGACATCTCCTGGTTTCATCATTGTGTTTCCCTCTCACCACATATCTAAATCGATATCATGACCAGCAGCTTTTACAGCTGTGGCTCCAGCAAACATCAGCTGATACTAGAAATTAATATTAAATAAATTATAACAAGAGCTGATCAAGCTTTAACGTGCTGCTGTTGTTTAGTGCGACATCCGCTGGTTTCCTCTTTGTGGCACAAAGTGGGTGATAAACAAACAAGAGAGACGGGACTTAGGACAGAAAAGCCGATCCGCTGATCGTTGACCAGTTTCATGATTGAAGTGGCAACAGTAGAGGGAGGGGAGAGAATGAGAGAAGAAAAGCCAGCTGACAGCGTAAAGACGCAGAATAACACCTTTGTGTCTTTTTTTCATTGCTCCTTTTTCATCGTTCCTTTTCAGCTCAATACGAAACACGTAATATTTTCTCTGAACGTGAGACGATTCCATTTTTTACGTGACGGTTGGCAACTCTACTAGCTAACCTTACGAATGAAATACAGTTTACTATCAGTAACATCATAGCACCCACCCAGCTGTATAGAAACTCCGTCATGCTAGCTAGTACGCGGTACGAGTTATTGTAACTGAGTGAAAAAAGTCAGCACAACGAAAATAAACTCCACCTAAACTTGGTTTATATCTGACCCACATAGACTGCAGGTCATAACTTCTTACCTGAAGTTCAGTTCACCTGTCACTCGGACCGGCGGCCGCCTCGGGTCTCTCTTCCTCCTGCCTCCCCTTTCCCTCATCCACCTGCTGGCCTCCACCACTTGCTAATGGCCTGTATTTTATAGCGCTTTTACTTAGTCCCTAAGGACTACTTTACACTACATTCAGTCATTCATTCACACACTGGTGATAGCAAGCAACGTTGTAGCCACAGCTGCCCTGGGGCGCACTGACAGAGGCGAGGCTGCCGGACACTGGCAGGCATGGACCCCTGACCACCACCTGTGGGAAACGGATGAAGTGTCTTGCCCAAGGACACAATGACCAAAACTGTTGGAGCCGGGGCTCAAACCGGCAACCTTCTGATTACAAGACGAACTGCCAACTCTTGTGCTGAATCTGTAGAAGCTACGCGATGCCACCACCAAACAATTGAGTTATTTTTACACATCTGCCAGCATCTGGCCAATCCACCACCTTTCATTGTTTATACCGTTATGGAAACCCCCCCCCCCCCCCCCCCCCCAAGACATTGGCACGTCAAAACGAAAAATCACCATCAGCCCACTGAGTCCACCTATGGCTGCATATGTGTTTAGTAGTAGTGTAGGAGTAGTGTTTAGTCTTTTTGTAGAGGGCTAGCAATGCAGCCGTTCTTGAGGGCATTGCCATATTGGAATCTCGACTTCTCCGATGAGGCTAACCAGAACACCGTTTACTCGAGTGTGACATTATTCCCAGGTCCGTGTTCCGATTTCCGATGTAAGTCGAACACAACACACAAAGTAACGAATAACGACCCTATCTAAATCCCAGTAATGATTAAAACGTTCCTGATTTTGGCATAATAACTAGTTACCGTGCTCGTTACCACAATAATAACACCATGGTCTTCACATATCCAGCGCCAAAACCTGGTGAACAGAACTAAAGATTGTGGGTGTAATTGTCAGCCCAGAAACTTTAAGATTTGTTGAACTCCATCCATCATCACTAACGTTACCTACTATCAGTCTATCCATTACATGTTTCTTTCTGCCTCTCTACTCTTATATGCTTTTCTCCACATCATCTCACACAACTTCCCTCTATTATTTGCCTATTAGGTCACTGTCCATCTGTCCAACCCACATATGATCTTTCTCTCTGTCCATTTGTCTGTCTTTCACATCATTAGTCTATTGCAGCTCATATGAATCTTTCTTTTCTGTCTCTATCCAGCTGTCAATCCCTCTGTTATCTATCTATCTCTGCTTTCTTGAGGCTTTTTAGTCTTTTTCCTGCTCTGAGAAATCACGGCCTTGATCCCTGTAGGGAAATTTGTCCTGATAAAATGTCACTCTCAAACACTCACATGCAAACGTACCCACAAACACTAAAGCGCACACGCACTCTTATACACACAAGTACACACATACACGTATCCAAAAAGCCTGTATTTGTCCTAATAAAACGTCAAGCCGGCAGCAAAATGAACTGTAATGACTTTCAGGCTGTACTAATGGCCAATAAATCCTGGATTAGGACGCTCACACGCACTCCCCCTCTCTCTCACACACATGCACACACTCACACACACACACACACATGCAAACACACCCACACAGGGTCATGTTTCATGGCGTGCTGTGCTGGGTTCATTCAGGAGTCAGATGGGTAAAGTTTTAAGCTGTTTTCAGCTCTTAATGACTGTTGTGCTGACTTTTATAATAACAGCATGGAAAGGAATCAGCAGGAATTAGCATGCTAGGATCATTTAAATCAATGATTCATGATGACTGAGGCTCGAAGCCATACACACTCGCTTTCTCACACACATGCATAGCACACACACACGCGCACACACACACACGCATACAGCATTCACATACACAAATGCTTCCATCAGAGAATTTCACTTTATGACAGTTCAGAGTCATTTTCTGGCTAAATGTACAAAATAAAATCCCGGAAGCAGTGTCTCCGTCGTCTTTCATTATCAGCCCAGTGATGGATTCATTTCATTGCTTTATTTTAGACAGAATCAGCAGGATAAGGTGCAAATGAGAGGGGAAATTGTATGAGGGATGTTTATGGAGGATTTCTGCAGTATTAGATGATATGTGGGGGAGAATGATCAGTGAGATGGCGCAGAGAGAGAAAAGGTCATCAGTCATGATACAGCTGTCTTTGACTCAAATGGCTTAGAATCAATATTACTAGAACTTTATCTGCTGTAGATACATTGAACTCAAATGAGGCAACATCGTGTTCATTATAAACCATGATGAACCTTTTGTAACCACCGAGATTTTTCTTTTCAGGAATTGACAGTATGTTCCAGCCGATATGTAGTGCTTTAAGTAGGACTAGTTCTTAAAATCCATAGTCTGTGAAGCTTTTGACTTCAAATTTTAAATGTTGGTGAACAGTAACTGCACCTCACAGCTGGACGTATTTGACGACATTAGAACTAAAAGCTCTTTGGAACACTGTCATGCTCTAATAATGTGATTTATCAGGAGCACTTTGCAAATAAAATAAAGCTTGTAATGTAATATTGTACTCTATAAATACATTTTGAATTCATTGCACTTCAGAAGATGGTAGAATATGATGATTTTGTTTATTGTGTTGTTTTAAAATGATAATAACAAAAAAGCAACACAAAGCTTTACACTTAAGCTTCTTGCACCTACCCCCTTTTCAGCAGATGTTCTGACATGGGATGAAGAAAATATTTCTTGTACTTCTGACTCTCATTTTTTTTCAAAGATTGCTCTTTTTGCTTTTTAATGTGATATCATTTTAAGGAAATTTGACAATTTGACAAAACTAAGATGAAAAGAAAATGCTTCATTTTAATAATGTGAACTATGATATTAAAGAACTGACCTAAAAAAAATTCAAAAAGACACCTTTCTATTTTATATTAACAGTTTACTTTGAATAGACAGCTACAACAGGGGGCTTTCAAATTATCCACTAGAATCATCCTCTTACAATCTTTCAGGAAATTTTGAGTTGGGAAGTGTTTTTTTGTTTGGTCCATTTTTTAAACAAACAGAGAATTAATAAAATTGTACATTTGTATTTTAGTGCTACCAGATTAATAGAGGAACATTAAAACAGAAGGGACAGATTACAGATTGAGGAAAAATATTCACAACTAAATGTTACTAAAAAATCCAACAACAGCTGAAACAGAAGATTCTGAATTTTGTTTTATCATGCTGCACTGGTCAGAAAGGTGCTTGTATGCTACTTTGTTGAAACCTCAAAGGACATCCATGGTTTTCCAGTTCCATTTACATCACATTACTTTACAGCCAATGTTCTATTAGTTGCTGTGTAACCAAAGCAGCCTCTTTCTGTGCCCTACATAATGGCTGAAATCGGTACACACACATTTTAACGTAAAGGAGGAGATAAAGCACAATTTATTTATTTATTTTTAACTTGTTGAACTATTTAGTTTACATGTAGGACAGTGGATTTGGATAAATCTGCTCAGTCAGTTTATGAATGCTGTTTAGAGCTTGATGCTTTATACAACACTGTAGGGGTTTTCCACTGAATGCAGCAAAGAGAATTCATAACTGAATTGCAGAGGGAGACTTAGACAAAGAGGTATGCAATGATGGCCATGTGGAGGAAACATTTGTGGCAGAGGAGGATACAGAGAGACTGGAGGAGGCGCCTTAAGCTGAGGGAGAGCAGAATGATATTCACTGTCACCCGCTGTGGGAGAAAAATAACATTCAGGATCTCAGAGAGAAAAGGAGAAAGAGAGAAGCCAAGAAAATAACAGGGACCAGAAAAAAAGAGTTCTTGGGATTGCAGTTTCTTTGCCCAACATATGAGTTCAAGTTCCAATTATTAATTTATCTTGTTAATAAATTATTGAATTAACATATAATGGGTGCTGTATAATGGTGCTATAAATAATATACCAGTAAGCATAAAAATCACAAAGCGAAAAACAAGAAAACAAAAAAGAAAATGAACATTAATATCACATTTAGATAATTTTTTCCAGCAGCTAGGCTGCCAGTCCTCGCACATCACCCCTATTCTTGCTGTCCTTCACACTTTGAGATAACTGATGTTGTGAACTGTGCTATATATCTCCCTTTCCTCCTGTGACTGTAGAATAGGTAAAGCTTGTCTGCACTTTTTAATAATGTACTTTAGTTGTTATTGCTTTATTATTGTGAGATTGTATTAATGTTTTAATGAAAAGCATTTCCACATTTCAAACACAGCATGTGCCTTCTTGTTGGCTGGCCTTTGAAGCGTGAATATTACATGTTGAACTGCACAGAAATTTAATCTAAGAGCACAGCAGCAGAAGCAATAAAAACGTAGTCATTTCAATGTAGAGAAGAAAACACTGCTTTTAGCTAGTTTGAAGATAAATATTAATGTAAGGATTTTATGGAACTTGTTTTTCTTGATAAATATTAATATGCTTTGAAGGTTAAAAGTTCATTATGCTTGGGGAGAGTAATAATGACACAGGCTGCGTTTGATTCATGTAGATGCAGCAAAGTGCAAAGGGCTGCATGAGCTGGAATAGTTTGGTCAATCACAGTAACCCACAAGCAACAATTCAACAAATGAGGAATCGGTTTCTCAGTAAAAGCATTTTGTTGTGGAGATGTTATGGAATTACACAATGTGATCAGACAAGAATATTTAATTACAAATATGATTTTTGCATCCATTATGCATTGCACCAGTGTTTGCACTATAATGTGTTAGGAAAAACAAACATGAAAAGCTGAAAGGAATTGCAAAATGTGAAATATTCTTGAAAAAGCTTGAAAAATGTTCTAGTTTTAGTTAGTGTGACTCTTAAATCTTAGTAGTATTTGCACAACCTCCTGAGTCTCCTCAGGGAAGTGTCATGTGGGTTTGAACTGTTGTCACAACTAATTGCTTCAGCCTCTAAATGGATAAGTTTTTGTCTTTTTAAGCTGGAAAAATTATACATGAATACAAATGAATAGATATGGAGCACAGCTTATTAAAACTAATTTTTAAGTCAGTAAAAAAATAGGACGAAGGTTGTGTTGTGGAACACACGCACAAGCTAGCATGAATTATGACATCAACACAGCCCTGACTGGAGCCATTTATATGTCTGAATAAGGAAAAAGTCACAATAGTGTTGCTCTGAATGATTGGTAGTGAGCAGACCAATGGCAAGAGTCTCATGGCAGTGGAGATATAGTAATTGGTAGTGATGGGAATTCCAGCTCGTTCTAGAGAACTGGCTTTTTCGGCTTGACTCACTAAAAAGAGCTGGCTCTTCCGGCTCCCAACCGGCTATTCAGGTTGTTTTGTTGCTTTAATTAATTTATTATCAACAACAATGTAAAATTATGCACAAAAGGAATTACTAATGTAAAAAACAAACAAACGTGGTTTTATTTCTATATGTTTATATATAAATATATACGCTGGCCCCTAGAGATAAAGCAAGTACAAAAAGGTACAACCTCCAAAAAGCATGTAAAAACTCCAAAGCACGTACAAACTCCGAAGCATATACGAACTCCAAAACGCATTGCTGGCGTTAACTGAACTTCCAAAACAAAGCTACCTAGATCACTTAAATTACACAATTGAAAGCATGTTTATTGTTTGTGTATTTATACCGAAGTACTCATATATATTCAAATAATTAAAAAAAAAAGTTAATTTACCTGTTACTACCACACACCAAATCCTGTCATTGGTACTTCCTGGCTTGTGTAGCCACTAATGTTTTTAGAAAAGCACTCAGAGTCAGTGCTTGCGAGAATGGGTGTGGTTGTTGAATACATTGCTTTGAGTAGTCCGTGAGAGTAGAGAAGCGCTGTATAAGAAGCAGTTCATTGACCATTTACTAGGGTAACAAAAGCACAGCACTTTGTACTCTGTTTTGTTTTTTGGAGTTTGTACATGTTTTGGAGGTTTCACATGCTTCGGAATTTGTACATGCGTCTGAGTTTTTATGTGCTTCTGAATTTTTACGTGTTTTGGAGTTTGTACATGCTTTGTCTCTAGGGGCCTCCGTAAATGTGCTTTTATTTATTCACTCCACATAAAATGTAATAAATAAATCATATAATACAAAAACCAACTATTTACATTTCAACTCTTAACTATTTAAATTTTCAGCTTTTTCCTTTTAAAAATATTTAAAAGTGAAACAACACAAAACACTGCAAACCACAACACAATTAAATATAAATAAAAATATGCAAAACAAAAAGAAGATGCACATTCTCTGTCATATGGGCCTGCATGAATAAACTTTCTGAATCCTTTATCATCTGCAACTGAAAATAGTTGTGGATGATTGCTATACCTTTCTAATGTGACGTTGTTGTCCCTGGCTCTCTTTCTCTCTCTTTCCCTCCTGCTCTGTTCCTGTGCTACTGCAGTCTAACTACCGCCCCTCTGCCCAGCGCAAGCACAAGACTCACATGCGGAGTGAAGCGAAAAAAAGAGAGAGGTTGAGAGAAAGAAAAAAAAACCCACGGCTCCCAATAAGGAGCCAGTTTGTGTCGTTCACTTCAAAGAATCGGCTCTAAGAGCAGTTTCGTTCGTGACCGACACATCACTAGTAATTAGTCCAAAGACTTCATTTTTTTTAGATGAAGAAGTCTCCCAGTTCTTAGGCTTAACCTCACCTGAGAAAATTCCTACATCAGTGCTGCTGTCCAGCCTGTTGGAAGCCCAGCTGTGCCACCTCCCCAGCCTTCTCCTCACCTGCCTTATTGTTGATGGGGCTATAGACTGAGGATGAGAGGCCTACTTCCACAGCTCCCACTGCTCCCTGTTCCAGGATAAAGGAGGGCTCTTCCTGTTATCAGTCCAGGCCTCGGCCAGAGATCAGTCTGCCTCTGCTATAAGTACAGTAAACTTGTTTTTGAGTGCTCTTTTGGATCTTTTGTAACCTGAGTAATCTGAATATGGGTCGCACAGGTGTCCTGTGCAGCCACAGCCCCAGCTTGATGTGGTGAAGCCATCTCAATAAAAGCCAGGAACCCTGAACCTGCAGAACTTCCAATGGAACCTGAATTTATCCATAAAACCTTAAAACCCTTTCCATCTGAGTCAGAGCCCAAGTCCTGAGTTGTATGCGCTTCTTAAGCCAGTGGACCCGGAACCTTAAGTGGTCCTACCATTCTTCAGTCCAGCCCCCTGACAGTCTCTTCTGCCACCCATGCCAGCCTCAAGATATGCCAGCTGGGGCACTTCTTCACCATCTTCGGCCCCTACCCATGCTAGTAGAGGTGTCCTACTGCCTCCTTCATTGCCGGCCTCCGGAGGGTGTCCCCTACCGACATCAGCCTCCAGCCAAGACAGGAACCAACTCTTTGTTTAAAAAGTGCTAATCTCTGATTATTACCCAGAAGGCAATACAGAGCGTAGATGAAGCCAGGCTCCAGTCTCTGAAGGTGTACTTGCCAGGGTGGCCCCGTTATTAGCAGCTTCCCTCTAAATCCGTGCACTTGGTAACACCAGCCTATTAATTAACAAAAGACCAAGAAAGACTTTTGAAAGCCTGATGCTTAGCTTTTTATCTGATTTAGTGCTCAGCTCAGATAAAATAATTATTGTGGGTGATTTTAACATCCATGTAGATGCTAAAAACGACAGCCTCAACATGGCATTTAATCTGTTGTTAGACTCAATTGGTTTCTCTCAAAATGTAAAAGAACCCACCCACCACTTTAATCACACTCTAGATCTTGTTTTAACATATGGCATAGAAACTGAACATTTAACAGTGTTTCCTGAAAACCCTCTCCTGTCTGATCTTTTTCTGATAACATTTACATTTACAATAATTGATTACACAGCAGTGAAGAGTAGATTTTATCACAGTAGATGTCTTTCTGAAAGCGCTGTAACTAAGTTTAAGAATATAATCCACCCACTGTTATCATCTTCAATGCCCTGTACCAACACAGAGCAGAGCAGCTACCTGAACACTACTCCAACAGAGGTTGATCATCTTGTTAATAATTTTACCTCCTCACTACGTACGACTCTGGATACTGTAGCTCCGGTGAAAACTAAGGTCTCAAATCACAAGTACTTGACTCCGTGGTATAATTCTCAAACACGCAGCCTAAAGCAGATGACTTGTGGGGTGGCTGTAGCTCAGGTGGCAGAGCGGATCTAACTAACCGGAAGGTCGGTGGTTCAATCCCAGGTTGCTCCAGTCTGCATGCCAAATATCCTTGGGCAAGATACTAACCCCATGTTGCTCTCCGATGCATCCATCGGAGTATGAATGTTAGATACTGCGCACTTAAGCTTAGAAGTGCTTGTGTGAATGGGTGTGATTGGGTGAATGAATTAGCTGTATAAAGCTCTTTGAGTGCTCGGACAGAGTAGAAAAGCGCTATATAAGAACCAGTCCATTTACCATTTACCACTTGTAAGCAGGAGAGGAAATGGCGTGTCACAAATTTAGAAGATCATCATTTAGCCTGGAGAAATAGTTTGCTGCTTTATAAGAAAGTCCTCCGCAAAGCCAGAACAGAACAGAACTTACTACTCATCACTGATTGAAGAAAATAAGAACAACCCCAGGTTTCTCTTCAGCACTGTAGCCAGGCTGACAAACAGTCAGAGCTCTATTGAGTCAACCATCCCTTTTACATTAACTAGTAATGACTTCATGAACTTCTTCACAAATAAAATTTTTATCATTAGAGAAAAAATTACCAATAATCATCCCACAGATGTAATATTATCTACAGCTACTCTTAGTACCATTGATATTCATTTAGACTCTTTTTCTCCAATTGATTTTTCTGAGTTAACTTCAATAATTATTTCCTCCAAACCATCAACGTGTCTTTTAGACCCCATTCCTACAAAACTGCTCAAAGAAGTCCTGCCATTAATTAATTCTTCGATCTTAAATATGATCAACCTATCTCTAATAATCAGCTATGTACCACAGGCCTTCAAGCTGGCTGTAGTTAAACCTTTACTCAAAAAGCATCTCTAGACCCAGCAGTCTTAGCTAATTATAGGCCAATCTCCAACCTTCCTTTCATATCAAACATCCTTGAAAGAGTAGTTGTCAAACAGCTAACAGATCATCTGCCGAGGAATGGCTTATTTGAAGAGTTTCAGTCAGGTTTCAGAGTTCATCACAGCACAGAAACAGCTTTAGTGAAGGTTACAAATGATCTTCTAATGGCCTCTGACAGTGGACTCATCTCTGTGCTTGTCCTGCTAGACCTCAGTGCAGCGTTCGATACTGTCGACCATAATATCCTATTAGAGCGATTAGAACATGCTGTAGATATTACAGGTACTGCACTGCAGTGGTTTGTATCATATCTATCTAATAGACTCCAATTTGTGCATGTAAATGGAGAGTCCTCTTCACACACTGACGTTAATTATGGAGTTCCACAGGGTTCAGTGCTAGGACCAATACTGTTTACATTATACATGCTTCCCTTAGGCAGCATCATTAGAAGACATAGCATACATTTTCACTGCTATGCAGATGACACCCAGCTCTATCTATCCATGAAGCCAGATAACACACACCAATTAGTTAAACTGTAGGAATGTCTTAAAGACATAAAGAGCTGGATGGCCACTAACTTTCTGCTTCTTAATTCAGATCAAACTGAGGTTATTGTACTCGGCCCTGAAAAGCTTAGAAATATGGTATCTAACCAGATTCTTACTCTGGATGGCATTACCTTGGCCTCCAGTAATGCTGTGAGGAACCTTGGAGTCATTTTTGACCAGGACATGTCCTTCAATGCACATATTAAACAAATATGTAAGATTGCTTTCCTCCATTTGTGCAACATCTCTAAAGTTAGAAATATCCTGTCTCAGAGTGACGCTGAAGAACTAGTTCATGCATTTATTACTTCCAGGCTGGACTACTGTAATTCATTATTATCAGGAAGTCCAAAAAACTCGCTGAAAAGCCCTCAGTTAATCCAAAATGCTGCAGCAAGAGTCCTGACAGGGACTGGAAAGAGAGAGCAGATTTCTCCTGTATTGGCTTCCCTACATTGGCTCCCTGTTAAATCCAGAATTGAATTCAAAATCCTGCTCCTCACATACAAGGTCTTAAATAATCAGGCCCCATCTTATCTTAATGACCTTGTAGTACCATATCACCCTATTAGAGCACTTCGCTCTCGCACTGCAGGTCTACTTGTTGTTCCTAGAGTATTTAAAAGTAGAACGGGAGGCAGAGCCTTCAGTTTTCAGGCCCCTCTTCTGTGGAACCAGCTTCCAGTTTGGATTCGGGAGACAGACACTATCTCTACTTTTAAGATTAGGCTTAAAACTGTCCTTTTTGCTAAAGCATATAGTTAGGGCTGGACCAGGTGACCCTGAATCCTCCCTTAGTTATGCTGCAATAGATGTAGGATGCCGGGGATTCCCATGATGCATTGAGTTTTTCCTTTCCAGTCACCTTTCTCACTCACTATGTGTTAACAGACCTCTCTGCATTGAATCATATCTGTTATTAACCTCTGTCTCTCTTCCACAGCATGTCTTTGTCCTGTCTTCCTTCTCTCACCCCAACCGGTCGCAGCAGATGGCCCCGCCCCTCCTTGAGCCTGGTTCTGCTGGAGGTTTCTTTCTGTTAAAAGGGAGTTTTTCCTTCCCACTGTCGCCAAAGTGCTTGCTCATAGGGGGTCATTTGACTGTTGGGTTTTTCTCTGTATCTATTATTGTAGGGTCTACCTTACAATATAAAGCACCTTGAGGCAATTATTGTTGTGATTTGGCGCTATATAAATAAAATTGAATTGAATTGAATATGGAAAATGATAAACGCACACTTACCCTCTCGATGGGAAATTTGAGTACTGAAAAAATAACAAGATGGAACAGTCAACCGGCATAAAGTATTATGCACATTGTGTAAGAAGGAATTTTCTTTTCACCGAAGCACTTCGAAGCTTAAAATATTACATTGACACGAAGCATACGTTAGTCGGGCATGCTGCTACGACTTTGGCTAATGCATCACCCAGTTTGTGAACAACCACTCACGGAGCATCGGGGACTCAGTAAGTCTACCTCAGACATATTGACTGACACAATTGCCAAGTGGATTGCAACAAACTGCAGACCTATTAATATCGTTGAGAACACGCGCTTTACATAGATTTGGTTCCTCGTTTCAAGGACTTGAAGTGCCTCCCCAAGAGTGACAGAGAGAGAGTGGATAAATGTTTACAGAGTTTTTTGTTATTTTCCCCTTTTTTCTCGAGTCTGTTTGCTCATGCAAAATGAAAGGTGATTAATATAGAATAAAAAATGAATGATATTTAATTGTGATTAATCAAAATCCACAGTACCCCTGTGATGAATCTGATTAAACATTTTAATTGTTTGACAGCACTAACATATATTATATATATTAGTGTATATTTACCTATTAGTATATAGGGTTTTTTTTTTTTAAAGTTGCATTTCCTGTGTTAAAAGATTGAAGAAAATTATCCAAATTCTCTTTGAATTTAAGCATTTAACATTCTTTGTGTTTATCCTGCATTCCTTCATTATATTGCATAAATGTCTGTTAAAAGCTTAAATATATAGTTGAAAACATGTAATTGCAACGAGGCTATTGGTCAAGTAATTGTGATTAATTGCGATTATATTACAGAAAATTTTGAGATGAAACATATTTCGTGCTTGCTCCATTCATTTCAACGGTATGAAAAATTCATAAAACACATCAATATTAGAAAAAGTTATGAAGAAGAGTGATGGCACAATTGTCCTCAACAAATGATACCAGAGTGGTATTTGTAGCACAAAGTATGTAGATGTAGTAAAGCTGACAAAAATGTGGGGAACAAAATGTATTATTGAATTATTCAATATATTGATAATAATGATTTTGATAACAATAAAGTAAATGCTTAAATAGCATTCTTATTAAAAATGCAAATATACACAGCAAATCCAGCATGTCCAAATTAACACTGTCAGATTTGATTTCAACACTTTTAAAGTGTCTATATGGGTCCACACCAGAGAGTGTTAATTTAACTCTTTTTGGAGAGTTGGTATGTTAACTCTGATTTAGTGTTAAACACCAAATCTCTCTGGAGTTGATAATTTAACACTTGGTGTTAAGAGTTTATATATTAACTCTCAAAGAGTATTTTAGTTTAACTACGTAAGAGTTATCTTCTAATTAATTCTAAAAAGCGGGAATTTTACTGTTCTGAACTTCTAGAAATTTCTTTTGGAAATAAACATTTACTAAAAAGACGCAATGGTTTTTGAAAAACATTTATTCTGAACTGTGCACCACAATTTCAAAACATTTTCTGAAAGATGTAACAGTGTACATGTTCTCACTTTCATTAGAATTTCGTTTATCAAAAGGTCTGACATAGGTGAGCTGGTAAATGCAAATAACAGCATTCTCATCACTTATTTCAATAAATACAAAATACAATATGCATGTCCTTCAGTCATCACTTTGTGGAACTTCAACGCACTTCTGCTCTCCCCCATATTCCATCTTCACAAGCATATCCTATGTGGAGATTGAATAAAAATTAGTTGACACTAATTAATGGCACAAATCAATTGCAGCACAGTAAAAAAAAAAAGGAATCCTTTTTGAGCGATTACTTGTGTAAAGTATTTTCCCAAAAGACAAGGACACAGACAACAGGTAATACTGAACTAAATGTAAAACCTCAACCTTTTTCATTTTTACCTAAACCGTGTGCACAAAACTCTGGAGGAATCTAAGTGCTAACGTAGAACTCAGTCGGGACTCGGGACATCTGCTACTGCTGTTTGCTCATTTTTTATGGGAGATCGTTTTCAGGCTTCAATTAGCACCATTATATCAACATTTCACATTCTAGACATTGTTTTAAGTGTATTTGACCAAGAAATTTGACTGAAAATTCACATGCAAGCTTTTTTTCAAGGCTGTGGTATTTGCCCGCAAACAATACCTTTCAGCTAGCTAAAACAGAATATTATGCTATCACCGAGCAACATGGCTAATGCCTTTCACACAGCTTTGTCTCAACTCCAAAGAGCCACAGAAGTAAAAGCTAATAACAATAATTGAAACAATCTTTGAAAACATGACTTACCAAGCATGGCAAACAACTCAAATATGTAGAGCAAAATGTTCTGAAATGGCTTCACTTCAGCTTCGATTGGAGCCGTGCTGGGGGCGGAGTCTGGGAATTTACTCTATTGGTGTCATAGCCCCTGTAGGAGTTCAGAGTTAAGAGGTCAAGAGTTAATGTTTCCATTGTAACACCTCCAGATTTGAAATAGAAACACTCATTTTTAACACTCGATTTTAACTACTATCATTTTACACCTCAGAGTTACATTAAAAGAATGTGACTCTACTTAGAGTAAAATTAACTCTAAGACTACTAACACCAAACCATTTAACACTTTTGAATTTGCTGTGTAAATTATTTGAGGACATGAGGCTGCAGAGAGATGCTGAGGAGATCAGGGAGACAACAATTGTTCTCTAAACATGTAAAGATTGTTACAAAATAAGTTATTATGAGTTTTATAAATTGATTTATACTAGTTTTTTTATATCTCTGAATGTAAAATTACACTATATTGCCAAGGTTATTCCCTCATCCATTATAATCACTTAATTCAGGTGTTCCAATCACTTCCATGGCCACAGGTGTATAAAATCAAACACCTGGGCATCTAAACTGTTTCTACCAACATTTGTGAAAAAAATTGGTTTCTCTCAAGAATTTACTGCCTGGTGCTATGATAGGAAGTCGTCTATGCAAAAACATTATTTGGTACTAAATATTCCAAGGTTAACTTAGGTTAAATTAGGTATAAATATTAGGTATAAATTACAACATGGAAGTAACTGGAATATCACAGAGGAGAGTGAAAGGATGCAGGTAGGTTACCAATAGTCCACGATTCATGTTCATGGTAAGAAAGGGCATTGGATATTTCAGGCATTTTTAAAAATATATTTAATAGTTTTTGTGATATTCATCAAGTTTTGATGGCTTCAAAGTGGGTCAACAGACCAATTTTCCAGAAAATATAACCTCAAAGGTATTTGACATATGAAGGTGAGATTTCTCATCAAACTTCCGACTGTAAAATTTTAATAAAAACCAGATGGTCTAAGAGTTGATTTGAGATGGACTAACTGTGTACTGTCAAATGTGATGGTGTTTGTATTGTCTTTGCAAGTTTGTTTGTTCTGTAGCTTTTAAACTGTGTCATAATGTTGTACTCAGTTCATTCGTTGTTCAGTTCCACAAGCCAGATGTGACAAGAAGATACACTCTTGTACTGCAAGGCCTGTTCTACTCTTTTTTTCAAAGTGTGTGTGTGTGTGTGTGTGTGTGTGTGTGTGTGTGTGTGTGTGTGTGTGTGTGCACCCGTGTGTGTTTGTTTCAAATGCCACCAGCATTTTTCTAATCGACAGGGACACAACTTGGCACCCAGTGGAACCTTCTCTCACTGTGACAGTTTTGGCTCACTGATTCACTGGAGTTTTGTGTGTGACTTGCCTGCATATATATGTATTATTGGGTCCATAACGACTTCCCTCTCCCCTCTTTGCAGCCATTCTATTGTCTCTTTTGGTTTTGCAACTCAGCATGAGTGCTTCAGGAGCCCACTATGCTCATTACACAAACATGCACACACATTCAGACACACACACATGCACATATAATTGCACACAGAAGAAGGAAGACGACCCCAGGGACTGTCTTTGTCAAGTCTCTTTCCCTTGTTCGCTGCCATTTTTGTTTTTTCTCTTTTAGCTTTTTCCTTCTTCACACCTCCCCTTTTCCTTCTTTTCTCTTACTGTCTGCCATCCCTTCTCTTTTCTTACTGTATTCTGTCTTTTTTGTTAGCCTCTGCCTTTCACAAAGCAGTCTAGGTCAGGGAAGGCCACTATGCACAGCTTTGGCCTTCCCTCTCTTCCACTTGCTCTCCTCTATTGCTTCTGATACTTCCCATGAAACCTGTAGACAATGATGGACCTAAGGAAAGATAGAGAAGAGCAAAAACACACTCCTGTATTGTGTAAAACAAAATCTAGCAGTTGTATTCGCTTATTATTTTTATTATGATTATTATTATCATTATTATAAAAAATGCAATTATGGAAGCTCATTTTGGTGGAGAGAAAAATCTGCAACTCAACTAAATAAACTATATAGAACTAGAAACTGTCAAATTTAGAATTCAGCTTCAAATGTTGCAGCAGCAGGATTAAGGACGACCATAACTTGATGCAACTGTTTTTGCTCGTCTGATGGTTCTTACAGGCATCCTTTTGACAGGTGTCCACATTACAAATATGCTATATGTAATGTTCTTTTCATTTATTGTTTTATGATAGTAAGGACAAAAATCTCTTTTATTGAAACAGATTTTAATAAATGCAACTCAGAAACATCAGTAAACCAGCAATGTATCAAACAAGTAAGGTTTCAGTTGGTTAATTCATGTTCAGGGAAGAGGAAAGTCTTTTTTCAAAAGCCAAATTTGTTTCTAAAGGTTGACCCACAGTGTGGATTTCTTTCGTGCTGCCTTTCTGTGGATTTCTGACAGATCACAGACATTTTTCATACTGTATTTTGTCATCTAACGTCACCGTGCTGAGCCAAAGCAAAACCTCAGGATATTTACATCTCCCACCAGCCCCTATACAGTGACAACCGGTGTTAATTAAACACAATGCAGTAGAATCCCACCATGACCAATTTAATACATCCTGTCTGTATGGGGAAGTAAGAGCAGTTTGTCAGATGGGAAGTGTGTCTGAAGGCATGGTGTCCAGGGGGACTATAGTGGCAGATGGACCCACTAAGAATAGTAGAGTCAAACTGACGGCATGGGTTGATGGAGGACCAAGTCAGGCCTGGGCTGATGTTATGTATGTAAGCAAAAACATACATACATAACATGTGTTCTCATTTGATGTGTTAGAAGAGAGCAGAATATATACACCAAACGTGGCCTTAACTTCCACACTGTGGCTTTTATATATTTGTATTCCTTTTATTTAAAGATTTTTTTGTTTTCTTTAGTTAATTAAAATGTCTAAAAGTGTGTAAAAGGTGTGGGAGATGTGTGTTGGACCAACATGCAACAACAACAACAAGTTATAATCACTTTGTCTATACACATACAGGCATACTGTATATATTTGTGTGTGTGTGTGTGTGTGTGTGTGTGTGCGTATGCATGGATACTATGATAATAGAGTCCTGAGTGACAGAGGTATCAGCAGCCTCTTAATGTAATACACGTTAAAGGGTTTTGCTGTATAGCACAATCCAGTGTACACTAGATGTTCCCTTCCATAACTCACAGTGCCAGATGGTACAGCAGCTGTAGCCCAAATGTAGCTTTCATTAAGGAGTTAGACTATAACTTAACACTAGCAAGTGGGAGAACGAATAACTTAAGACCTACACCTGGCCCATATATAAATGACTTCTTGCTGACTGCTGTCATGCCAGAAATGGCAGTGATTAATGTTAGACAACATTAACTTATGCCTCTTAATTCCTGTGGACAGCTGTGTCCTGAGGAATTATGTTTTCAGGTTTTCAGGAGACCCTGGTGGGAATTGCAACAATAATCTCTTTAATCCACACTGTATTTAGAGGCCACAGTTAATTTTTAAAAAAAGTCTAACAGGTAACAATTGGTAATGAAAGAAAATGATGACACTTTATAAGCATAACTTGTAAGGAAGTTAACTTTATGATTACTTTATATTATTCTGCAAACACTTTTCTGTTATTTTTCACCATAATTAAAAAAACAAAGACGAAATGGTGCATTCGCTGTTCATGGTTAACAACTCGTTCACTACTATACTGTGACAGAGTAGTTAAGACATATATCTACAGGAAGATCATTACAGGAAGTTGGTGTCTAATTGGTAATTCTAAATTAACTGTTGGTGTGAATGTGGGAGTAAATAATTTTCATAATCAGACATCAAGTGATACGTGAGTAGCCTGACTCTCCTCCAGTGACAACTGGGATTGGATCCATGTGAAACAAGTTATAATCCAAAACAGGTTTTAATAATAAATCTGTCTTAAAAATGGTGCCACACAGGGAACTATTATTTGAGTATATTTTGTCATTTCATATCAGTTCAATTTGGACTGTACAGATAGTTGTATGTGTAGTTTTTTTTTTTTATAATTGAATTAATGTCATCATTAGTTCCCTGTTACCTCTTCCAACTAAATGGTGAGTGGAACAGTAAAGTGAACCAAAACCAAAAAGTCATATTTTTTGTGAAAGTGGGAAAAAACAGTTAATCTTGGACACATGTCAGTGTCAGGATTCTTGAATTGTGGACCCAGAGTTTAGCATTTTTCAGTGTCTTTTGGGTTTCAAGAAGTGGCTTTGTTCCTAGTTTCTGTTAGTATTGCTTTGGTTCTCTGTTTCGTGTCTAGGTTGGTGATAAATCTCCCCTCATTGCCTGATATATTTATTGTTCAAGTCTTCCTTTGTCCTTTGTCACGTTGCCCCTCATGGCTGCATCCCTCCCAGTAGCATGTTTTTCCTTGAAGCATCTCAGTGTTTTTATTATCTACCCCTGGCCTTTGTTTCCTTGTGCTTTTATAAGAGTTGAGCAATAAAGCTGCCCGTTTGAGTTCGCTTTTGTCTCTGGTGTCCTCTGGATCCTCTTGTGCCTACTGCACAGCCGCACCATGACATTAAGTGTTAGGCTTGTTTAATGTGAGGTACACTGGCTAGATGAGGAGCTAATATTGGCACAGTAGTCAAATAATATTCAGGCTCTCTCCATTTATTATCATTATCTCTCTCCTGCTCTGCACTCCGCTCTGTGGAATTCATAACAGCCTGACAGTGTGTGTGTGTGTGTGTGTGTGTGTGTGGCCAAAGATGTGTATTTGTGTCTGTATTTAGAAGAGGACTGAAAAAAACCTTACAAAATTTATGTATTACTGAGCATGCAGACTTTAGCATGCATTTGTGTTGATGGTGACTGTATTTGTGTGTGTGTGAGTGTGTGTGTGTGTGTGTGTGTGTGTGCCGGCTGGAAAATAAGCGTGCATGCATCCCCTAAATCACATCACACGGCTAATGTAGATGTTAAATTGAATCGGCTGCTGCATCATTTGTCTGGTGGATCGTTACTGGTAATAGGTCTGTCATATTAGTGAGGCATTCCTCATCTGGACAGTAAAATCTCTTTCCTGTACTCACTGGAATAGCTGTGCTTAAGTCATTGTATTTTTTCATTTGTTTTCTATTTGTGCAATCTCACAAACAAGACAAATGCCATACTTGTGCTATTTATTGTGATTCTAAATACAAGTTGAATTACTCCAATGTTTGAGAGCTGACAGATCAAACCTTGATGTACAATGGAAAGCTGTTTAAATGCCATACATGAACCCAAACAAAAACCTTTTTAGACAATTATGAACAAATTAATGTTTAAAAATAATTAAAAACGAATTATGCAGCTTAAAAAATGTTGATTATTATTCCAAACACACACAAAAAAGCTTGTGCTTATGCTTATTGTTAAAAAAATGCAAGCCCCCCCATATAAATCTGTATACATCTACTGTGGTAGATGATCATATGTTTCTACTTCTTTCATTATTACTAAAAATAGTAAGGCCAGATTAGACTTTGCCAAAAGGTCCCCAAAAAAGCCAGAGTAGCAACAGCATTCTTTTGTCAGATGAAAATGAATCAACCCACATCAAAATGGCAAGGAGAGTTAGCATCATGAAGGCTTGGCACCATTCACAAGCCACAGTAACGGTGGTCCAGCACAAACACATCCTCCAACCACACACACCCATATTTGACTTCAAACTCCATTTGAATCAAAGCATCAAGTTTATTTCACACCTCAAACCTTTTTGTAAATAATGAAACAAATAAACTGCAATAAATTACATTTTGATAAATACCTAAAATAAACTACTACCTCTTTTAAATAACAGAAAAACAAATAATCTTAATGGTGTAATTATTTTACATGTAGTTGTTTTTGTTTTTGTTTTGTTTTTTTTGTTTTTTTACTGTGTAATAATATTCAACATTGCTATCAATACATTTTTCAAAAAATGCCTCTGTGCAAATGGGTTTAAAACAGCTGTGGGATACTGTTTGTCCATGATTTGGACAGCCCAGCGCATGCTCCTGACGCAGGGCAAACAAAAATTCTCTCGCAGAGACCTACCTTGGCACCACCGTTGTGCAGGTGAAGCCAAAGGGAAGGTATGTTTCATCACATTTTCTAGTTTGTTTGTGTGGGAGCCCCGTCAAAAACCTGTCCATTATGCTAGCAGTGTCCAAGCATTCTTTTTTTTTTAATTCTCACACACACACACACACACACACACACACACACACACACACACTTTGGGAACCACTGGTTTAAAGGTTTGTGGGCCAGTCCCCTTTAATTTTGGCATATCGAAATGTAAGTAAAAAGACACCCGTGACATGGAAAATCTCTCCGACACCTCTTCTGCTGCGAATGGAGCCTACAAATGCCGAGGCTTGAGATAGCCTCTTTGTCACAGAGACTGAGATCCTCCAGCTCATCTTTACTCAGAACTGGAATAAAAGAACTTAACATCCAGATTTTTTATCAGAGAAGTGATAGTGTTTAAACTGTTTCTGTTTAACTGTTTTTTAATTGCTAATAGTGAATCATGCATAATTCTAATCAAACTATACCTCTGGTATCAGCTATCAGGTACTATCATGTACCACTGTAAGAGGCAGGCAGGATTGAGCAAAAATGCAGGACTGAAGTCAAAAGTCAGACACAAGAAACCTAAACTGAGACAAACTAATCTGACGGGACAAACAGCCAGAGGATGAGAGAGATTGTGACAAGGGACTCACGGGCCTTTGGTGACAGAGAACCAAAGGCTAGATATGAAACTAAGACCCGGGGATACAAAAACACGGATCACAACTATAATAACCAAAACTGGGATCTTCACCTCAGAATATTAAATAAACCAGAATCAGAAGTCAAACACAAATGCCCAGTTACAGACCCAGGACCATGACAGGTACCAGGGGAAGAAAGACTAAAATCATGGTTGTCTGCTAATTTTCTCAATTCAATAGTAGTAGTTAATTCAAACACAAAACAGAGGTTTTTCTGGTAGGAACCAAAACTGTTTTGGATGAATTCAAAACATTTGCTTTTGGAATTGTCAATAAATAGAGAGTATTGACAAACCTCTCCTTCCTCATATGTTAAATTTAGTTGTTTTTGATAGCACCTCAGATTATGAAACAAATATCAATAACACATGATCTAAGTAACATTATTTGGCTATGCCCATCCTTTGCAGCTCAAAGTACTCCTATTCTTGTATGTGCTCTGATTACATCTTGTATTGATTATTGTAATTTGATCTTTTCTGGCCTACCACAGAAATTTCTTCACAGCTTCCATACAGTTGACCGTGTCAAAACTAAAATATCTTTCAGAACATCTTACTCCTGTGTTTCAGACTCTTCACTTGCTTATTTTAAAATATTGCATAAATGTGTAAGATTGTGCATCTTACTTATAGTTCTTTCTATACTCTTGTTATCTACGGAACATTGTCACCCATCCCATACTCTTTGATTCTTCTCCACCATTATTCTCATTATACCACCTGCTCATTTGACCACCATCGGCTTAGAGTTTTCAGCCATGTGACCCCTCGTCTTGGGAAATCCCAAAACCACATTTGCAACATTGATTCTCTTCCTATCATTAAAGTCAGCCTTTCAGTTTGATTATGTTTTAGGATTTACTGGTTTTTAACTCTTTTTTCTTTTTTATCTGTTAATTTATACGTACTTTGATGTTTAATTGCTTGTAAGGTGCCCTCGAATTTCTTAAAAGGCACTTATAAATAAAATACATTATTTATTATATAGTTTATAAATTCCAATGATATGATCATAAAATTGATAATTGAACTGTGAGCTGGGTGTCCTGGTGCATGTTGCACTTATGGACATCCTCATTCTCAAACATGATTGTTGTTATGAAAACTGTGATAATAGAGATCAGGCATTTTGTTATTTCCAATCAAACCCATCAATTTATGCTGTAATTGGTCGTGTGCTGAAGTCCCCCTACCTGGGGCACCTTCCAGGACTGCAAGAAAGAAAGTAGTAGTAATAATAATAATAAAAATTATTTATAAAGCGCCTTTCAAGACACTCAAGGACACTGTACAATAAAACACATAATAGAACAATGACACAATGAAGAACAATAAAAACAAAACCATGAGATAAAATTAACAAACAGTGGGTTCACAGTGAATATGCAGATTTGAACAGACGGGTTTTTAGTTGAGATTTAAACTGGGGGAGAGAACCAATGTTTCTTATATCTGGGGGTAGAGAGTCCCACAGCCTGGGAGCAGAGTAGCTGAAAGCTCTGCTTCCCATGGTGGTGAGGCGGAAGGAAGGCACAGAAAGCTGGATAGAAGAAGAAGATCGAAGTGAGCAGGCAGAAGAGATAGTGCTTAACAGGTCAGAAAGGTAAGGAGGTGCAAGGTTATGGATGGCCTTGAAGGTGAGCAGAAGTTTGTATACTATCCGGAATTTTACTGGGAGCCAGTGAAGTTCCTGAAGAACAGGGGTGTTGTGCTGGTAAGAGGGGGTTCTGATGATCAATGTTCCCTCTAATTTTTCATGTGTCTGCGCGGACACACAAACTCCCTGAATGGTCCCTTGGACCACTGTGAGCAACAGAAGATGTGTGCACTGTTGTTACGCCAGCATCGAATCCATCCAAGTTACATGGTTTATTAAAATAATCAAATTACAGCATTTACATTTATGTTAGACTTATTTTAATTAACTGCTTTAGCCCACTTACAATGAAAATTTAAAAAAAATATTGTTCATGACCTGTGTAGTATGTTAACACTATGGGAAAGAAAAATAACTTGAACTCCAAGTTCTTTTTTTTTTTTTTTTGTTATAAAGCTCTAAAACTCTTTCTTTGGCTCTCGGAGGAGGCGGACGCACTTTTTCTCCTCTCCCTTATCTTCCCTGCTAGTTCTTATGCCCTTGTCTAGTCTCATGTCTTTTTTGTATTACTTTCCCTGGAACACTCTCTCACAGTCTGTGTCTAAAACCTAAAAGAGAATTATGGATTTGATCAACTGGTCTCTGAATGCTATTGACACCCTTTAACGAGAAGTCTGGGCTCCAGAGAACCCGAGTGCCCTGGAGGGACTTTCCCTGCCGGATACACGATGGACGGGTGGCAGAGGATCGTGTGCCTGGCGGGACTGTCGATCGAGGACGCTGAAGCTATCTACCTATTCGGAACCATGATAACAGGGTTCTTGCTGAAAAGAGTGGAACCGGCTGTTCAAACCCCCACAAGGCTGCCCACTGGGACTGGAACGACAGGTGCGACTTCTCAGAAAGGGCTCACTGAAGGCAGCATGGTTAAGAGCTTGGAGGTGCTTACGACTGCAGTGAATGCTCAGAATAACACCTCTGAGCGTATGTATGTTGGATTACATCAGGAAAGAATCAACTCAGAACAACATCTCTGGGCGGAAGCTGGATTACATCTCGGATCAGTTGGCTGCGGTCGTGAGGTCTCAGAATCTGCTATGTGAGCAAAAGAATGACAAGACCACGGAATCGACAGCTAATAACATCATGGAGAAACTCGCAGCTATTAACGGGAGATTGAGAGACCAGTGTCGGAGTGTTAAAAACAGATTGAAATTCTCATGAGTTGTTTGCAAAAGAAAAATCACCATCATAATGCGGCTACCCCTTCAGTGCCAGCTGTGGGCTCAAGGCTGGAGCTGAACAAAAACTCCCTGATAACGACTGTGTTGAGTCTCTTCTTCCCATTCCCTACAAGGCCACCTGGGTTGGCTGGAAGACTGTTTACTTAGCCTGGCGGGGCGAAGGACACTGTCTCAGCTGAACTATGGACACGCACACACATACATATACTGATACTGATAAGCACTCACTGACACATCACCCTCCCTATCCAACGCCACCTCCAACGCTTACCTCGAATACGGTAGTATTCAGGAAAAAAACAAACATTACATATATTTTTATTATAACTCTGGTTTTACATGGCCTATCAACACAATTTAAAAACTCATATAAAGTCCACACTTTTTCCATTCTGTCAACTGTTCCATCTGTCCTGCTCACATCTCCAATGGTTGTACACGTTGTCATTAACGTGGCTTCACTCCACATCAGCCATACTTGTCAACGATGTTGATTAGCTGCGTATATACGAATGTGAATCGCATTATTGGCTGGACTATGGGATAAGGTGGCATCGTTCTAATCCCATACGGGAGCAGCCAGTCACTTACTGACTAACACTGCAAAACAGAATTGTTAAAGTATTCATTTTAATTTCAATTCAGGATAGATTTTTTTTTGTGCGCAACGCAGATTTTCTGTGCGCAGAGACCGTGCCAGCAGTGGGCAATTGTGCACGCACACAGCTTAGAGGGAACATTGCTGGTGATAATGCGAGCGTTCCGAACCAGTTGAAGATTATGGAGGGATTTTTGGGGGAGACCATGCAAAAGAGAATTCCAGTAGTGAATACGGGAGGTAACAAGACTGTGGACAAGAATGGACGTAGACTAGGTGGAAAGAGAAGGACGTAATCTGTTAATGTGGTGTAGATGGAAATAGGCAGAATGGGTGAGATTATTGATGTGAGATTTATAGGAAAGTGAACTGTCTAGGATGACACCAAGGCTTTTAACCTGAGGAGAAGGGAAAACTGTGGAGTTATCGATAGTGAGTAAGAAATGGTTCGCCTTCAAAAGGTTGGATTTGGAGGAAAGTCTGCTTAGAAGGACAGAGTGAGAGATGGTGTCGAAGACTGAGCTCAGATCCAAAAGGACAAGAATGGTGAGAAGACCAGAGTCAGCTCTGATTGGAAGATCATTAGTGAATTTAAGTAAAGCAGTTTACTTACGTAGTTCTTACTACCTTCCCTGAGAGGGAAGGTAGTAAGAACTGAGGGGATCGAACTACCAGAAGTCAAGATTGCAGACATACAGGACAGCTACAAGTACCTGGGGATACCACAGTGACTCAGTGTGGTCAAAGCTCACAAAATCATCTTTATTCTACATTTCCGGAAAAGGAGAGCTATCTATCTATCTAGATAGATAGATAGATAGATAGATTTTTTTAAACCTTGGCTCATTAGGGAGAACTCCCTCTGGGGCTTAAATACCTGGGACTCTCCACCATTTGGTCTTAGAACTGAAAAAGCTTCTCGAATGAGAGGTAAAACATCTTCAAATAAGTCCAGGCATTTTTCTTTCCAAGCTCCTTAGATTAACATGACCTGGATGACTGAGAACCTACACAGACAAACAGTCAGAACTGGGTCCCCAATGTTGAGATGCAGAGAACTCTTCTACCAGTGTACAGGTAACAAACCAGGGTCATACAAGTGTATCCATCTATCCATCGCTTTTTATAAAGCACTTTAAAACAACCACAAATGACACAATGTGCTGTACATTGGAGGTAAACAATAAAAGTACATAAGATGTAAAATAAAAGATAAATTAAAAAGATCAAATAACTAAAAGGAAAACTAAGTCTTGCTGGGACTGAAAGCCAAATAGTAAAAATAAACTTTAAGAAGTGTTATTAAAGTGGACAGTGAAGGGGCATCTAACACACAAGGGCAAGTTATTCCATAATTTTGGGGCAATGATAGAAGAGGCCCTGTCCCTTCTGAGCTTCCTTTTGTACTTCCAGGAGCAGCTGACCTGAGCGACCAACAGGATGTGTAGGGGTGAAGAAGCTCAGAGAGGTAAGGTGGGGCAAGATTGAGAAAACATTTAAAAACAAATATAAGAATTTTAAAATGAACTCTAAAATATAAAGGTAGCCAGTGGTTATATGCTCTTTTTTACGAGTTCATTTGTGCAGCTTAATTTTGAACCAGCAGCAGATTTAAGGGTAACAACTGACACACATGAAGTGAGTTACAATAATCCAGGAGAAATAAAATAAAAACATCACTGATCACTGTTTCAAAGTGCTGCCTAGAAAGAAAAAGGTGTTGGCAATCACCTTAAATGATAAAAATTGGACTTAATCATCACTCTGATTTGACTGTCCAATATAAATTACCGTACAACTTAAAACTAAGGTCAGTAGCTCCTTCTGGTCCAGGTATTCTACCACTCCTCAGTGGACAGTGTGCTCTCCTGCCGTCTGGGTGTCTGGCTCCACAGAGGGTAATTAACACTGCCCCCAAATCACTGGCTGCCTTCTACCAACACTGAAGTTCATCTCCAGCTACTTCAGTCTCTGGAAAACCAGGGCCACATCCTGCTCGCCACCTGTTTCACCCACTGCCCTCCAGTCAGCAATTCAGGTTAATCAGGTCCCACAGCTCCATGATTAAAAAGAGGTTCTTCCCCTGGGCCATTCAGACAGTAAACAAAAATGTAAACATGTAGATATAGTTTCTGTTTTTGAATCTGAAAGTTTTAGGACACGGGTGTAGGCCAGATCAGGCCACAGCAATGGTTAGCCTGGGTATCAAATTCTAATCGAAGAAGGGAGGATTTCAGCCTGACCGTTTACAAGAGATAATAATTGGTTTTATAATTGGTTCCAACTTGTGTTAAGAATCCTCCAGCAAGAGATCCCTGAAGTCTACAATTACTGGACAATAGCAACTTTTAGTCAAAAATGTGCACACTGGCACACAAACTGCACCTTCCCTAGAAGCATCCAGCTAAATGTTTTTTGTTTTTTTTTTATGTCCTCATGATAACAAACGGTTAACAATTGGTTTATGTCACCCATCCCAGTGTTTTGAGTTTGTACTATTATTGATCTTTGATTTCATCATAGCTTTTGTCCGCTTTGTGTTTTGGTTTCTGTTTTGTATTTCTGGCTCTCTAGTTCTTCTTTGTTTTTTGATTTCTAGTTCTTAGGTTTAGTGTAGGTTTAGTTTTGTCATGTTTATTCTCTTGCTCCCCAGTCAGTCGTGTCTCATGTTGCAGTTTGTTATTCCCGTCTCTGTGCTTCATCCTGTGTTCCGAGGTCTGTCAGGTTTCCATGTCTTAGTGTCTAGTCTGCGTCTTTGTGAACTGTCTCATGTTTCCTGTTTTACTTTGGTAGTTCTTGTCCTATGTTAATGTTTTCAGTTTTGCTTCCGCTTGGTCTCATCATGTTTGATTACTCCCAGCTGTGCTCTCCTCCTGTGTCTCATTCCCTCGTTATCCCTCTGTGTATTTAAGCCCTGTCTTACTCTGTGTCGTACCCTCATTCTCTGCTGTGTTTTGCCTACCTGCCAGTTTAGTTACATGTACCTTCCAAGTTTACTTAGTGTTGTAGTTTCTGATGTTCAGCAATAAAAGCTGCCTTTTGAGTTTACCTTTTGTGTTTGAGTCTGCGCTTGGGTCCTCTCCTGTCTGCTTCACACAGCCAGCACATGACAGGTAAAACAATTGGCTGAAGGTGCAACATTAAGATATGCCAGGTGGCTCAGGAACTGACAGAAAGAACTGGAGATTGATCAGAATGGAGTCATTATATCTTGAATGGAGTCAAATATCTCCAAGACATTACCACTGCAGTTTTCCAGTCTACCAGGGCATTGCAAATTTTGTCATAAGTGGTCCCAAACCATAGGATCACAGCAACTTGCACAGACACAAACTCTGATTTATTGTGATCATTAATTTATGTTGGTTAGGGTTTTACAATCATACAGACAAAAGATTTGAAAAATGGAATTGTCTGCCCTCAGTTCTGATCCATTTCCACTCAAGACTTGTGGGATCAACGTGTGCATGCTGTTCTGGTTAGGGTGACCAACACAACCACACAGGCTGACATGTGACAAATGCTCACAACAGTGTGTGATCAAAGTGGTGAGCAGCATGAGAAGGATGTGCCAGGCTGTTGTGGCTGTATAATGTATAAATTGTTAAATTGCTAATATGTTTTGTTTCTTCAGACTTCAATTGGCCAATCCAATAAATGACACCAAATAACAGTCAGTAGCAAAATAGGCTGTTTAGCTTTGGCAGAGGAGATTTGCAACCTTCATGGGAGCACCCCACATACTCAGCTCTGCTGTTTCTTTACAAATGTGGCAAACTAAACAGACCTTCCAACAGGGCAAGACTTATTGCCAAGAAGCATTGTTACAACAAAGAAATAATCAACCAAACACACATTTTTACATTTTGTGCTAAGATTATATTTTATAACTTTTTTGATGTATACCAAAGCTCAATCAATTTTAAAAAGAACAAACAATGGGTAGAAAACTGTTAACGAAAGGTACCCAGTGTTAAATAACACCTCTAGATACAACTAAATATTACACATCCATCCACTATATTCCACTTATCCTTATCACAGGGGGCTGGAGCCAATCCCAACCAACATAGGGCGAGAGGTGGATACACAGAGAGACACACAACCATTCACACCTATGAGCACTTTAGAGTCATTGATAACCCCAGTGACTGCATACTGGGAGGAAACTGAATTACCTGGATAGAACCCACGCAAACATGTGGAAAACATGTAAACTCTACACAGAAATCCCCCAGCCAGATGATGGAAACTCAGGACCATGCTAACCACCACCCCACCATGCACAAATATCATACAGCAGCATAAATTAGTGTTATTATCCATATTTTTTTTCTGTAGCGGCCATTTACTTTATGTTTATTATGCATGTAGTATGTCTAGTCTTTCACATTTGGCCACAAAGTGGTAGTGGTAGTGAAAAATATAATATTATAGTAAAAGGTTATTCTATGCGTGACAGTTGGATTCACAAAAATGTCATGTTTATATGAGACACTTCTGGCAAATTGATTTATTCCTCTTTCAGACTTATTACTATATAGCATTAAAGGAATGCAGAGAGAATATTAATATGAATTTTCATTGACCAGTCTTGAATGGATGTAGCAACATTATCTCTCTATTACAGAATATTAACTTTTTGGCAGCTACCATCAGCCACCTATTATGTTATTGATTTCAGAGTCTAGACAGAACCCCCGTTATACATGCAATAGTGCTGCAGCTGCTTTTACACACACCACTAATCCATAGAAAAGTTTATCCCCTTACTTTTGAAGAATAACTCAACAGAAGTCTGACACTTGTGGATCAGACAAACATTTCAAACATTCTTACAGCATCACGTTTCCGTTAAATCCTTCAGAGTATAGTTAATTGCCAATGTGATTTGTGAGTGATTCACTGAAACCCTGATAGACAGAATGAGCCCCTCTTTCTCTGGTATACTATCACAGTCTAGATTCATATTGCTGCTCTTTTCAAAGGCCAAAAAAATCAGATTTAATTTTACAGATAGCGTGGTTTTTTAGCTGGAAATGTGTGGATTACCAATTCTGGGTGAGAAAAGAGTTTTTTGCCTCAAGTAGAGAAGTTCAAGTATGTCTGAGTCTCATTCATAAAAGGAGAGAAAGTGAAGCTGGAGACTGGGCAGATGACCTAACGGTAGACCTAGAGAGGGGGTCAGAGATTATGTCTCTTGGCTGAATATGGAAGAGAAGAATGCTTTGGTCTTCCCCTAGAAGCTCTGGAGACAGTAGCTCAGGGAGGGAGGTCTAGGCTAGTGAGGAATACCAAGATAGCGCCGATGATCTGGGCTTGGCGTCCTCGGTCGTGCCTGTCTCGCCGTTCTTTACTCTCCCTTTTCCCTTTACCTTCACTTATGGACCTTGGCAGTGTGTTTTTTATTTTTATTTTCCTAGTTGTATGCTCATCTAGTTGTTGTGCACTGATAACATACAGTGGGGCAAAAAAGTATTTAGTCAGCCACCGATTGTGCAAGTTCCCCCACTTAAAATGATGACAGAGGTCAGTAATTTGCACCAGAGGTACACTTCAACTGTGAGAGACAGAATGTGAAAAAAAAATCCATGAATTCACATGGTAGGATTTGTAAAGAATTTATTCGTAAATCAGGGTGGAAAATAAGTATTTGGTCAATAACAAAAATACAACTCAATACTTTGTAACATAACCTTTGTTGGCAATAACAGAGGTCAAACGTTTACTATAGGTCTTTACCAGGTTTGCACACACAGTAGCTGGTATTTTGGCCCATTCCTCCATGCAGATCTTCTCAAGAGCAGTGATGTTTTGGGGCTGTCGCCGAGCAACACGGACTTTCAACTCCAGCCACAGATTTTCTATGGGGTTGAGGTCTGGAGACTGGCTAGGCCACTCCAGGACTTTCAAATGCTTCTTACGGAGCCACTCCTTTGTTGCCCGGGCGGTGTGTTTTGGATCATTGTCATGTTGGAAGACCCAGCCTCGTTTCATCTTCAAAGTTCTCACTGATGGAAGGAGGTTTTGGCTCAAAATCTCACGATACTTGGCCCCATTCATTCTGTCCTTAACACGGATCAGTCGTCCTGTCCCCTTGGCAGAAAAACAGCCCCATAGCATGATGTTTCCACCCCCATGCTTCACAGTAGGTATGGTGTTCTTGGGATGCAACTCAGTATTCTTCTTCCTCCAAACACGACGAGTTGAGTTTATACCAAAAAGTTCTACTTTGGTTTCATCTGACCACATGACATTCTCCCCATCCTCTGCTGTATCATCCATGTGCTCTCTGGCAAACTTCAGACGGGCCTGGACATGCACTGGCTTCAGCAGCGGAACACGTCTGGCACTGCGGGATTTGATTCCCTGCCGTTGTAGTGTGTTACTGATGGTGACCTTTGTTACTTTGGTCCCAGCTCTCTGCAGGTCATTCACCAGGTCCCCCCGTGTGGTTCTGGGATCTTTGCTCACCGTTCTCATGATCATTTTGACCCCACGGGATGAGATCTTGCATGGAGCCCCAGATCATGGGAGATTATCAGTGGTCTTGTATGTCTTCCATTTTCTGATGATTGCTCCCACAGTTGATTTTTTCACACCAAGCTGCTTGCCTATTGTAGATTCACTCTTCCCAGTCTGGTGCAGGTCTGCAATTCTTTTCCTGGTGTCCTTCGAAAGCTCTTTGGTCTTGGCCATGGCGGAGTTTGGAGTCTGACTGGTTGAGGCTGTGGACAGGTGTCTTTTATACAGATGATGAGGTCAAACAGGTGCCATTCATACAGGTAACGAGTGGGGGACAGAAAAGCTTCTTACAGAAGACGTTACAGGTCTGTGAGAGCCAGGGATTTTCCTTGTTTGAGGTGACCAAATACTTATTTTCCACCCTGATTTACGAATAAATTCTTTACAAATCCTACCATGTGAATTCATGGATTTTTTTTCACATTCTGTCTCTCACAGTTGAAGTGTACCTCTGGTGCAAATTAATGACCTCTGTCATCATTTGTGGGGGAACTTGCACAATCGGTGGCTGACTAAATACTTTTTTGCCCCACTGTATGACAGGCAAACACTTTTGAATCTTCGTTCCTTCCATTCGTGTCGGACTGACCCCTGCTGGAGTGTGGGCAACGCTAATCTACCACAACTGGATACGTTCTACGGCTTCTCCTACCTACAATGCTACAGGAAGCGGGGGCGAAGGAGTGGCCGTCGCATCTGTCTCAGGGCCTTTCTCAGAGCCTTTCTCAGTGCCAGAATTACGGACCATGTACATGCTAACCTGGACACTCCATCATTTTCTCCTTCCTCCCTGGATTGCTCTGACGCTAAGTTGCTTACTCATCGCTGGATTTATTCGGTTGATCATCAAGCCTCCTCTGCCCTTTCTGCGACACGCTTTCCTGCTCGGATTTGGATAACATTGCGCCGACGGGGAGTTTGTCGAAGCAATCTAAGTACTCTATGTCATGCTTCTAGAGGTGACTTACTACCCTGGCCATGAATTTGGACTGTCTTTTTTAGTTCACTGAGGCTTTCTGGTAGGGGAGGTGGTTTAGCCTCGGTTTTTGAAAACTTATATAATGTTAGGCAACTTTCCTCACCTAACTTTGCTAGCTTTGAAGCTCAGTTATTGGAGATGACCACTCTGTGTGTGTTGGTCTACTGTCCATCCAAATATAACAAGTGTTTTATCTCGGACTTCGCCAACTTCCTGGGTTCCGTTCTACGTTCATTCTTGTCCACAGTCTTGTTACCTCCCGTATTGACTACTGCAATTCTCTTTTGCATGGTCTTCCCCAAAAATCCTTCCATAAGCTTCAACTGGTTCAGAACCCCTCCTACCAGCACAACACCCCTGTTCTTCAGGAACTTCACTGACTTCCTGTGAAATTCCGGATAATATTCAAACTTCTTCTGCTCACCTTCAAGGCCATTCATAACCTCGCTCCTCCTTACCTTTCTGACCTGTTAACCACCACCTGTTCTGCCCTTTCACTTTGATCTTCTTCTTCTATCCAGCTTGCTGTACCTTCCTTCCGCCTCACCACCATGGGAAGCAGAGCTTTCAGCTGCTCTGCTCCCAGGCTGTAGAACTCTATACCCCCAGAAATAAGAAATATTGGTTCTCTCCCCTAGTTTAAATCTCAACTCAAAACCCATCTGTTTAAATCTGCATATTCACTGTGAATCCACTGTTTTATTTTGTGCTTTTGTTTTATTTTTCTTATTTTGTCATTGTCTTATTGTGTTTTATCCTATTGTAAAGTGTCCTTGGGTGACTTGAAAGGCACTCATGAATAAAATGTATTATTATTATTATTATTATTATTATTATTATTATTATTATTATTAATAATAATAATAATAATAATAATAATAATAATAATAATAATAATAAATATGACTCTGTTCTTATTATTGGTGATTTTAACATGCACATCTGTTGTAAGGATGACCTGCTTGTTAAAGACTTTCTTGCTTTAACTGACTCTTTTAACTTCCTACAGTGGGTAAATGGACCAACCCATGTTGAAGGCTATATTTTGGACTTGGTCTTTACGTATGGCCTGGATATATGTATTAAGGATATAAATGACGCTGGAATGATAATTTCCCAGTTATTTTTGACATTGGTTTATCTGCTGTGGGACTGCAGTCTGTAGCTCCCTCTTGTCTGCTACATATAGTCAGCTCTGAAGCTGTGTCAAAGTTTGCTGTGTCTTTTTTGGATTCGGTATTTATGATTCCTGACTGCTGCTCAATTCGCTCATCTGATGGTTATGCTAATATTTTGTTATCATTATTTTCTTCTACCCTTGATTTGGCTGTACCTGACTGCTGTTCTCTCTGCTCGGTTGATGGTTATGGTAATATATTGTTAGCTCTTTGTTCTTCTATTCTTGATTCTCCTGCTCCCATCAAAATGAAGCGCTCTAGAACCTACTCTCATTGCTGGCTAAATAATACTACGCATGCCTTACCACGTGTTTGTCGCTGTGATGATAGAAGGTGGAAAAAAGGTAAACTTCAGGTCTCTTATGATATGTTATGGACTAGCCACTCAAATTTTCAAACTGCTGCTAGAATGGCTAAAGCATGTTTTCTTCCCAAAGTCATTCTGGCTAATGGTTGTGACCATTAGCCAGAATTTGTTACTTTGTTTATAAGTAACAAATTTTAAGTAAAAAATTTTTGTTATTTTTAATTCCTATGTTAATCCCTGTTCTGATATTCCTTTACTATTCACAAGCTCTTTGTGAGCGTTTTCAAATTCTCCTTTTAGATAAGGTTTCATCTTTTAAGTCTTCCTCTTCATCTGCTTCTTGTCCTGTTTTTTCCTCTGGGTGTAATTCAACTTTTCATCGAGTTGAGCCTGTGGTACTTTTGACTCTCAATCAGCTGGTTGATCAACTGAAAAACACCAATACTGTGTTTGATGTTCTCCCATCACACATTGTTAAGGGCTGCTTTGATGTTACTGGACCAAGCATTCTATTCTTAATAATTTAAGAATAGTCTCTGGATCTGTCCCACTGGCCTTTAAGCATGCTGTAGTCCAGCCTATTCTGGAAAAAAAAGAATCTTGATTGTTATGATCTCTTGAACTACAGACCGATCTCTAAGCTTCCATTTCTGTCCAAGATCCAGGGGCAACTAGTTCTTTCTCAGCTTCAGGCATATTTAGATGCAAACAAGATTGCAGAGAAATTTAAGTCTGCCTTTAAGCCACGTCACAGCACTGAAACTGCCTTGCTTAGAGTTCTCAATGACCTTCTTATAAGCACTGATTCTGGATGCTATGTGGTCCTGGTTTTATTGGACCTTTCCTCTGCTTTTGATATGGTGGATCATAACATTCTTCTACTAAGACTTGAGCATACTGTGGGTATTAGAGGCACTGCCCTTAACTGGTTTAAATCTTATCTGGCTGACAGGTCCTACCCGGTTAATTTGGGCAACTTATCGTCTTCCTCTGTTTTATTGCCATTAAGTTTAAGAAAGTTGTGAGTAAACCAGACCTTGATTTCACTTAAACAGTCAGAAATGGATGTGAGTGGGAGAGTAGCTGTGGGTTTGGAGGATAGGTAGAGCTGGGTGTCATCTGCGTAGCAGTGAAACTGGATGTTATGCTTCCTAAAAATATTACCTAGGGGTAGGAGATAGATGATAAAAAGTAAAGGACCCAGGACAGAGCCTTGGGGTACACCGGAATTAACTGGAGTAGATACTGATCTGTGAGGGAGTAATTGAACAAACTGTGAGCAGCCAGAGAGATAAGAAATAAACCAGGCGAGTACTGGACCATGCCAATAGATGCTAATCTGTGAAGGAGGATGCAGTGGGAGATAGTATCAAAAGCTGCTATAAGGTCAAGGAGAATGAGGATGGAGATAAGTCCAGAATCAGCTGCAAGCAGAAGATCATTGGTGAGTTTTACTAGGGCTGTTTCTGTACTGTGACATGAACGGAAGCAAGACTGAAACTGTTCGGACACGTTATTTCCAGTAAGATGACGATGAACCTGTGCAGCCACTATCATTTCAAGATTTTTTGCTAGGAAAGGGAGATTTGAAATTGGCCTGAAATTATTTAGATAGGAGGGATCTGAACCATTCTTTTTCAGTATTGGGGTTATTATTGCAGTTTTAAGAGAAGAAGGAACAGAACCAGATATAAGAGAAGAGTGTACAATATTAGCAATCAGTGGGGCAAGAGACGGGAATCAGAGTTTAACAAGATTTGTCGGCAGTGGATCAAGTTTACACGATGATGACTTTAAGTTAGTAATTATGGAAGATAGCTGAGTTATTGTGGGAAGTTCAAAATTGGATAGAGAGAATGACAGCTGAGAAGGACAAAAAATGCAGATAGAACAATTGACCATAACACAGGACGAGGGCAATTGTTGGTAAAGATTCTCAATCTTGGTGTAAAAAAGTCCATAAATTTGTTGCAAACTGCGGCAGAGTGTGCATGTATGGCAGAGGTATCTGGGGGTTTAACAATATTATGCAATGTAGAAAACAAAGTGCGAGTGTTTCCTTCAGCGGATTCAATAACAGAGGTGTAGTAAGCAGATTTAGCATGATGAATAGCTTCTTTATAATGTTGTATATGACTGAGATACATGTCCTTGTGAATAGTAAGTTTTCCTGGAGAGACATTCCAGGCAGTGTCCAGTAGCTTTAAGTTGGCGAAGTTCAGATGAGTACCATGGCGCAGAGCGAGAGAAAGAAACAGTTCAAGTTTTTTGGGGAGCCAAGGTATCTAAGAGGTTGATTAAGTTCATTGTTATAGTGAGATACCAGGTCGTCTATGGAAGCTGAGGCATTAGTGGTAGATAAATATATTAATGCCATGGGAAAGAACTGATAGATCAATGCCCCTAATATTTCTAAAAGTAATTGAGCGGTTTTGTTTATTTTTGTATAGTGGGAAACTAGCATTGAATAAAACTAATTTATAGTCTGAAAAAGGCATGTCCAATACAGCACAATTCTTAGGGGTGACACCAATACAGCAAACAAGATCCAAAATGTGTCCTTTGGAGTGTGTGGGAACGTCAAAATTGTCCAGACAGGATATAAACAGGATATAAAATCTCTTGTGAGTATTTGGTGTGTGTTGATACATTTTTATCTGTTATGCTTTGTTAACTACTTTTATGTATTATGATTGTTATGGTTTGTATATTTAATACGTGCTGGGTATTTTCTCTTTTCCCTCTCCCATCTCCTTTTTTCCTATGTTATTTTGTCAAGCACCTTGGTTTACCCTTGGTTTTTCACTGTGCTTTATAAATAATGTTTATTATTATTATTATTATTATTATTATTATTGACCAATCAATTAAAATGTAAAATAATTAGATTAAACAGTTAGTAGGCATAGTACCAACTAATGGCAATGGTGATGACTAGTTGACTGGTTGACAACTCGGACACATCCTTCGTTTAAACCAACGCAGCACTTAATCATTAGTTATTATTAATCTTTCACTCTCTTCCACAGTGTGTCCTTGTTCCCTCACTCAGCATGCAGCATTATTTACCATCCCCAAATTGAAGGACACGTTATATTTAATGGGAGATGTCAGAGACAGGCCACGAACTGGGCATCTTAAAAAGACCACACCACAAGAAGACCATTTCCTTACCCTGTCAGCACTTAGGAACCACAGGCAGTCTCTTACAGCTTTGCACTCAAGGTTTACAGAATAATATTGATGATGGCTCTCTATTTAGCTAGGTCAAGTAATGGCTTTTGAAGCAACGGCTTAACTACTGCCAGCTTCAAGGCCCGTGGTGCATAGCTGTTTAATAGAGGTTGGTTGAAAAGACTGCACAGAGCAAACCTCCAGTCTTATTGTACTGCAATGGCTGCCCTTCACCGTCAGGCCCATTGGTGGTGTGCTGATTCTGGCAACATGTGCACTGGAACCTGAACATGTGGAGAGAGGTTCAGCAGTGTGTCCAGATTCTGCCAATGACAGTTGAATTGTTGAGTCAAAATGTGGAGAAGATACAGAGAACACTATTCTGATTGCTGGCCAATAGGCTGGTGGCAGTGTGATGGTGTGGGTCAGCATCACCTTCACTGGAAAACAAGGTTTGTCATCATTGGAGGCAATCTCAGCACAGAGGGATATAGAGATGTTATTCTGCAACCAATGGCAGTCCATATTGTCAAACTTTGGGACTGAACTCTATCCTCCTGACAATGCTCATCACCACAGAGCAGGATTTGTTAGAGACTACAGAATTTGAGAGTGGAGAGGTCTGCCTGCAGTCTTCACCCAACTCCACTGAGCATTTATGGCTGCTGTTTAAAAGAAAGTAAACAGGCTTTCAATTCAAGGAGCTTAATATTGTAAGGTAAAGACCCTACAATAACACAAAGAAAACAGAGTAAAAATCAAGAATATGACCTCTTGTGAGAAAGCGCTTTGGCGACAGTGGGTTTCCTTTTAAGAAACCTCCAGCAGAACCAGGCTCAGGCAGGGGCTGCCATTCACTGTATCCAGTTGGGGTGAGGGGAGCAAGACAGGACAAAGACATGCTATGGAAGAGAGTCAAAGATTGATAATAACCAATAATTAAATTCAGAGTGATGTATAAACGTATGGTGAGCGAAAAGAGAAGAGAGAACGAGAAACAACCAGTGCATCATGAGAAGCCCTCAGCAGCTTAGACCTATTGCAGCAGTAACTAAAGGTGGATTCAGGGTCACCTGATCCAGCCCTGACTTTAGGTTTGTCAAAAAGGAAAGTGTTCCAGGTTCCACAGAGGAGGGGCCTTAAAGCTGAAGGCTCTGCTTCCCATATTACTTTGAAATATCCTAGGAACCACAAGAAAGCCCACAGTCTGAGAGCAAAGTGCTCTGAGGTGATATGGTACTACAAGGTGATCAAGATATGATGGAGTCCAAAAGCCATTAAGAGTAAGCAACACTTTTGATACCATGTTGCCCATTTCTGGAGCCGACTACCATAACCTCAGTTTTATTTAAATTTAGCAGCAAAAAAATAAAAAATAAAAAATTAGAGGCCATCCAGGCCTTTATATCTTTAAGACATTCCTGTAGTTTAACTAATTGGTGTGTCTTATACCAGGCTTTACGGATAGATAGAGTTGAGTGTCATCTGCATAGCAGTAAGAATGTATGCTAAGCCTCCTTATGATGCTGCCTAAGGGAAATATGTATAATGTAAACAGAATTGGTCCTAGCACTGAACCCTGTGGAACTCCATAATTAACCTCGGTGTGTGAAGAGGACTCTCCATTTACATGAACAAACTGGGATCTATTAGATAGACATGAATCAAACCACTGCATTGCAGTACCTTTAATACCTTTACAGCATGCAGTCCTCACTGCAATAAATTATTATGGTCAACAGTATCAGTCAGGTGTTTTACAGCTACTCTTTCAAAATTTTTTGAGGTAAACGGAAGATTGGGGTGTGGCCTATAATTATCTAAGACAGCTAGGTCAAGTGATGCCCGTGGTGCATAGATGTTTCATAGAGGTAGGTTGATCATATCTAAGATTCAAACATTGCAATTTAAACATATTACCTATTACAAAAAAAATCACAGTTTGGTGAAATAATCTTTTTGAAAAGGGTGTCAGTATCTGAAACCAGGTCTTCAAATGACAAAGTGACTTGCTAAGACTGGGATGTTTTAGTTGGTAGGTCAGACACTTTGAAAGGTTTCTGGGCTTCACCTTTGGGCCACTGTGCATATAATCTTCTGCTCTGGCCACCTCCTGTTTGATATTTCAGCAACAGATTATTTGACACTGAGTTGCAGCACACATAAAAGACTTTTACATAATTCAGATCCCTCCACATTTCTTGACCCTTCCAACCACTTTCACACACACATGCACCCCCCACCCCACGACACACACACCACCTGTCACGTTTTGCTTCTTGCAGTTCATTGCCTGCCTGATGACAGTGTTGACAACTTGCGCACACATGAGTATGTGTGAGAGCAGGATGTGTAAAAGGCCAGATGATCTTTCACCTCGAATTTCAGGGGGCTCTCTCTTTTCCTCAGCCTCTTTTCCTCTTTCTCTTTCACGCACACACTTGCATACACTCTATAAGTATGTGTGTACATATGCCCTGTATATTCTAGTTGTGTGTCAAGTTTTATATTGGCCAAATCTGCTGCCACACTGTCTCTTAATATTTTATTAGCCCTTTCCTCCATTCTACCATTCTTCAACTCCTGCACCACACCCTGCAACCCCCACCTCATACTTCATGTCACTCTGTGCTACATAGTTCTTTCTTTCTGGAAGCATCTCATCTTGCTAGCATTGTGTCACACTTTGGCTAGAGTTCAGTTCAGTGAAAAGCAGGAGGTGACAGCTGTATCTAACTAGCTGTAAGTTGCTGCTCCCTAATACTGGAGTTCTTTTGGGGTGCCTTTGGCCATACTGGGCCTGATTCACTTTGTCACTGAACCCTGTCTAAAACATAGAAACAAACTTTTAAACAGAACACTGCACAGTTTGCTTAGAGAAAAGGTAGCAGGACATCTACTTTTGTCCACTTTTGTCTTGACTGGAAATTCAGTATATTTACTTATTTGTATATTAAAACAAACAACAAAGGGAGTACTGCTGATAGATTTTTTTTCAGTGTTTATTGCTTCATGAGCAAGGAAGCAGGTACATCAGACAGACAGATAGGATTGTTATATATACTGTAGAACTGCTTCAGGATCAATTGATACCTTTGCAGAATGTTTTTCCTGCCTCTATGGAGACAATACAATGTAGGTGATGGTATAAACACTTTCCTATCCTAACAGCTACTACCAGATGTACTTGATTACTTGTTCTGACTTGTGAAGGAAAGACAGTGCAGACACTGTCCAGGCCCTCATCATATACTGACCAATAACTATAAAATATAAACAAGGTCATAATTACAATTGCAAGATATTAACTCACAATTTAGTTCCTGCTTGCTACTGAAGTTGCTTTGGTTATAAAACACTTTATTACATATCACATTAGAAATTATGCAACGGATTAAATCCACATAATCACCATTAAATTTGCAATTTGTATTATAATGTGATATTAAGTACGAACCAAAGGAGGAACACTATAAATTTCTTAATAGTATAATATTTTATTCAGCAGTGTAGCATTTAATAAGACTAGCACTTTAGAATCTGTCCAAATAAAGGCCGTAGGGCTAAATTCCAAAGCTTGCAGGATTTGATCAGTTATTATGTTATAAATGGAACTCCATACCTTCTTGTCATTGTAAACACTTCTTTCTTCATAATGTTTACTGTTCGGAAAACAGAGAAAGACAGAGTTGCATTTGTGTGTGTGTGTGTGTGTGTGTGTGTGTGTGGGAGAGAGAGAGAGAGTGAGAGGGAGGGAGAGAGACCTTAAGTTTCTTTACAAGCTGAGAGTAACAAACAGGAAGACAGAACCTGTGAGTGGTTAGTGACAGTCGAGAGGGCTCCACTGTAATTGTTTTTCTTCTTATATTTTCTTGGGGAGATTGTGCCATCGGTGTCTGCAGACCTACAGGTAGCTGAGCTAGGCAACAGATAAAGATGACTGACAGCTTCAATTTTGATCTAGATTCATCTCACTTTGCTTTCTCTTTTCTTTGTGTCCATTGGACAGCAAAACACAAATAGGAGAAAGTGGTAGTATGTAAATAAGCTGCACTGACATAGTTGCCAAAAACGTTACCTGGGAAGTCACAAAGTAATTGTGACTAAGCGACATCAACATCTAGCCAGTGGTTCATTCTGTATCATTTTGAACTAAATAAAAAACAAGATGTTTGAGCGGTCTGTCTCCAAAAACCTGAAGGAACGATTTTAATTGAATATGAAAAAAAACTCACACTCAGTGATATTTGTAATGAACTCATTTACTAGTTTGCTTATTTACTTATTTTTAGAAAGTAACATTTCTTATTGTTGCTTCAAATGTAAATGTATTTAAAAAAAATAATTTAATATTTAGATTAAATGTAGGTATACCTAAGTAAATATTAAAAAGCAAACTACAGAATATGCACACATGCACACACACAGAACTTTTTGAGCAACCAAACTGTGTAAAATGTGTTCATCTCTAGGGTCATTACTTGGTTTACCTCATATTTATTATTTACATTCAGACATAGTTTTTGGTTGACTTTTGATTAGCGATTTCTTCATTGTACAATTTAACTGTTTGTCTTCTACTTTGTGACTCAGACATTCCACTTGCTGGGATTTATTTGGGGTTAACTTTAAAAAACAAATATCTAAATGACCCTATTAGTGATTAGTTAACATGTTTCATACATTTCCCCCTTTTTACTTTCTTGGAGATAAAATCATTTAATTATTATGTCTCTCATGATGGCATTGTCCCTGCCGGCACTGCCTGGAGTCTGGCACCTCAGCCAACTATTCTTGTTGAAAAAAGATATCAGTAGGAAGTTAGCCAGCTGTCAGATGTGTCAGTGAGACACACCTGGCTGCTACAGCATAGGAAAACTTGACTGAGACTGCCCTGAGCTGGGCTGCTTATGCACTCCTGCAGACATAATAGGCAGGCAGTAAGTGGGTGGAGGACATTGTCACACTCAGTGTAGCACATAGCAGATCCGCAAGAGAAAAGAGCTGATTTGAAAGTAGAAATATAATTATAAACAAAGCAACAATGTATTCCTCTAAGGACCAGCACAAACTGCTAGCACCATTAACTACTGCTGTATGTTTACACTACCTCATTATGAAGCCTAATTCACAGTGGACAGAAGCAATTTGAGATGTAGACGAGGGGGTACATTTCTAAATTACATGGTATTACAGGATAAACAGTTACAGGATTTGGCTCAGATGTACTGACTGATTTGGTGTTGCACTTTTCTCTTGCCCTTTAGCACCATAAGCCTCCTAATGACTTCATAACTGAAATCATTAGGAGGCTTATGGTGAAATCATTAGTTATGCAACTCATAGTTATGCTTTCGCCATACACTCACAGTGTCATCAGTTAGTCCTACTAACCTTACTCTATGTATCACATTTTCTCAAGAGAACATATGTACAGATTTAAAGTGAATAATAAATGGACAGATTTCACACAAATGACAAAGTTAACAATAAAGTCACTGTCCTCACGAACATAGATTCAGCTTTACAGACAGCTAAACATCCTCCTAATCAAAATTCAAGGAACAGGCCAATGTGTTGGGTTGAATGGTTTACTAAGGATAAAGTGTGAAACTGTTGACACAAGCAGAAATAAAACCAATAAAAACGTTGCATCAATGCACAATATAACAAACACAGCAGTAAAGCCACTGTCGTGGTTCTGGGTGTTACCCTTACATGCATTAATGTAATAACGTGGTTAGCCTACTCAACGTTAATTACACACGAACAACATTAAGCTACTCACGCAGAGAAGAACGGCTGCTGCTGCATCATCATCCTCATCATTTCTGCTACACTGGCAGGGCTAGGGGCCAGGACTCTCCTCTTCGGGTTCTTGGGGGATGTTGCTAACTCCGGGTCCGATAACAGGCAACCCACCCGCAGTAGATGTGCTCGGTGTGAGGTCTCGCAGCAAGCTATCAAATACGGCACATTTCTCGGCTTTTAAAAAAAATGCTATGCATCGCCAGGTGTTTCATCGGATTTGAGGTGTTACCTCCTTTGACAGTATCACAGTATCAGCTTAAAACACTTTTTGCAGGCTGCTGAGTTTGCATATTTTGTGCCATCATGGCACCGGATACCGGTACCCATCCCTACTCATAATCCAGACTATCAGCAATGGAAAGACTCGCACAAACCTCCTGCGCTCTTCCTACTAATTTACATTGCAACAACAGACTCCAGACATCCTTTGGCCATTTTAAAGTGGTTGTGATGCGCTCAAAAGCAGTGAAATAGGAGTCAAACTCTCCCTCCCTAAAAGGAGGTACCAAAACAATTTGCTTGCTAACGTTAAACTGGTCTACTATGGAAGTGTAGGGGGTTGTACTTACAGGGACAGGAACAGCGTCCTTCGCTCGAGAAGGATCCAGCGCCATAACTCGTATGCGAAGATGCATGAGCTCGACTTCCTTGGCCTTAGCCTCCAGCTCCACCTCCTTCAACCGAAGGACAAGTTTGAGATCTTCCGTCACCAAACCCGTAGCAACTTGGCCAATTGGGTCAAATTTAGGGGATTGAACGTTGACAGGAGGGTCCGCCCATGACGTCATTCGCCCATTGGAAGGTTTCGGGACGGCCCCAGCAGCTTCTGCCCCCACTGCCATCTCCAAACTCCCAGACCCACTCGGCGAAGTTTTCATCCTCCCAAACACTCCCCTGTCCACCAGTTTTTCTACCAAACATTGTTAAATTTCTGCCTTTTTAGAATGCAACGGAACATCAACATTGAATAAATTAGCCACTAATAACAAATCTGCTTTTGTGCATCGCTCCAACGTTTCAATGGAGGGCTGTTGTGCAAAATCATCCATGTCAAACGACATCATGAGCAAAGCAAAAGAGAAACATAACTCTGCAGACAACTAACCGCATCCAATCACTCTAGGGCCGCAAAACTCGCGCCTAACGCATAGACGAATGACACTCTTCTTTTTTTCCTCAACTCCCTCATGGAAAACTGCCTCCATCCTCAAAGACCCCACACACCCCCAACACGGACTGTTCACACTTCTGCCCTCGGGACGAAGGTTCAGAAGTGTGAAATCCAGAACATCTTGAGTCAACAACTACTTCTTCCCCACTGCCATCAGACTCTTGAACAGCTTTTAACAATAATAATAATTTTTGCACATCAGGTCATCTCACATATCAAATCAGCATATTAAGCTCATAGCTCTTTTGCACATGAATCTATTTAATACTTCAATTTTCTTTTTTGTGTCCATTTATTTATTCATGCTATGTATTTTATCTATTTGTAAATATTAACCGGCATCTGTGTGTGGACAGCAGAGAAAGAATTTCATTGTACAGAGAAATGCTTTTCTTGGTACACATGACAATAAACGCTTTAAATCTTGAATCTTATCAGATGCCTGAACTATGTTATCTAACTCCTTTCAACCCGGATGGCCAGTGAATCTGCTCCAAGCTCCCCCCAGGCTCCTTACCTTGGCTCAAAGCTTTCCTTCTATGGTTTTACGCATTAGCGTGCATATATTGGTAATTCACTGACTTATGTTTGTTATATTTTACTACAGTTACCTTTTGAATTGTTTTGAAAGTCCCTAAAAAAGTTAACAGCACATTGTAAATTGGTTTGACATCTCTGACATACACTTGCAAAGCAAAAGCACAGAGAAGAAGTTTAAGTGCACAAACATCAAAGAACAGATGATCATAAATATTAGGTTCTCTAAACACTATTCCTCCATGTGGAGAAATGGCTTCTGTGTGAATTCAGTCATTATTTTCCAACAGTGCAAGAGCAGTTACTTTGCATCATTACCCATGGCCATAACACCACATAATGACAGCATTTCACTATTCCTACAAATTTTACCCGTTAAATGGCATTCATGCAGGAACTATATTTTCCACACTGCTTAAAGAAAAGACTGAATATAGGAATATAAACAACAAAGAGCAGGGATATGTTCCACACGACAACCGTTTTAGATATGTGCTAATCAGACTGCATAAAGATTAACAAGAATGGAACATTTACAAATGCTTTGTTTCCAGAGCAATTGGAAACAATGTGCTGCTAATGATGTTTTCCCCACTATCTTCCTGCCAGTCTACAAACAGTAGTGGAGGTTTCATCATACAGTTACCAGTAAGATGGATTTCATCATCTCTAAAGGGCCATTGGAGCATTTTTGCATTTCTATATACTGAGCTTGCAGTGCATTGACCCTCATTGTACTTTCGGTACATTTCAAGAATTGTTTATTTCCCTTCTTGTGATAGTCTATAGTGTGGTGTGTCACAGACTATATGCTTTATTTTGGCATTCTCTAGTGTATCTGAGTTCCCAACTTAGTTGTTTAAACTCTTAGTTTGTTGCTAGTCTGAGACAAGTAAGTAACAAATGGAGCTTATCTGGAATCTAAGTGTCCTTGTGACCAAGTGGGTGAGAACACCAGTTGTCCAGAGTTGATTCAAATCAGCTTTGCCAGGTTTTGTTAAGTTTACTTTTTAAATTTTTTTTTTAAATTTTTGTAAATATTTTTAGTCACAGTGAGTGTAAATCACCTGGACAACATCTGTCTCCTGCCCTTCTTCAGCCACTTTGGCCAAGTTATCTCACATTTGGTGGCAGCAGTGGGATTCTAGGCCAATTAAGAGGGAGGGGAGAAGATGTCTACTCGAGCAAAGAGGGGGCTTGTTCCAGAATGTGAAACAGATGAATCACAAGATGCTAGTGACCAACAAGGGGCAGTAAGTGGCCATTATAATGGACAAGAGAATATAGCTGAACTGACCAGACTATTGCTATCTCTGATGCAACAACAGGCTGAATGATGCTAAACTGGAGCGGGAGCACAAGCGCCAGCAGGATAGATGGAGCCAATTCAGCATCAGTTTCCCCAGCTTTGACAGCAGGTGCAGCAGGAGAACCATGAGCATTGGCCCCTGGAAGTTCAAGCATCTACATCTGCTTCCTCAAGAGGACCTACTCCAGAACCATTTCCCACTACACAAGAAACAATTAGGCTTGACTCGGAACCCTTCTCAACTCTTGGCTCTTGGTGAAGGCGGTCGCACTTTTTCTCTTCTCCTCCTTCCCCTTATCTTCCCTGCTTAGCCTCTTGTGTCCTTGTCCTGTCTCGTGTGTATTACTTTCCCTGAACAGTCTCTCACTGTCGTTCTCTAAAATCTAAAAGAGAATTATGGATTTGATCAACTGGTCTCCGAATGCTATTGATACCCTTTTCTCAATGAGAAGTCTGGGCTCGGGAGAGCCCGAGTGCCCTAGAGGGACTTTCTCTGCCGGATACACGATGGACGGGTGGCAGAAATGGAGGATCTTGTGCCTGGCGGGACTGTCGATCGAGGACGCTGAAGATATCTACCTATTCGGAACCATGATAACAGGGTTCTGGCTGATCAGAGCTGGCTTGGCCCTCGCTTATCGGAGAATTAAAAGAGCGGAACCGGCTGTTCAAACCCCCCCAAGGCTGCCCGCTGGAATGGAATGGACTTCTCACAACGAACGCAGCATGGTTAACACCTTGGAGATGCTTACAGCTGCCGTGAAAACTCAAAGTAACACCATTGAGCGTATATTGGGATACATCAAAGAGAGGCCTGCTCAAAATGAGACTCTTGAGCGAAAGTTGGATCACATCGCCGAACGTCTCACTGCAGTTGTGGGGTCTCAGAATCAAAAGAATGACAACACCACGGAACAGAAGTTTGATACCATCATGGGGAGGCTTGTGGTTCTCCAACGGGAGATTGAGAGACCAGTGTCGGAGTGTTAAAGAACAGCTTTGAAATTCTCCTGAGCTGCTCGCATAAAAGAAAAATCAACAACATCAACATGCGGACACCACGGCGCCAGCTGCGGGTCCAAGGCTGGAGCCGAACAAAAAAAAAAAAAACTCCCTGATAACAACTGTGTGATGACTATTCTTCCCATTCTATGCAAGGCCACCTGGGTTGGATGGCAGACTGTTTGCTTAGCCTGATAGGGCGGAGGACACTGTCTCAGCTGAACTCTGGACACGCACACACATACACTTACACTGATAAGCACGCACTCATCCTCCTCCCTTTCCAAACGCCTTCGATGCTTGTTTCCTGTGGGGGAAGACGGCTGTGTGCCGCGCTGGAATGGCAGCGCTGTGCAGGATGACTGCTGTGTTTCCTTTGGATTACTCCTCACCCCCTACCCAACCCTATGGCTTGTCACATGCTCCAATGTTGTACTGTGGACATTTATGTGCTCTCTGTGCAGAGGAGTTTTTTTTTGTTTCCTGTTCTCATGCTGTCCTCCCATAGGTGCCCAGCATGAGTAGAGGTCTCTTTTTTTTCCTCTTGTACTTTCCCATTGTTGTGTACTTTTTCAGTGTTTTTCTGTAACGCTGCCGATCTCCGATCAGTATTCCCATGTGATGTCTATGTTGTGTGTGTAAGTCGGGGGGAAGAGGGGGTGTTCTATTCCTCTGCGGGGCAACCTGCATATGGCCAATAAAGCCTTGATTCATTCATTCATTCATTCCAGCTACTGTATGGGTATCCTGTCAGAGAATTGCCTGATTCAGTTGTTCCATAAGAAATCATCACAGATCAGGGCACCAATATTACTTCTAAGCTGCTCAAAGATATCCAGCTTGCTAGGAATTCAAGGTGTCAAGACCAGTCCCTATCATCCACAGACAGATGGCCTTGTGGAAATATTCAGTAAGACCTTAAAATCAATGGTCAGGAAGGTTGTGAATGAAACAGGGGCAGATTGGGATCAATAGCTTCAATTTCTGTTATTTGCCTACAGAGAATTTCCACAAACCTCTACTGGGTTTTTACTATTTCAGCTGCTGTATGGGCATCCTGTCAGAGGTCTAATGGATGTTCTGAAAGAAGCTTGGTAGGGTTCCCTTTCAGAGCAGAGATTTAGTGAACTCTCATGTCCCCAGAATGAGAGACAAACTGCAAATAGGAACTTGCTAATAATAATCTGGCTCATGCTCAACAACAGCTGAAGCAGATACATGATAAAGCTTCAAGCAGAAAAGTTTTCTGTGAAGGGCAGAAAGTTCTTTTACTTCTGAGAGCAGTTTTCTTGCAAAGTGGCAGGGACTATATGAAATCACAAAGAAGACGCGCCCAGCTACATATGAACTTTATTTGCCAGACTGTTGGAAGAACCATCAAGTGTTCCACGTCAACCTTTTGAAAGAGGGGACTGACCAGCCATAGCACTCAACATCCCTGTGGGCAGGCACAGTTATGGATGAGGAAGAACTTCATGAACAGTACTTCGCTTCTTCAAAAGTGTGTTTTCAGACCTTCATCATTTGCCATTTGAAAGATGTCAGGAGGTGTAATCACTTATGACCGAAGAACTCTTTAGCCAGGAGCCAGATCATAAACGCCTCACTGACCACAAGATCACTCTGCATTCTCCAGACCAACAGCCAATTAGAGATAACACTTGCTGTATCCAAGATAAGTTATTGCCTGAGCTGAAAAATGAGCTGGAGAAGATGCTGGTTGCAGGAATCATTGAGCCTTTACACAGTGAGTGGTGTAGTCCTGTTGTGCTTGTCCCAAAGAAAGATGATTTTAAGCTTAGATTTTGTGTAAGCTTTTAAATTCAGTATCTGTTTTCGATCCTTGTCCAGTGCCAAGGGTTGATGAACTGATTGATCACTTGGGAAATGCTAATATTCTGACAACTCTAGTGAGTTGGTACCGTTGACTAATTGCCAACTTTTCATTAAGAACAGTTATATTAACTGACATGACAAGAAAGTCTAGTTCTACAAAGTTCAAGTGGGCTAAAGAGACAGAGAATGCATTCAGTGGTTTGAAAGACTGTTTGTGTCAGAAACCTGTTTTGCACTGTCCAGACTTGAACCTTCTGTTTACAGTACACACAGATGCCTCTGAGGTGGGTCTAGGAGCTGTTTTACTGCAAGCTTGCAAAGAAAAGCGTCTGGACTTCTTTAAGTTACTTGAAGACGTTTCACCTCTCATCCGAGAAGCTTCTTCAGTTCTAAGGTCAAATGGTGGAGAGTCCCAGATATAAACCTAGTGGGAGTATCCCCCCACAGAGGGACAAAAGGACCCCCTGATGATCCTCTAATCGCCTGAGCCAAGGTGTGAAACTGGGTGTGGGTCCCAATCAGCCAGAGTTTCGGGTGAGTTTATTGTGAAACCTGGCCCCACCTTATCATGCGAATTCCTGAGGTCAGATGGCCCAGGGTGTGAGTGGGCGTTAAGGCGTCTGGGGAGGGATCTCAAAACTGGATTATAGATGGCAGAGAGTTGGTGTCGTAAACCACCGCCTCTGTTCAAAGATGGTCGCTCACAGTGGACATAGATGGCTTCTTTCACTCCTCTTTCAAACCATCTGTCCTCTCTGTCCAAAATGTGAACATTGGCATCCTCGAAAGAGTGTCCTTTATCCTTAAGATGCAGATGGACAGCTGAGTCTTGTCCTGTGGAGGTGGCTCTTCTGTGTTGTGCCATGTGCTTGTGAAGTGGCTGTTTGGTCTCTCCAATGTAGAGGTCTGGGCATTCCTCGCTGCACTGTACAGCATACACCACATTGTTAAGTCTGTGTTTTGGCATTTTGTCTTTCGGGTGAACCAGTTTTTGTCTGAGTGTGTTGCTGGGTCTGAAATGCACCGGGATGTCATGCTTGGAGAAAACCCTCCTGAGTTTTTCTCACCTTAGAACTGAAGAAGCTTCTCGGATGAGAGGTGAAACGTCTTCAAGTAACTTAAAGAAGTCCAGACACTTTTCTTTGCAAGCTCCTTTGACTACAATGACCTGGATGACTGAGAACCTTCACAGACGTTTTACTGCAAGGAGAGGAAGGACAGCAGCAGGCCATCCAGTACATCAGCCAGAAACCTTTTCCAAGAGAAATGAGGTATTTGAAAATTTAAAAGGATTTTGATTCATGTGTCAATGCATTTTTATATTTTTTGTGCTCCAGGTGCTGCTGGTGTTTTTTTTTTTTTTTTCTTTCTTTCTTCCCTTTTTTTCCTACACTTGTGCATATTCTATTTGTGCTCTATCCTTTTATTATATTCTCCTATCCCCCTCCACTTTTTTCTCCTGCCGTTCAGCTTAGATCTTGTCACACTGTGCTATAATATAGTACATATAATATAATATAATATATGAAATATAACAAGGAAAACATTTTAAATAAATAAAGATAAAACAAGAGGATTATAGAGGACATCGTGGTGCATTCAGATCATAATTCTGATTTCAAAAGCTAGGATAAACAAAAACAAATAATAACAATAATAGAATAAACATCAAAATAAACAATATTGTAAGAGAATAAAAATCTGTGACATATGTTAATATATGAAAAATGTATGTTCATGGCTTTAACAGGTTAATGGATAAGTTTCAGATTTGATCAGTTTTTTTTTTTTTTTTAAATAAACTGTTCATTTCAAAAACAAGTCACATCCATATTGGTCAGTTTTCTTAAACAATGTATTTAATAATAGCTGCTGACTGTTTAAAAAAAAAATAAAAACTGTGTTTTTCCCTCCAGTATCTCAAATGCAAGGCAGTTTAGCCAATTGTTATCTTATCAAAGCTATGCACTGATTAATTTTGTATGGTATAGAAAAAAAAATCATTAGAAAATTAAATGCTAGTGAATGTATCATATTCAGAATCGGCCAAGAGCTATTTTAATCACCACAGAAAATAAAATATATTTATTTCAGTTTCATGACAACAAATTAGCAGTTTTTTCAAATGACTGAAAACATCAATGTATAGCAGGACCCACAGCGCTCATACTAATATTGGACTGAAACGTTTTATGATGTTGATGCTCACAGTATATATAGACCAAACTCAAAGATCTGTCATTTACTGCTGCAGTCTGCAGCACAGCCTGAGAGCTATTTTGCAAGTGCTGAATTGCAAAGGTGTGATGCAATTTAACCAAATGCCGTATTACTCATTAAACTACAAATAAACATTAGCGGGTGGTAAAAGAGCAAGCTATATGACTTCAAGGCAGATGTTACTATTTCTTGTAAGATTCTGAGAAAAATCATCATCAGTAAAAAAGTAACAGCAACAAAAATACTGTGTGAGATTAAAAATTAATGTCCTAAGGAAACAGTATTATTTTAGTTATTATTTTAGCGACACACTAAAATGTGCTAAGTCTTATGTAAAAAAAGTAGAGTATTTCAAATTGTTAGTCTGTATGGCGTACAAAGTAAAGAACATCAGAGTGAAAAACATATTCATATTAATTCATATAATGAATGAGGCTAAATAGGAAGAGTTCAACCAAATCTGCAAACTTTTAGAATTACAAGTTTTGACAGTTTGAATATAACTAAAGAAAAGTTTAAACAGTTTTTTGAAGTGGTTTTAAACTATCATGCATTAAACTAAATGATGCTTTTTGACTTTTAATAAACAATGCTAATTTAGCTGATTAACTGTGGTTTCTGCCTCACCTATAAATGTCATGAAACTGTTATAAAAAGCTTATACTGCTACCTACACTGATGTAAATGACATCTTCAGATAAACAGTGTCAGTGTCATGAATCCCAGAGAATCTGTAGAAGAATGGACCTGTTTTATTTGTTTCTATAGATTTCTGAAACAGCTTAATAAAACTAGTAAGATCTGTTTTGTTTTTTAAGGCAGTTGGTTAGCATGGTTTTAAAAAGTACATATATTTCCTATTCCACTTATTACTTAAGGCAGTCTGTTTGCATTTTTTTTTCATAGCAAGAACAATTAGAATTGACAGTGTAACTAATTTTTTACTATTGTTTCAGTTATCTGATACACTAAGCATGATTGTGGAAATATGGTCTTGATTTAAAAAACAAAAACTCATGTATAACACATTTATTTTGTCAATTTAAATTTTAAAACCATATTTTCAAACTGTATTTGACATTCACCAAGGTGCAGAAATACTGACATTTGCCACTGTTTATCCACAAGAATTGGATATTTTCGCTATAATTGTTTACAGATTACCAAGATGATGCTTTCACTCGGCTAGTAGACAGAAATGTAAGGGGAAAACAAGTCAGCACACTTCTTCCCTTGATGGGGACACAGTTGTGGTAGAAGAAAAAAAAAAAGAAAATGCAAACACAGGAGATGAATTGGACATTCTGCGATATGTTAAACATCCCGGTAAATAAATAATAATGTGATAAATATTGTGGTGACTATGCCGAGGAGGTAGACCCAAACTCAAGCGCATCATTAACGCGTCTACCTGTATGTTGTGTCAGGAAGGCAAAGTGAAGGCCAGACGGAGAGAGTAAAAACAGACGAGGGGTGGGAAAGAGGAAAAGAAAAACTACTGTACGTGAATAAAAAGACAGAATGATGCTAAGAGAAATATAAAAAGAAAAGTAAGCGGGAGAGAAACCAATAAGAGTCAGTTAAATGAAGTAGAGAGTAGGGAGTTAGGGAAAGGCTAAAGAATAATGTGACGGGGAAGAAGAGAGAACAATGTTCAACACGCAGACAAGTGGAAACTTATATTGAATGGAAAGAGGTGGCACTCCACTCCTCTATACGGCTATCTCACTTCTGAAAAGAGCACATTTTGAAAGAGGCAGAAAGACGCCCAGCTTAAGACATTTACATCTATACACACACATGCAAACATGCCAGTGTCATTCGGTGGACTTCTTTTCATTTCACTCACACACTTGGGAGAAAATCTAATTCTTCACTCTCTTTCACCTTACAATGCATACCAATTCAAGATATTTACATAGTACACCCATGGCTTTGTGTCCTTGCAGTATCCATCTGTGTCCCAGTGCTGGTCCCAAGAAAAAGCCAAAATTCAAATTTGTGCACTCAGTTTTAAAGCCAGTAAAGCTGTGTGCAATCGTTCCACCCTAGAAAAATAATAGTTCAAAGAATCATTAAAATTACATAGATGAATTGCATAAAAATGTGCTTGCACAAGAAAACCTTATTACTGTTCAACTCTTATGCTGTTGCATAGGCGATGGGTTCTCTACTAGAGGTAGGCCTATCGATCCAAATATCTATGGTATTGATAGCAACACTGGCATTTGAATTAGATAGATAGTAGCATGATATTTGATACTTTGTGTTTCTATGCTCTATGTTCAGATACGTAGCCCACTGAAATGTGTTAAATACATTCTTTAAAAACAAAAAACCCTCAAACATACACAAAATTGTATCAACATTTCACATCTATTCAAAGCTGGGCCTATGATTTTGGTGGCCCCAGACAAGATTTTATATGCAGGCCAAAACACTTCCAGCACAACTACCAAATCACCGACACTTCTCATAAGAAAATGAAGATGAGCACATACACACAAACTAGAAACAGTCAATGAATTACATTTCTTATTTTATTTTAAATTGCATATTAACATTAATAGCAGAGCAGTAATATGAGCAGTTAAGAAAAAAAATGAAAATAATTAAAAATTACTACCATTCAAAGGTTTGGACACACCTTCTGATTTAATGTTTTTTTCTTTATTTTTTCTACTTTCTATATTGTAGAAACTGAAGATGTCAAATATATGAAACAAGATATATGGAATTATGTAGCACTTGTATTTTAGATTCCTGAAAGTAGCCACCCTTTGTTGACAACCCTGCAAACCCTCGGCCTTCTCTCAATGAGCTTCATGATGTAGTTACCTGAAGTGGTTTCACTTCACAGGTGTGCCTGTCAGGGTTCCTTTGAGGAATTCCTTCCTTTCTTAATGGAGTTGGGACCATCAGTTGTGTTGTGCAGAAATCAGGATGGTACACAGCTGACAGCTCTATTTGAGAACTATTAGCTGATTGGTTCTTGCCATAATGTAAATTCTAAGTTAAAGAGAAATGACAGTCCATCATTACTTTAAGAACTGAAGGTCAATCACTGAAGGCCAGGAAAATTGCAAAAATTTGAATGTGTCCCCAAGTGCAGTTGCAAAAATCATGGAGCGCTACGACAAAACTGGCTCACATGAGGACCGCCACAGGAAAGGAAGACCAAGAGTCCCCTCTGCTGCTGAGGATACATTCATCCGAGTCACCAGCCTCAGAAATCACAAGTTAGCAGCACCTCAGATTAGAGCCCAAATCAATGCCACACAGAGAGTTCCAGTAGCGACACATCTGTGTGAATAATATAATAATATAATGGATTGGATTTATATAGCGCTTTTCAAGGCACCCAAGCGCTTTACAATAGGCAAGCTACGGTTGTAGCCACAGCTGCCCTGGGGCAGACTGACAGAAGCGAGGCTGCCATATCGCGCCATCGCCCCTCTGGCCAACACCAGTAGGCGGTAGGGTAAACTGTCTTGCCCAAGGACACAACGCCAGGACAGAGAGACCGGGGATCGAACCGGCGACCTTCTGGTTACAGATACGCTTCCCAACCCCAGCCTTTATGAGTCAAATAGCTGCTAAGAAACCACGACTAAGGAAAAAGCAACAAGCAGAAGAGATTTGTTTGGGCCACGAAATACAAGGAATGGATATTAGACCAGTCTCAGCTGACCAGGAAATCTGGCAGTCAGCTGAGACTGAAGAAATCACTTGGATGAGTGACGAAAAATTTCTCCCACTGAAAATGCTTTGCCCAGATGAACAGAATCAACATTTGGAGACATTAGACAAGTGGAAATCTGTGCTTTGGTCTGATGAGTCCAAATTTGAGGTGTTTGGTTCCACCTGCCGTGTCTTTGGTGTGACACAGAAAGGTGAATGGATGGTCTCTACATGGTTTGTACTGTGAAGCATGGAGGAGGAGGTGTGATGGTGTGGGTGTGGTTTGCTGGTGACACTGTTGGGGATTTATTCAAAATTATAGGAACTCTGAACCAGCATAGCTACCACAGCATCCTGCAGCCACATGCCATCCCATCAGGTTTTATGTTTAGTTTGACTATCATTTATTTTTCAACAGGACAATGACTCCAAACACTCCAAATGTTAGACTGCTGTTCATAGACTTCTGTTCAGCATTCACATTCCCCAACTCATTCACAAATGGATCTGCTGGGGATCAGCACCTCACTGTGTAACTGGTTGCTGGATTTCCTGACAGGAAGACCGCAGACAGTATGGGTTGGCAACAAACACCCTCCAGCACAAGAACACTGAATACGGGGGCTCACCAAGGATGTGTGATGACCCCCCCTTCTCTTCACTCTGCTGACCCACGACTGCACACCATCACGCAGCTCCAACGTCTTCATCAAATTTGCAGACCATACAAGTGTGGTAGGTCACATCAGCAACAATGATGAAACCTACTACAAGAGTGAAGTTAACCATCTGGCTGAGTGGTGCAGCAACAACAACCTGTCCCAGAATGTGGAGAAGACTAAGGAGATCATCATAGACTTGGTACTGTGGAGAGGGTAAGCAGCACCAAGTTCCTGGGTGTGCACATCTCAGAAGATCTCTCCTGGTCAAAAAACACAGCATCTCTACAGAGGAGAGCATCCTCACAGCTGCATCGCTGTGTGGTATGACTCCTGCACTGGGTCCTGCCAGAAAAAGTTATAACGGGTAGTGAGAGCAGTAGAGAGGATCATGGGTACTTCTCTTCCCCCCTCCTGGACATCTACTGCACCCGCCTCATCCAGAAAGCTCTCAGCATTACAGGTGACTCCACTCATCCGTCCAACAGCTTCTTCAGGAAGGATACTGAAGAGTCTCTGGTGGGCCACACCAGCAGACTGAGAGACAGCTTCGTCCATCAGCCTGTCAGGATCCTGAATTCACTCCTTGCTCTCACACACAGGAACTCCATACCTGCATTCAACTCTTCCCTCTGAGCCCCCCCCCCCCCCACCCCCCCAAACACACAAACTCTGACCCATCACCATTGCCTTTTCACTGACTGCCCCACCCCCACTTGCACACAAACTTGCCCACACCGTGATTGTGTTGGACACTGCTGTTTAAATAATTATATGGTATTGTATTATGTTGTACATAAGACTTTATTTTTTATCTTTTTATCTTTATATTGTTTTAGTGTACACGGAGGGCCATGGGAGTATTGCGGCTTCAAATTCCTGTGTATGACTGTACATGTGGTCTTTGACAATAAAGCTGACTTTGACTCTGACTTGAAACACACCTCCAGGCTGTGTGGGCTGTTTTACGAAGAAGTACAGTGATGGAGTGCTGCGCCAGATGGCCTTGCCTCCACAGTCACCTGACCTAAACCCAACCGAGATGGTTTGGTTTAGAATGGACCACAGAGTGAAGGCAAAAGGGTCAACAAGTGCTCAGCATCTCTGGGAACTCCTTCAAGACTGTTGGAAAACCATCTCATGGAGAGAATACCAAGAGTGTGCAAAGCAGTAATCAAAGCAGTGGGTGACTATTTTGAAGAATCTAAAATCTAAAACATGTTTTGAATTATTTCACACTTTTTTGTTTGCTACATAATTCTATATGCATTCATTCATGGTTTTGATGCCTTCAGTGAGAATCTACAATGTAAGTAGTCATGAAAATAAAGAACTTTTGACAGGCAGTGTATGGTGTATGTCAACATTTTTAAAAGATATAAGTAACACTCCTGCAAATCACACTGTCAAATAATAATAAATTGGAATAATGGAATAATTTGGGACAGTTTCATAGGTTTGGTGTTAGAATAGTAAACTAAAACACCACCTTAATGTTGTGAGAAAACATTGAGATAAAGGTAGCAAATCAAAATAGCTGTTATAAATTATAAAAGTAAAACTCATTCTAATGAAAAACACATTAGCTAAAGTGAATAATAATGAATTACTTTCTAGCCACTGTTTGCCAGATGAAAATTATTGTGGCTATATTAAATTTAATTTATTCAAAATGAAACGCCAACTCTCAGTTGCTCAACAACAACAAACAAACAAAAGAAAAAGCTGCACAAAAAAACATAAGTAGCTTACAACCAAAGCTAGCCATACATTCAAAGAGGTTACTTGGTTACTACATTTGTCTATAAGTTTTTTTGTGTTGGCTAACAAGCTGACAGTAAGCATGTTTTTAGAAAAAATGTTTAAAAATGATAAGTCATTATAAGTATATGATATATGATAAGTCATTATCTAAATTTATCCTGTCTTAAGGGTAAAATTAACCATGGTGATTTAGCGTTAAATATAGTCAAATGCAACTTTGATGTAAGAAACTCATCAACAGTTTCTTATAATGAAACAGAGTCAATAAATACATATCTTAATCTTGTCTTAGTTTTTTCTTCCTCCAATTTTATTTTATTTATTTATTAATCAAAATTCTGTATTCTGTATCTGTATCTGTAAAATTAGAGAGCAGCTCTTCAGGACATCTAAGTGGAACAATTCAAATGAAAACCCGAAAGGACAGGTAGGGATATAGAAAATGTTTCTGCAATCATCCTGAATTTATTTTGGTTTGTAGAAATTTGTGTCATCTATCCTGACCTTTTACTTTGACGCAAATTAGTATTGCTCCATTAGTACTCAGTTGTAGCTGAGAAGCATCAAAGACAATACTACAAAGCAATTCCATATAACAAGTTTGTGCTCCTCTGTCAATTGCTACATTACTCTGGTGGAGGGTTCTGTGTGCCCCACTGAGTCCAGGGGCTATGTTTCTTTTGGGAGGAGGGGGGGGGGTTGCTTTGCCCTCTTATAGGGTCTCCCAAGACAAATTGGTCCTGGGTGAGGAGCTAGACAAAGAGTGATTCAGTGGACCCCTGTGCCTGAGAAAAAAAGCAAGGGACCTATGTAGCTAGGGTTACCAGAGCGCAACAATGGAGCCAGGCCTGTGGTGGGAGCACAACAGAGAGTGTCTGGTCAAAGCCTCAGCCCGTAGGGCCCTCCCTCCTGTAGGCACACAACCCACACAAGGTGCTGTAAGGGTCATGTGCATTCTCCCCGCTATCTAGGCTGGCTATTGGGGCATGGAAGATCACCTCTCTAGTGGAGAAGGAGCCTGAGATAGTGTGACTAGATATAGCTGCCTTCAGCTCAATGCACAGCTCAGGCTCTCAAAACTGTCTCGGGGCACACTTTCCTTATATAATCGTTGCAGTAGCTTGGTTTTTCCTGGTGCATACTGGGCTCCACCAGGGCTGGCCTTTGTCACGAACCTATTCCTAGTCTTTATGGAAAGAATTTCTAGGCATAGCCAGGTGGCAGAAGGCTTTCACTTTGGTGGTCTCAGAATCTCATTTTAGCTTTTTGCAGAGGATGTAGCTCTGCTGGCTTTATCAGGTAGTGGTTTCCAGCTCACGCTGGAGTTGTTTGTAGCCCTGAGTGTGAAGCAATGTGAATCAGCACTTCATGTCTGAAGCCATGGTTCTCAGCCAGAAAAGGGTGGAGTGTCCATTCCAGGTCAGAGACAAGTTACTGCCCCAAGTAGAAGAATTTAGGTATCTGGGGGCGTTGTTCATGAGTGAGCAGTGTGTGACTGTAAGATTGACAGATAGATTGGGGCTGCAGCTGTAGTGAAAAAACAAAAGCAAAGCTCTTGATTTACCTGTTGATCTATGTCCCTACACTTACCTATGGCCACAAGCTTGTTGTAGTGACCTAAAGAAGAGACTGCAGCTACAAGTGATGGAAATGAGCTTTCTCCAAAGGGTGGCTGACCTCCCCCTTAGAGATGGGGTGAGGGGCATAGCTGTCCAAGAGAGGCTCAGAGTAGGGGTGGGTTTTTATAATCGATTTATCGATTAAAATCGATTCTGGCTTGGATAACGTGAAATCGATTCATTAAAATCCTGAATCGATTTTTTAATATAAATATATTTTTCCCGAAATGCCAGAATCTCAGGTGAAACCTCAAAATTTCAACAACCACCAAACAGCTAAAACAGTAAATGAGAGCAGGAACACGGATTCTGCACAAAGATGTAAACACAAAGCGCGACCCGCCAACGGATCAGAATCAGTGAAATGTCGCCTTTCTCACCTGACTGCACGGACATGGTCGGGGCTGAAAGCCGACAGCTCGCTGATTCTGATGTTTCTGCGGGTCTGAGCTTTGTGTTTAGGTCCTTTTTTGCGCTGATTCTAAAGCTGTTAGTTTGATCTCTCTCCAAACAATATTGACCGAACCAGCAGCAAAAGAAGATCCAAACTACGCTTCACATAAACATCGTCATGAATTCACTCTGACTTTTGCTGTTTTGCTTCCACCACGATAAAATCACACTTCATGCACAGCTCCCTCTCTCTCTCTCTCTCTCTCTCTCTCTATACTTCAAGAACAGTTTCCCGTCTAAAAATTTGTTTTGTTCATTATTTGCTTGCTTATTACGCACAAGTCTACCGTTGTTTACAGGCTGTCGACCGATGTTTTTTTTTCGTTTTACATACTTCCGAAAAGAAAACCTAATTTCTGCCGTTCAATACTGAACAAATTTAAACTTTTTAAAATTATGCAAAATGCAAAACGCTGTGTCTCTAATAAAACCGCTGTAACGTCAGAGGTAACGTTCATATGTTGATTAATGGTTTTCTTTTGTTTTTGATGTACTGCAGAATATTTTTATAAAACCCCAGGCCAGGAAAATTACCATGTTTTTCTGTGTTTTGTCTTCAGCTACTTTGACACAAAGGAGTCTGCTGTGACGCTCACACCTTTGATAAAGTCTTGCGTGTGTCAGCTTCCTTTTTATAGATACAAAAATATGTAAATGTACTGATCTGAATTATAATATTTCTGACTGTCAAAATTTCCCAGATTCAAATCGAATTGAATCAAATCGAATCGAATCAAATTGAATCGAATCGTGGATCGAATCAATTCGCGACCTTGTGAATCGGAATTGAATCGATTCTAGAAATCAGTGACGATACCCAGCCCTAGCTCAGAGTAGAGCCATTACGCCTCCATATCAAAAGGAATCAGCTGAGGTGATTCAGGCATCTCGCAAGGATGATTCCTGGGCATGGTGTTTCAGGCATGTTCAACGAGAGGAGGCCCTGGCGCAGACTCAGGACATGCTGCAGAGGTCTCGGCTGGTCTAGGAACACCTCGCGTTTCCCTCAAATGAGTTGGAGGAGGTGACTATGAAGAAGGAGGCTGCTACCCTGCGACTCTGCCTCCGCAGAGGAAGAAAATTGAAGAACACTTCTTTCTTTTTTTGGTTTTGCTAAGATGTATTTAACATGTATGTCCATAAGATTCATTAATTTAAGTCTGCTTTGTGCTGTTCTGGATTGTTGTGGCCTATATTCTGCCTGTCTGATATCTGTCAGAAGGTGTTTTTCACCTCCACAATGAGAATTAATTTTTTTCTGAAGTGCAATCCAGGCACTGCTTCATAAGCAGAAGCTATAGGTAGTGTCAGTAAATATCCAGCATCTTGTTGATCACTCACCACCTTTCAGACAGGCCACAATACTGGGCACTGCTCTGTTTGATCTGATGTATCCACAAGGGACTGTAATTTCTCCATTGCTGTTCAACTTGTACACCTCAGACTTTGAGTACAACTCATGGTCATGCCACCCTTAGAAATAGTATGACTGTTCTGCAAGATGGCCCCACAGTGGATGATTTTGTGGAGTGGTCTGAGAGATGGTGATATACTTCAGAAAACAGCTGCATGGCCTGTATAGATCATAAGACAGAGGCTGTATACAAGTCGTAGATGAAAATGCTTATCTCCTTAGGAACCTAAATGTGGTGGGGCGTGGCTTGCGGTTCCGAGCAGGGAGGGCAGACGCACCTGCATGGCATCCGCAATCATGCCCCACCTACTTAAATACTGTAGTGGGTCCTGCGTGTGGTTGTTGTGGTTGGTACGTTGAGCTGGCAGCGGGAGAGCTGCACCTCTGTGTGTATTGTGGACAGCAACTGTCAAGTATTAATAAAGAATGATTAAAATACCACTGGGTCTGCCGTGGTCATTTGCACTAAGATTCCTCAATGTTGGAGATTTTCTACACTATCACTCTGTTGTCGGGAACACAGTGTACCTTGCTGAGATCTGCTGGAGGGACAACATTGAAACTGGTGCCATAAATAAACTGAACAAACTGATGACAAAGGCTGGTTTTGTCATTAGCTGCAAACGGGACACATCTGAAGCTGTGATAAAGAGGAGGTCATCACATGTATTGTATTATAACCACACTATACATAACTTACTGGAAAAGCAGTGGTGCACTTTCTCTGATAGACTGGTTTACCTCCATTGACGCAAGGACAGACACTGGAACTCTTTCATACATACGTTTTATTCCCATTTATTTTTCACATTACAATATTATTATTATTATTATTACTACTAGTACCAGTAGTAGTAGTATTAATAGTACTATTTCAACTTACAAAGAATTTTCCCACATATAGGGTAATAAAGTATTTCTTGCCTTAATTTTATCTTACATTAGCTGGCATCTAACTACAGTCATCTCTAAAGCTACCATTTTAAGAGTGCATACTATACAAAAGTAGGCAGTAAACAGTGATAATAACAAATCACGGTACATCCAACTGTACTTGTGAAAGGTAAGCTGTCAAAAGGTTAAAGGTTTGTCTGTCTGCAAGTGAAGGTTCAGATTAGTTGAAATGTGACAAACAATTATTACTTCTACACATATACGGATGCCATACACAATGCATTGTTTGATTTTTGCATTTTGTGTATAAGCAGAATAAGGCTGAGGGGGAAAGTGGCAGATGGTGCGGACATCATTATGGCACAGTGGCTTCATTTGGCCTTTATATTTTGACTCAAATGGAAAGTAGAGCTTTCACAGAATAATGTAAAGAAATCTTCCTTTCCACTGATGAGTCTTCTGGGGGTTCGGCCCCATTAGATCCTGTTAATGGATCATATTATGTGTCATTATAGGCATATTTGCAGTGGCTTTTCTGCACCCTGTACTTCATGGATCCTCTTGTCCCAGTATTGTAAATCCATCTAACAAGATCTAAAAATAAAGGTTTAATGTGTTCAGGCAGAGGACAGTCCCTCCCTGATGCCTGGTTCTCCTAGATGTTTCTTCTTGTTAAAAAGGAGTTTTTCCTTCACAACATTGCCAAGTGCTTCTTCATAAAGAGTGATCTAATTATTGGACTTTTCTTCAATTATTGTAGAATCTTTACCTTACCATATAAAGCACCTTGAAGTGACTTCAGTTGGTGCTTTATAAATAAAACTGAATTGCATGAAAGAATCCATCACCCACGCAAAGGTGGGCTGGCCTTTGTCACCGATTCTGTTGGTACTTTTTACGGGCAGAATTTCTAGATGTAGCCATGTGGTGGAAGGCTTTCACTTTGGTGGTCTCAGAATCTCATCTCTGCTTTTAGCAGATGATGTGGTTCTGTTGGCTTCACTGGGTGATGGCCTCCAGCTTGCACTGGAACGGTTCAGTGGGAATGAGAATCAGCACCTCCAGATCTGAGGTCATGGTCCTCAGCCAGAAAAGGGTGGAGTGCCCACTACAGATCAGGGATGAGTTCCTGCCCCAAGTGGAGGAGTTTAAGTATCTCAGGGTCTTGTTCACGTGTGACAGGAAAATGGAGCAGGGGATTGACAGATGGATTGGGGCTCCGGCTGCAGTAATGCAGATGCTGTACCGGTCTGTCGTGGTGAAGAAAGAGCTGAGTGTAAAAGTGAAGTTCTCAATTTAACGGTTGATCTACGTCTCCACCCTCACCTATGGTCATGTCTCACCACGAGGAGGCACCGGGGCAGACCCATGACACGGTGGAGCAATTATACAGCTGGCCTGGGAACGCCTTGGTGTTCCCCCAGACAAGCTGGAGGAGGTGGGAGAGGGAGGTCTGGGCTTCTCTGTTTAGGCTGCCTCCCCCGACACCCAGATGAGCAGAAGAAGATGGGTGGCTGAATCAAAGAGTTGTTTAGCTGTTTCTGTATCTGTGCCATATAGATTTGTTTTTCTTTGCTTAGCATCTGTTTGAGCATCTGTGACCATACAGCAAAGTCCCACTGAGACATTCCAGTGATGAAGACAACTTAATAAATGAAACCACCACAACAAATAAATTTACAAACTTATGTACACAAGTGCAGTGCTGGAAAGAAGGTGGAATGTTATACAACGATGTAGTTGCATGTCATATTTAGTAGCTTTTGTGTCAAGTGGTTCCTCATCTCTGTGTTTGTCAGTTCTTGCTGGGCACTTTTTGCCTCTGAATTTTGAACTTAGGGACAAACCTCTTATTTTCTGTACTGCTCAAACGTCTCTTTTAGTATTGTGAACCATTACAAACCCATGAAATACTGTACAAAAATATTGCATTTTTTACTTATAGTCTCCCTACATTGTACATATTCAATCCAAGTACAAATTGGCTGAATGTGTCGGTAAGTGGTGCGTTGAATTGTCTATTTCAGGTCTGCCCAGGCGGTCTTTGCAGAGTGCTTATTTTACATGTCATCCAGTGTGCTTTTACAGATCATTGTTTGCGAATGGAATGAACCTCCTCCTGAGTACTTGTCATTTGTAGTGTGAAAAGCTCTTATCTGGTGCCCAGCAAGACTCTAGAAAGACAGACAATTACTGGCAAGAGAGTGGCAGCAAACAAGAGATGAAACAGGGGAAGACAGAAGAGGCTACTTAAGCACAAATGGTGGGTTGACAATGCAGGGGAAAGGAGCACAGAAAAGACAAAACAAAAAAGCAGCGTGTTTGTTTTGTAGTGGAATAATTTTGAGACAGATGTGTTGATGAAAGAAAAGTAATGGAGAAGAGAAGAAAATACATTTTGAACAGATAGACTGCAGGTAAGAGTGGTAAACGTGGGAAGAGAAAGCAATACAGAAACTCCCTTAATACTTCAACTACAAAAACTGTTTGTATGTGACAAAAAACTGCAGGTTTGAAAATATCTTATAGATCAGCTTAAAATAGCTGAGGATGTAATGAGATACACATGATTATTAAACTTTAAATGTCTGTCATTTTTGAAAACTTTTTAAAGGTCATGTCATTAGTTTTCAGATCGAACCATTTGTTAATCTAATTGTTGAATGTTGTTATTATGTTCTTAAATTTGTACAGTCTTGGTTCAAGCAGTAGGATCAAGACATTCCTTTGATCCTGAGCACCTCTCCAGCCGCTCTGTGCTGGGGGAGGTTTTATGCAGAAACATCCTATCTGAAAGATCTGTTTCTTGTGATGTTGCTTCCTGCTTTTATGACCCTTTTGGTCAGCAGGAGGTCACACACACACACACACGTTCTTGCACATGCATACACATGCACACACATAGTGCCTTGTCTTTGTAACCAAGGGGGGTTTACGGAGGGAGGTGCTGTGATGTGTATTGTGTGAACTGTAACAGTTTTTCAATAAATAGCTGCTCTTTGAAGGATGTTGGGCATGAGACAGGTGAGGAGCGTGAGCTCCAAGAGCTGGTTCTTGACCAAAGACTTCCCTTGCTAGCAAGTAAAAGATGTTCGTCTTGTTTTTGTCGTTAACGAGAATAAGTTTTGTGGAAACACAGACACAACATTTATTTGGTCCTTCGAGTCGGATTTGAACCAGCGACCTAAGGACCAAATAAATGTTGGGTCTGTGTTTCCACAAGCCCCGCTGGTTTAGAAACTTATTCTCGTTAACGACAAAAACAAGACGAACATCTTTTACTTGCTATCAAGGGAAGTCTTTGGTCAAGAACCAAAGTTGGAAAATCTAAATGAATACATTTTTCTTCATGTAAGCATTTTGAAATTAACTTGAAGTGATTCTGATAATATTTTTGGGGGTATGAAAATATCTAATGGCAACAGATAAAAGGAAATACCAACTGAGATTAAAACAAATTGAAGTCTTATCGTGTCTTGTGGTACATTCTCTTTATTGCTATATAAGCCCCTTTTCCAAGTGCCTACTTGGATCGACTCGCCACAAATCAACTCGGATCAACTGCTTTTCCATTACAGTTTAGGACCTCCTGATGTGCATGGTCGTTGGTTGTTGCAACGTCTCTGAGTTCTGTGACGTAATTAACATGCGACACAAACACTACAACAAAGGTGGACAAGAATCATTGTCCTTGGTCCCCTTTGGTCTGTGGTTTTTCGTCAGTCTTGGGGAACAAGCATTGTTCTTTGTAGCTATTTCAATCAAAAATGGCAGGCTTGATTCAGACACTCTCATGACTCATCTAGTGATGCTGCTGAACAGTCAAGCAGTGGAATGCAATCTGACGACGTAACATTTTAGTACCTGCTCGGATCGCTTGGAAGCCCGGTGGAGCGGGTACTAAAAAAATACCTGTTACCAGGTACTATGACCTAACGGAAAACACTGTGGCAAACCGTGATGAGTCGATCCGAGAAAGTACTAATGGAAAAGGGGCTGTAGGGTGTAACTATCTTTATCCTTGCCTCTGTCCATTCCCAACCACTTAATTTTGTAAAAATACGGCCAACTCTTCCAGGTTTTTTGTGGTTTTTTCCATCTACCAGATGCAGCTTTCTGCACCATCTTTGCAGCGTCCTCATATTTCTTACCACACTTTATGTGTTGAAGTACAATTTCACTAACTCATCTTTTGTGGAGGGTATAGTAGCTGAAGCAGAAACAACAAAATTTAGACTTTTGACTGGTACAACCTTTTCCTTTTTTCACTCTCTCTCATACACTGTGTTTGCACAGACATGGAAGCGGCTGCCTGCACCTGTTCATCTGCTCTGTGCCACACAGTTACTATATTATAGTATCGCCAACAACTTGTTTAAATCCAAAAAATGCTGCCCCCATGTTGTGATGTACATGGAAAACATGAGCATTAACAGCTTTAATCTCCACAGTTTATCATCAGTAACATTTATTCCTTTGTTTTAAGAAGTGCCTCCAGCAGTGAGTTTACTGTGGTTGTTCCTGTTTCTATCATTTCTTTCTTCCTTTTTGGGATCTGGATATTGTTGTTGTTGGTAATAAGACCAATGTTTTCTTTATTTTTAATAACTGTTTTCTACTTTTAGCTATTCACTATAATAGTAAGAGTTCAAGAGTAATGGTGTATCATGTGAATGTTGTAGAAAGGTTGTGTGGATGTTAAGTTGGTTATTTTGAATTCATTTGTATTTATTTTGCTTTAGAAATAATGCTTTATGTCATTTTATTTATTTTTGTTTGGGATTATTTTGATATATACGATGTATATGAGTGAATGAGGGAATTGTAGCCCAGACATAAATGAGCTGCTGAGCTTGAGCTAAACACTGTTCTTTCTATTAATCAACAGTTTTTTATATAATTGGCTATACATTGCTCCCAAGCCTGTGGGCCACTTGGTGGCAGTCCAGGAATTGTAATTATGCAGTTTGCCCTTTTTTTTTGTTTTGCGAGCATTTTTTTGTACTATAAAATGAATAAAAAACATTTTTGTTATTTGTTCCAACGTGTAGTCTGAACACATATTTCCTAGCGACACTGTAATGTATTTCTGTACTAAATTCAGCAATTTACATAGTTCTGGTTCTTTGACCCAGTGTTTAGTGTTGTTAGTCTTTTGAATGTTAATGTGTTATTGTTTTCTTTTTGAGAAATGGATTTTTGATTTATTTCTGCCTTTATTTTGTGAATTCATTCAATGCCTACTTGTGTCTAGTATTTCCCAGAGCTTCCTAGTTTAGTTATTAATGTTTATCAGTGCTTCTGTTTGTTTTTGGGCTCAGGCTGTCTTGGTCTTGCCTCTGTGTGCACCCTAACATCCCGTCTATGTAGTCTTTGCTCCATGTTTGTTTGCCTTGTTTTTCCCCAGCCCAGCCATGTCCACATGTCTGTTTGGTCCCTCTGTAGCCTGTCTCTGTAGTTTGTCTTGTTTCCCGTCAATCATGTCTCTGTGTTTATTTTTGTCTTTGGTCTATTTTATTGTGATAGTCTCTCATTTCGTGTGTGCTATGTTCAATTCATAGATACAGAGAAAAACCCAACAATCATATGACCCCCTATGAGCAAGCACTTTGTCAACAGTGGGAAGGAAAAACTCCCTTTTAACAGGAAGAAACCTCCGGCAGAACCAGGCTCAGGGAGGGGCGGCCATCTGCTGCAACCGGTTGGGGTGAGAGAAGGAAGACAGGATAAAAGACATGCTGTGGAAGAGAGACAGAGGTTAATAACAGATATGATTCAATGCAGAGAGGTCTATTAATACATACTGAGTGAGAAAGGTGACTGGAAAGGAAAAACTCAATGCATCATGGGAATCCCCCAGCAGCCTACGTCTATTGCAGCATAACTAAGGGAGGATTCAGGGTCACCTGGTCCAGCCCTAACTATATGCTTTAGCAAAAAGGAAAGTTTTAAGCCTAATCTTGAAAGTAGAGATAGTGTCTGTCTCCCAAATCCAAACTGGAAGCTGGTTCCACAGAAGAGGGGCCTGAAAACTGAAGGCTCTGCCTCCCATTCTACTTTTAAATACTCTAGGAACAACAAGTAGGCCTGCAGTATGAGAGCGAAGTGCTCTAATAGGGTGATATGGTACTACAAGGTCATTAAGATAAGATGGGGCCTGATTATTTAAGACCTTGTATGTGAGGAGCAGGATTTTGAATTCAATTCTGGATTTAACAGGAAGCCAATGAAGGGAAGCCAAAACAGGAGAAATATGCTCTCTCTTTCTAGTCCCTGTCAGTACTCTTGCTGCAGCATTTTGGATTAGCTGAAGGCTTTTCAGTGAGTTTTTTGGACATCCTGATAATAATGAATTGCAGTAGTCCAGCCTGGAAGTAATAAATGCATGAACTAGTTTTTCAGCGTCACTCTGAGACAGGATATTTCTAATTTTAGAGATGTTGCACAAATGGAAGAACGCAGTCTTACATATTTGTTTAATATGTGCGTTGAACGACATGTCCTGGTCAAAAATGACTCCAAGGTTCCTCACAGTGTTACTGGAGGCCAAGGTAATGCCATCCAGAGTAAGAATCTGGTTAGATACCATATTTCTAAGATTTTCAGGGCCGAGTACAATAACCTCAGTTTGATCTGACTTAAGGAGCAGAAAGTTAGTGGCCATCCAGGTCTTTATGTCTTTAAGACATTCCTGCAGTTTAACTCATTGGTGTGTGTTATCTGGCTTCATGGACAGATAGAGCTGGGTGTCATCAGTATAGCAGTGTAAATGTATGCTATGTCTTCTAATGATGCTGCCTAGGGGAAGCATGTATAATGTAAACAGAATTGGTCCTAGCACTGAACCCTGTGGAACTCCATAATTAACCTCAGTGTGTGAAGAGGACTCTCAATTTACACGTACAAATTGGAGTCTATTAGATAGATATGATACAAACCACTGCAGCACAGTACCTGTAATACCTACAGCATGTTCTAATCGCTCTAATAGGATATTATGGTTGACAGTATCGAATGCTGCACTGAGGTCTAGCAGGACAAGCACAGAGATGAGTCCACTGTCAGAGGCCATAAGAAGATCATTTGTAACCTTCACTAAAGCTGTTTCTGTGCTGTGATGAACTCTGAAACCTGACTGAAACTCTTCAAATAAGCCATTCCTCTGCAGATGATGTGTTAGCTGTTTGACAACTACTCTTTCAAGGATGTTTGATATGAAAGTAAGGTTGGAGATTGGCCTATAATTAGCTAAGACTGCTGGGTCTAGAGATGCTTTTTGAGTAAAGGTTTAACTAGGGATGCACCGATACCGATACTGGTATCGGGTATTAGGGGCCGATACTGTAAAATGTGTGTGTACTCATACTCGTAAAAGTTAACCAATACCATGAACCGATACCAACTTATTTCATTAATCAGAGGGTGGCTTGTCATTTCTGTTGTAGTTTTTTTAGATTGGCCACTAGGGGGCCAATTATTATTATTATAATTATTATTTTATTTATTATTTATTTTATAATAATTATTTTGTTTGTTTGTTTACAATATGGACACTCTGCAATAATTTAAAAGTTTAATTTATTCACAAACCTAATTTGTATTTATTTTATTCCAAACAGAAGTGTTTATTTATTATTCTGAAAGCTCGAGACAGTGCCAATAGTTCAGTGATATTTTGTAAAATTACAATGTGGAGACTGCAATAATTTAACAGAAGTGCTTATTTTTCACTTGGAATTTTTTTGTGGTCATTTTTATTAAGATTTTATTTTTTATCGGCAGGGAATATGATAAAAACCTGTCTTCCAATTCATTGCATTTGTGTGTGTGTGTGTGTGTGGTAGAAGTATCGTTTTTTGTACTCTGTATCGGCAAGTACTCAGATCCAAGTATCGGTTTGAAAAAATTGGTATCGTTGCATCCCTAGGTTTAACTACAGCCAACTTGAAGGCCTGTGGTACATAGCTGATTATTAGAGATAGGTTGATCATATTTAAGATCGAAGAATCAATTAATGGTAGGACTTCTTTGAGCAGTTTTGTAGGAATGGGGTCTAAAAGACACGTTTATGGTTTGATGCTCTGTGTTTCTGCAGTAGTGTTTAATTTCTAATTTCTAGTTCCAAGTTTGTGGTATATGCCTTCCATGCCATCGTTTTGTATTTTGTATTTAGTTTGCTGTGACGTTCACGCTTGTCTCCAGAGTCCTGCACTTGGGTCCAACTTCCTGCTTCTGCACAGCAAGCTAATGACAATTTAAACTTTTTATTGCCTTTTAAAATATGTTTTGCTTTGATGATTTTAAAGTGTCCTGTTTTATTCATTTGTAATGATGTTGTTGTAGTTGAGATACTGCTGTAGGAAAAATTCCAAATGTGTGATAAATGTAAGCAATAAGTATCTCTTACCTTTTGATAATGAAAAACACACACCCAGTCTGTGATGGCTACAGCTACACACAGATATCCCACATTTGAGAGAGAAGCTTACAGAAAGACTAGTAGACTGACAAACACTACATATCCACCAGTGCAAACTATACACAGATAAGTGTACGCAGAAATTCAATGCTAAGTTGACCATGTCCAAAAAAGTCTGCAAGATTCTGACTGATCCTGACACTGATCCCACATTTTGACTGGGACCAGCCTCTCCCACTGACACAAAGCAGACAAACAGAGCACATCTGATTCCACATAACAAGAGTAATCCCATCACTTTCTCTCTCAGATACAAATATAAACATACACACACACTGGGATTTGAAAATAGTGGTTAGGTGATAACCATGTTTTTGGAGAAAAGGTTACTTTCTCTAACAACAATTGAAATATATATACAACATACAGATATGGGGTATAATTAAAAAATGATAATAATAATAATAATAATAATAATAATTTGGTGGCTGTAGGTCAGGAGAGCAGATCATCTAGACTGAATAAGTTGAATTAGCTGAATTAGTTTTCATACATGAAACATAATAATGTCATTGCATATTAATGTGATATGACAATTAACATGAAAAATAAAACACAAATAAATTAGTAACTGCAGAGTTCCAAACTTCCTTTGAGGAGTTTCATGCCATGGGTTTCCATGACCAATCACCTCCCATATGTGTAATATGTAAGTGGCCCAATACTTTTATCCATTTAGTGCCGGGCTGGGCAAGTAATTTTCCGAAGGGGCCACAGGAGAAAATTGGAGCTGTTGTGGAAGGCTGTACCAATAAGCTGAACTCAATTCTGCAGAATATCAATTTTATTGCTTCATAGGCTTATAGGTTCTTCACAAATGTCTCAGTTCCTAATGATTGCCCTTCAGAAAATGAACTGCCTACCCTCTGATACGGTGTATCTGGTAGTGTCTCGGTTGCAGAACATTGTTGACTAATAAACATATACATGGAGTGTGTACTCAGTGGAAGCTTTAAAAGCCTTTAAAGTTTCTCAGGAGCAACTTTCTAAGTGTAAAATTATGGCTGGATAGTGTATAGAACTCCAAACACTTTGTTAACACTGGGCAAACATCCACAGAATGGAAGATAATTCAGAGAGAATTTATCCTTCATCAAACAGTGCTTCTAACGTCAGAACCTGCCAAGGTTCAGATGATTTTTGTCTTATTATGTGCTGATATGTAATACCAAAGAGGGTCTTTATCACATTGTCATGATTTTGGTTTTAGACTCAGGGTTTTGAATTCTGGACTTGTTTATTTTTCAATATTCACAGTTTGAATCTTGAAAAGCTTATTGTATAAAATGTTTATCTCTTTATATATTTTTAAACATGTCCGGGTACTCCAGCTTCATCCCACCATCCAAAGACATGCACTTTGTGGGGATAGGTTATTTGATTAATCTAAATTACCCATAGGTGTGAATGCGGGAGTGTATGTGAGTGCAAATGGTTGCCTGTCTCTGTGTGTTAGCCCTGCGACAGACTGGCGACCTGTCCAGGGTGTACCCCGCCTCTCGCCCTATGACAGCTGGGATAGGCTCCAGCGCCCCCCGCAACCTTGAAAAGGATAAGCGGAAGCAAATGGATGGATGGATATTTTTAAACATTTACAGACTTTAATTCTTAGTTCCAGTTGCTCCAGTTTGTATGTAAGTTTATTTGATTTTTTATTTATTTATTCATCTCTGTCTTGTTGCTTATATTCTTTAAGTTTATATATATATATATTTTTTATGAACATTAGCCAATAAACTACTTGTCTTCTGTTTACTTGATTTGCCCTGTCTAGGTTTGGTTGACTGTATCCATGGCCGTGATCCACAGGACACCTTATGAGTAATGGGAAGAAGCGGGCAACGTCTGACAAGACAACATAATGCTATATCAGTCAAGTTAGCAGTCCGAATTTCTGACAGGTAAGGCGTGTGTGTTAAAACAAAATTCTGATATCTGTACATACTGATAAAATGTAATAAATTCAAAATTAAATAAAAAATGTATATTATATTGAAAAATTATAAATATTATAATCATATCCATAATTCGTTATTTAAATCATAAATATTATATTTTGTCCACTTCTGTGTGCAAGCGAGGCTTTGCTATTCTTTCCTTAAAAAAAGGAAATTAAAAAAAACCCTCAGGTATATGTTTCATTGTTTGTTTTGGTCAAAGTGCGTTAGCTATGAGACAACATAGAGTAAAATTTTATTTTTTTCCTTGAAGTCATGGAGTTTCCTTCACAAACTGTCAAAAATGACAGTTAATTTAGTTAAATTACAGCAAGAAGATCGAGTCATATGCGGCAATAAATCAGCAGAGTTCCTTTTGCTGGAAAAGTTAGTAAGAAGTTGAAACTGAAACACAGGGGAGGCCAGAGAAAAGTTCCAGTTGGCTGTCAAAGGAAAGCCTCGACTGTCTGGGTTGTTTCAGCATTGTCTCATCTTACTGGTGTATGCATGATGCAGCTCATTCCCAGACACACACACATGCACTTGCCTGTCTCCAGAAGCATAGTATTATTGTATTGTATTATTGATAGAGAAGCAGTCAGAGAGTGATGTTTTGCACTGGAGCTGAATAAATCAACACCATGAATAAATCACCAAATCAAACCATATTTACAACCAGGGAAAGGCCATCAACCTTATCCTGTATCATTCACACAATCTCTGTTTTTCCTCCTCGTCTTTTCTTATTAATTATCTTTCGCATCTCTTCAGTTTCTTTGTATTTCTGTCTACCAATTACTCTTCTATTTGGTCTCTTAGAGTGATATTACATCTGCAATAATGTTACCAACTTAACAAATTATAATCATCCAGCACTAAATGATTTCATGAGCTGATTTCCTCCATTAGGTTGAAATCCATTTTCTGTAAAAAAGTAAAAGTAAATTAAAAATGTGTGTGTAAAAACGCTTGACACACTTTTTAATTACATTTTTGCTTTCCCCAGTGCAAGGAGCTCATCCTGTACATGTAGCATGCCTTTTGTTTTCCAGGGATTTGAACTGTGGTTATCACATTGTGTCTGAGAATCATACCTTTAGACCAATGAAGCAATGCAAAATTGGTAAAAATAGAAAACTCGATTTTTAGATACATGTCAAATTTCTCGTGAGATTGTGTCTTTATTTGCTTCATTTTAGTTCAAGATTTAATAGATCAAAAGCTACTATGATCAGTTCAGTCTCACTCATGACGGCAAAGCCACTTAGAAGCACCAGCACACACACAAAAAAGGAAAAAAACTCTGCTGCCCACCAAGGATACTCTTAAGTGCTTCCTTTTTCCAGCTTTTTAAAAACCACCTCCACTTGGGATGGAATTTGTCACATGGCAACAAAGAAGGTAACAAAAAGGTAAACTTGCCATTAATAGACTGTTGTGTTGTGTTGATTTTGGGATGAACTTTTTAAGTGTTAGCCTTTTCTACAATAATATTACTGTAGTAAAGTGCCCTCTAAAAATACCATCCAATATTTCTTTCTTAATAGGAACATTTGATTTATTTAGCATGTATATAAAACATAACAGGTCGTGAATGATGCTTTTTAAAGATGACTTTACATATACCATTTGGCCTTTTCCATCAGCCTATGAACTTCTACACTGATGGAAAAAATTAATTAAATCACTGAATCAATGCTTAGGAATAAAAAAAAATGTAATTAATAAAACTAATTGAAAACAGGTTGCAGAACAGTCAGAATATTCAGGTCAGAGATTATCAACACAAATAACTGTCAGGGCCGTAAGGTCGGTGTGTGGAGTAGACTCAAATGCAGACAAAAACAAACTTATTTTAATTTACTTGTTTTATTAAGGCTGAAAAGAACAGAGAACCAAAAAGACAGGATGGAGCTAAACTATAAGTGAACTGGGAAAGCTAAACTAACCAAAACACAGAGGATACAGAACATAAAACCTGAAATGTGGCACATGGTGAACGGAGACATGGCGTAAGGAGAACAGATGATCTGACAATAAACAGAAGGAAACTGACACAATAAATCCACACGAGGGTAATTAGGGAGAGTGGAAACACATGGGGACATGGCTGAGACGAATAGACCTAATGACAAACTGCACAAAGGATGTGAGACGGTCAAAGTAAAACGGAAAACACTAAGATGAATGCTAAATCACACAACTTGATCTGGGAGCCGGGAGGAAGGAACACTCATGGAAACTGGAGAGACTGGGGAGACAATGGGGGAGAGACAGAAAGAATGGAACGCGGAAAACAGTTGACGGAGATGAATCAAAGAAAGCAAAGGAAAGAGGGACGTGGAGGGAGAGAGAGAGGGACATGACGAGCTGTGGAGAACATGAAAGTACAGACGGGGAGACAAGAAATAATAAAGAGACAGCAACACAAAATCATGAAATACAAATAACATCAGAAAACAAAAGGGAACTAAAAGTCAATACTGAATAATAGAAAACTAAAACATTACAAAACACAATACACTCAACATGCTGGGTCAAATGACCCAGAACCATGACGAAGATGAAATATTTGGGCTCTGCAGCAATAATGCTGCCGCTCCTCACGCAGATATCACTTGAACTTAGAGTAATATTCATTATTAACTGTTATTGTGATTTCTTTTTTGTTAGGGTGGGAGGAAATTTAACCATACTAAAATGACAATGACAGTGACAGCAGGGGAATAACCTTTGACTGGCTTATCTCCACCTTTAATAAATCGTGACCAAGATGTTCTGTAGAGACAAATGTTTTAATTTACTTTAAATACATTTCATGCAGTATCAATCAATTATTTGTCATTATAATGCAATAAAACATACATTCTCTATAGATGAATAAATCATCATTCCTTCAAATAAATATTTTTCATTTGAAGGAATGCCAGGAGAACAACTCTAAGGTCTGACACATTACAATAACCTTTGACTGCTTAGTGAAAAAGACATTTATCATACTCAACATTTCATTGGCACATAATAGTTTATGTGAGTGTGAAGATATTTGATCTGTGGTATTCTTCACTCACTGGGACACTCAGAGTGGAACCATTATAACAATGCTTTGGCCACTGTCGCCACTCTGTTTTCTTTGTATTATTGTAGGGTCTATCTTATATAAAGTGCCCGGAGGGAACTGTTGTTGTGATTTGGCGCTATAAATAAAATTGAATTGAACTGAATTGAATCAAATGAGGGAAGGGGGGCACAGCCAGATTAACCTTAGTTACACAGTCATACACTCTAAAGTAGGAAAACCTAAATTATGTTAAGATGCTAAACATGCTTTCTACAATGCAGCAGTAAAGAATTCCGCTTATTCTTTGTTTATCATCCTATTTCACCAAAAATATGTCTCACGTGTGTTGACCCAAACAAAGAAGCCCAGCAGGGCTCATATCAGGGGGAATCAAGCCAAGTTCAAGTCACAGTGGGGATCTTATGAGGAGAATCAGATTGCTGTTCTCAGCTCAGCATGAGGAGAAACGAACCAGCCTCCCTTCTAGTCCTCACCATCGTTCAAAGGAAGCCTATCAGCCCACCTCTACAACAAGTGTAATGCCTTGTTTGTCAGGAGGGGGACTGAGTGATGAAATACTTAAATATATTAAAAGCAGCAGAAATACAGAATTAAATTAAAATTTCTTGAATTTAAAAACATGCATCACATTTAAACCTTTGCCTCAGAGTCTCTTATTTGTGTGCTGGGAATTTTAGCTGTGAAATGTAACTGCTGCACAGTTAAGGAAATGGTTAACAATAGTTTACCGGCCACCACTGCTCTGGCTTGATTGGTATTTTTACAAATGAATGGGCCTAATTTGGCCCATGTATGCTTTGGCAATGTGTCAAATAACTATTCCGTTCCAATAAAGCACCCAGTGAACTGATTTAAATGGAAATGCATTTTTGATTCATCCACCAGGAAAAAACAATGGATTGTTGAACTAAGAGGAACCACAAGAAAAGTGGATACAACAAAGTGGCTCTGATCCATAACTATTTGGGACTGATTTTTATGCCCTTTCTCAAGCAACCCTCCCAAGGACCTTTGTCTCCTTCCAGGTCAAGGAAAAATAATAACAATATAAAGATTTGTTGTTGTGATTTGGCGCTGTATAAATAAAATTAATATCAATTTTCCAAGCAAACGTTACCAAAATATGTATATATATTTTTAAAAACAACTCATGAATATATTTTTAGTGGTGACAGACTTTCTGAACCCACCTTATGGTTTTTTTTTGCTTCTCTGTGTTATTCTCTTCTTGTAAATCTGCTGCATTTTCTTTTTTTTAGACATGGTTGAAATTTTAGTGCAGTGCTTCCTACACTGTCAACATTTAAGGGCTGGTCTTACATTTAAATCTCTCTGGAGTGTTTTGAGCAGAGGTAATTAATACTACTAAGGGGAACATAAAAAACTTAAGACAGCTTGAATCAGCAGTTGGTCTGCATCGCTTTACTTTAGCAAATTGTACCTCTGAGAAAACAAAATGTGTATGGCATTTCTCTTTAGATTAACAAAACAACATGAGAGTGAAACTGTCTTTATCTCTTTCCCCGTCATCCAGCATTTTGACAATTAAGCAGAACTGATACCACATTTCAAAAAAAAATGTCATAGATATGAAACCACGTGAGAGAATGACAGACTAGTGGAGAAGGAGTTTAGGATAAGAGGGAATGAGTAATAAGGTCTGAAGAGGTAGTCAGCAAGGGACTAAAAGATAAACCTGAGAAGTCTCCAAGGGGAGAAATGAAGGCAGTACAAGAGGAGTGAATATTTGAGAAGGAAAAAGATTCATGAGGGCTTCAATAAAAAGCTTCAGTGAACACAGCTCAAACAGACATGCCTCAAGGTCTCTCTCTCTCTCACTCACACACACACACACACACACACACACACACACACACACACACACACACACACACACACACAGCAGGGTGAGCTGAAATCAAGCATGTTTATTCAAACTCTTCCTCCTCATCAGAGAATCCCATCATGCATTTCACTCCAGTGGTCTTGCCCTGTCAGAGTATAACAAGCTCTCCTCACCACATAGCAGCCCATACAAAGTCACAACAGGCAAACAGTGCTTGACACAAACACAGTATACAGTATACATATAGTAGAAACATATACACAAACAGAAAAGTACAGAAAAAAACAATAACTAGTAACTTAATACTTCGGATAAAACCTAAATTAGTTTTCTGTACAGTATAAGTTCTGCACAAAGTGACTAAAGAAAATAAGCAAAGAACGAGAAAGAGATAAAGAGAAAACTGTCTGTTGTAAATGCACAGATAACTTACCAGTGAAAAATGGTGTTCATATAGTTCAAGAGTAAATCTTCTGGGAGCTGATGGGTCTGTCCTCTATCTTGCTCTAGAAGAAAGTCAACGGTAGCTGTCGACAGCTTTCAGGTTATACTATTGTTTCGATGCTGCTGTCAGCAGGAGCAAAGCAGATGTTTGAATAACAACGACTATATCAGCTGCAGTTGAGGTCACTTAGTTGATGTTCTGGTTGATTCCTCAAAAGGTTCCGGTACTATCACACTTTTATGCAGTGATATATAGATGTTGGCTAAAAGCATTACAGGCAGGTCTGTTCAAGTCAATTAGACTCAGATAGAAGGAACTGTTCCACCTTGTCTCAGTGTCTTGATATAGACAGTTTTAGGCACTTTTGGATGTCTTTAAAGCAACACTGCACAAGCTGAGAATAAAATGTTCCATAATCTTTCTTTCTTCAGTTTTGCAAACACTGCATTGTGAATTGTGAAATAAGCCCCTTGCAAACAACAAGCTGGAATGTGTGAGCAACCCAAGACAAGATTCTCGCATTTCTTCCGTAAGCTTTTTCATATAATTTAACAACATAAATACGTTCTTTATTAATTCCCATCATTGTTTGATTCAGTATAAAATTGTACACAGGTTACATTACTCAAGGGAAAGACTTCACAAAATGTACCCAGACTGCTCTCCCCTCTGTGAAAAATGCATGACACATTATGGAAATCTGTTACATAGTTTTGCACTTCGTCCAAGGCTTCAGGGTTTTTGGTGTGACATTTTTACTTATTTGTCTAATATTTTTAAAAACAAGATTGATCCAAGTCCAACAGTAATTATCTTTGGAATTTCCAAAGAAACACAAAGTTTACAACATTCTCAAAAAAGGTTTATGTCATATGCACTGATCATCGCAAAGAAACTGATCCTGCAGCTTTGGAAAGGCAAAGAGGTTCCTGTGTTAAAGATGTGGCTTGCAGAGCTTACAAATACTCTTCACCTTGAAAAAATAAGATATACCATGAATGGCAATGTGAAAGATTTTGAACTAATTTGGCACCCTTTACTTGCATATCTTGGGAAAATATAAATTTTTGGGAGATCGGGGCCCATTTTTTTTGTTTTTTGTTTGTTTGTTTGTTTTGTCTTGTTTTGTTTAGAGAAAAAGGGGCATAAGTTCTTTTAACTTGTAACAACTGTGATACTTGCTTCTAATAAAAGATATTTGAAGCAATATAATTTCCTTTGTCTCACTGAATCACATGCACTTTCACCAGCAGAACATTCAGATTATTAACCTCCTAGGACCTGGCATCCACATATGTGGACATCACATTTTGGGTTATTTAAACCAAAATACTCCATTTTGCTCTACAGGGGCCTGGTATCCACTTACGAGGACATTATACTGCTAGTGTTCTATCGAAATTTTAAACGGATATCCTCATATGTGGCTCACATTTTTCTTAAAAACAAAAATCAGGTAAAAAAAAAAATCTGGTTATTCTTTGTTTTTACATTTGTAACCCACTCCTGGGTAAGTACACCTCACTCTAGGTTCGGGGAGGAGCTGGACATGAGTGCAAATACTCTGTCAAGTATGACTTGAGGTTTTTTACATATTGCGAGTGTGAAGTGGATGAGCCTTCTCTGATTGGTAAGCCAAAGGCTATGTCAATGGGCAACCGAGGTTGTCGCCCAAACATGAGCTCGTAGGGTGAAAACCCAGTGACCTCGTTCCTTGTGCAGTTGTAAGCATGAGTGAGAGGTTTGACGTACTCATGCCACTTTGTCTTTTGTTTGGCTTTAAGGGTAACCAGCATACAGAGTAGCGTGCGGTTAAAGCGCTCCCATGGGTTTCCTCTGGGATAATATGGGCTTGTTCTGATTTTCTTTATACCCAGTAAGGTACAAAGCTCCTTAATAATCTGTGATTCAAAATCGCAACCTTGGTCACCGTGAAGACGCTCTGGGAAGCCGTAATGAACAAGAACTGCTCCCACAGACATCTAGCAACAGTTGTGGCCTTTTGATCTTTTGTAGGAATGGCAACAGGGTACTTAGTGAAGTGCTCTGTAATAACCAGAATGTCTTTTGTATTATGACTGTCTGGCTCCAAGGACAGAACGTCCATGCAGACCAACTCCATAGGTCTGCTAGTCTTGATACTGACAAGGGGTGCAGCTTTTTCTGGTTGGCTTTTCCTTTTAACACACCTTGAACAGGTTTAGACTTTTAGTTCAACATCATATGACATTTTTGGCCAATAAAACCTAGCTCTGGCCAACTCAAGAGTACGTTCCATTCCCATGTGTCCCATTTCATCGTGAAGGGAACTGAGTACAGATGATCTTAACACATAGGGAAGGACTAGCTGATACACAGTTTTGTTGTCACACTGCCGTCTCCTGACAAGGGGTGCAGGGGTGCACGTTATTTTTCAGTTATTTTTCAGTTCAAAACGAGTCATTTCTTTTAGCATCAAAAGAAGTTCTGGCGACTCTGACCTTAGGCTCTCAGAAGCAGAATTCCCTGACTCAAGCAGGGTAATAATTCTGCTGATTGCAGGATCTGTTCGTTGAAGTTCAGCCAATTCAGTGTTACTGTATTGTGGAATTGTGGGAAAGCTATTGAGGAATTCCTCATCTTCACCAAAGTCAGATGGAACAACATCTGGATGGACTGCAAGTGACTCTATGAAACAAGGAGGGAGTGGTGATTCACTCTGTACCAAAGCATGGTACTGACAAGTTGCCTTAATGGCATCCATAGGAGCCAAGTGATGTGAGGTGAATTCCTGAATCCTTAAACTTTCATCTTGAGACTCTCTGTCATGTGTCAACTCTCCATGTGGTCTCCTTGACAACCCATCTGCATCCTGTTTCTGCTTTCCAGCACGGTATTTGATGTCAAAGGAATAGGTGGATAGAGCAGCTAGCCAGCGGTAACTGGTGGCGTCTAGCTTAGCAGTGGTAAGTATGTATCGAAGCGGATTGTTGTCTGTTATCACTGTAAAAGTGTTTCCATACAGGTAGTCATGGAATTTTTCAGTGATAGCCCACTTTAAGGCTAAGAATTCCAGCTTATGGGCTGGATATCTGGCCTCACTACATGACAATCCCCTGCTCGCATAAGCAATGACGCGACTCTGTCCATCTTGCTCCTGATACAGTGTAGCACCAAGCCCGGTTGTGCTAGCATCTGTATGGAGGATGTATGGATACTTGGGGTTTGCAAATCCCAGGACTGGAGCAGTTGTCAGCTTTTCAATGATGTGCTCAAATGTAAGTTGACAAACTGGTGTCCATCTTTGTCCAAATGGTTCCTTTGGATTGAGATATTTGGAGTCAAGTTTAGTGAGTTTTGCCCCATTTCTTACTGGTGGGTAGCCTGCAGTAAGTTTTGTTAAGGGCTTCACAATCTTTGAATAATCTTTCACAAACCTCCGATAATATCCGGAGAATCCAAGGAACAACCTAAGTTCCTTTAAAGTTTGTGGTCTTGGCCAGGTCTTGAGTGTTTCAATCTTTTGGGGGTCTGTTTCAACATCATTTTGAGAAACAATGTGTCCCAGATAGTGCACTGATGTTTGGAAAAAACGTCACTTCTCTGGTGACAACTTGAGGCCATTTTCTCACAAGCGATTCAGGACGTTAGCAAGCCGCATTTCATGCTCCTCTAAAGTTTTGGAAAAGACAATGATATCGTCTAGGAAAAGAAGTACTTCTCGCAGGTTTATGTCACCCATGCACTTTTCCATTAAGCGCTGGAATGTGCTCGGCGCGTTGGTGATCCCCTGCGGCATCTGATTCCACTCCCAAAAACCTAATGGACACACAAAAGCCGTAACTTTACATTTTATGCTTGTCACTCTCATTCATTTCAATCTGGTAATATCCAGATTTTAGGTCCATTACTGAGAACCACTGTGCTCCACTGAGCGCGGAGAATGACTCTTCGAGATTGGGTAATGCATAAGCATCCTTGATTGTTTGCATGTTTAACTTCCTGTAATCCATGCACAATCGAACATCACCATTTTTCTTTTTGACAACAACTATGGGCGAGGCAAATGGAGACTCCGATTCGCGAATGATGCCAGCCTCCAAAAGCATTTGGAGATGACGTCTTACGGCCTCATAGTCTTGTGGGTGTAGAGGACGTGGTCGATGCTTAAATGGGGTTTCATCCTTGAGTTTGATGCAATGTTTTACTTTTGTTGCATGGCCAAAGTCAAGGTCATGATGGGAAAAGACGTCAGAGTAGGTGTTCAGTTTCTGTGTTTTTCTAGCTTTCCACTCTTCAGAAAGTGGAGAATTGCCAAAGTCAAACTTCAGATTTGGGCTTGTGTCACTATTCTGTTTGTTTGTGGAATCTGCAGGTTGTTGTTGACTTAAGCAGCTAGCAGATTGAAGTTGACTATTTGGAATGTTTTGAATCGGAAGTATATCTTGTGGAACACTGAGTTCAGCAATGACACAGTTGGTTGGCAAGATGATATCATGGTTGGTTTCATTTCTGAGTACAACTGGGATTTTGCGTGGGGCATAAGATGGAACGGTAATGAGACAACTGTCAATGAATATTCCACCTGGAAGAGATGAACTCGTAGGTGGCTCAAGTAATGCTCACTTTTCAGTGTAAACATCACTGACACTTGCAAAACCTTGCAGGACAACTTTCTGACCAGCAGGGATGACATTTGAGTTACTACCACGTAGTTTGACTAGGCCAATTTGTCCTTCTGAGTTTTGTCTGTGCCTGATCTGCAGGATTTTCAGAACTTGATGGTAGCCAGAGTAAGGATTGGCCATGAAATGAGATTCACTGAGAAACTGCTCATATAGTGGGTCAAGAGTGTTTGTACCAATCAATACTGGTATGTCACTGTTAGAGCGAACATCTGATACAATCAGGGCGAGAGTCTCAATCTCTGGTTGAGAGGAAATGAACTCTTCAGGAAACTGCACAGTTAAATGTACGTAACCTGCATATGGTACTGTCTGACCATTAGCTCCTTCTATCTCCAATATGTCACTGATTGAATGTATAGTTTGGTCTGATAGGTGCTAGTTATAGAATGACTGGGACACGGTAGTCACTTGTGACCCAGTGTCAAGCAAAGAATTACATTCAACCCCATTAACCTTAATGTTGGCTGTGCTCTTACTTCCAACCAGCCCTTTTGGTGGTTTTCTTGTCTGTGCAAGCTGGTGTTGCTTCAGTGACAATTTTGATTGGTTATGTGCTGAGAAGTGGGACTTCTACATTCATCTGTTCCCATTTGTCCCTCAACAGGAACACTTCTTAGTTTAAAGAAGAGTTGTTGCCTGTCAAGTTGTCTTTATCTGTCTGTCTTTTAATTCTTTTCTCTTGGTACTGACTAGTGTGGGATTTGGGGAGTCATTGCAGTTGTTAGCAATATGTCCATCCTCACCACATCACAAACAATACCAAGGTTTGGGTCTTTTGGCAGGGACAGGCTTAACTAGTGGGTGCTTTTCAGAAGCCGCTCCCTCTTTAGGTTTGTTTTTTTTCTTTGTTGCCTTATTTTTGTCAGCCTTTCCTTCTTTAAGGCATATAAGGGCAGCAATTTGTGCTTGCAGATTGACTATCTGCTTTTGGATGTGTTCAAATGGTTGGTGGTGGAGCATCAACTGACCCAGGTAAGTTACTGTCAGTGCTATCAGAGAAGCAAGCATTATGTGCTTGGGACTGAACTTTGGGTTTGCTGAAACCGAAATGTTGTTTCATTCTATTAGCTTTGGCTGCCTGTTTATCCTCTTCTGTGCATAAAAGCAGCAACAGCTCTGCAAAAGTAGGGGGGGTGGTTTTTCTTCTGCTCCAACTGGAGTGTACTAATCAGACTATTGTCCCAACATCCCCTACAGAACTGTTTCAGTAGCTGTTTATCTGCATCGCCGGATGGGATGGCTTTCATCTCCACCACTTTGCTTAACACAATGTGCAGTCTGTGAAGATAGCTAGATGGTTTCTCACCTGAGTTTTGGTTGAGGTTTAGAAACTGTGCAAACAGCTCATCTCCATCTACAACTGCAGCATAAGCAGAATCAAGTAGGTCAAGATAGGCTTGCGGATCAGAGTGTGGGCCTAAAGATTTCACCACACTGGCTGCAGGAGGCAATAAGCTGTCCACAATTATCCGCACCAGTGGGGCACTAGAGATAGTGGGGTCAGCCAGGTGAAATTCTACACTGCTTCTCCAGGTGTCATAATCAACCTCAAAGTTGGAATAAGAGACCTTGCCTGAGAAGGATCTGAGCTTGAATGATGAATGGTACTGTGAGGACAAATCGTTACTCTTCACAATGTGCTCAACAACCACATGTTGCACTTCAGGTGGGCTGAGGTGAGTAGGTGAAGGCTTGAAACTGTGGGCTGACTTGCCTAGATCATCTGTGCAAGATTCAAATGTTTTGAAAGTGGGGTTAAGGTTTTCTGAAATGGGGTCTAACCCTACTACTGAAGGAATTTCCTTGGCATCAGCTACAGGGAGCGCTGTTACAGAGGTTTCACTAGGTATTACCTCTGAAGCGGATTCACTGCAAACTTCAGCCTGTGTTTCTTGACTTTGATCACCAACAACCTTGGTTATTCTGGTTAACTCGTCCTGCAAAATATGCTCAAATGATTTGCCGCTAAGTTTTGCCATGCCTTTAAGCTGAGAAAGGTACAGGTGATGCTTCTACCATTTTCAGAAGAATAAACACTGACCATAGCATCAACATGGTGGACAATGTCAGGGTTTGCAGCACAGGGTCTGTCAAAGGGCATTTCTTCCTGAAGTGCCTCAACAGCTGTTCCAGATACAAACTCTACAATGGCCTGGTGACAGGGCTCATCCCCAGAAGCAGCAACCTTAATTACCCTTGCAATACTACCATACTGTTTCAAATAATCGAAAATCTCCTCAACTGCAGTTGTCTGAGATAAACCTGAAATGAAGAGGGACTTTGGAACCATGACATTTTCTGACTCAATAACTTCCATTTTGTTTTAGTTTTTTTTTTTTTTTTAACTCAAAAACAGTTTGCAGTTAACAACATGAACACAAATAATCTTTCATGAAGTACAGAACCGCACTACAATACAAAACTCCTCCTGGTTGGCTCGCCACGTTTTTCCGTGTAACCCACTACTGGGTAAGTACACCTCACTCTAATAATAATAATGGATTGGATATTATATAGCACTTTTCAAGACACCCAAAGCGCTTTACAATGCCATTATTCATTCACATACTGGTGGAGGCAAGCTACGGTTTTAGCCACAGTTGCCCTGGGGCAGACTGACAGAAGCGAGGCTGCCATATCAAGCCATCGGCCCCTCTGGCCAACACCAGTAGGTGAAGTGTCTTGCCCAAGGACACAAGGCCCAAGACAGAGAGCCCGGGGATCGAACCGGCGACCTTCCAGTTACAGATACGCTTCCCAACCCCCTGAGCCACGGTCGCCCTAGGTTCAGGGAGGAGCTGGACATGAGTGCGAATAATCATAACACACAGAAATTTCAGTTAACTTTGACTTTAGTTTCAACAATAACAGTTTCACAGCAAAACAACAACTAGGGCCCTTAAAATAAAAATAGAAATAAAATGCATTGTCCTTAATCATTGAAATTGTCCCTTTGAAAGTATTTGTTAGGCTGCAACCTTATAGTTCAGTTTGTTCCTCAGAGTTTATAGAGTAGAGGGTCAGTAAAGTCAAAACACAGATCGAATGAGGGAATGATCTGTCAATCAGCAAAACAGAGGTGAAGTTTCACACTTAGTGTTTTTATAGGCTAGAGTACACTCTTTTTTTTTATCTATTCACTGTTGCCACCCGGGGTGACTGGTGGAATCCTACCAGAAACCAGATAAACCATTGGCTGTCTGACTGGTTGTGCAGATCTGGATCCTGGAAATTACACTGGGAGGCTCGCCATCAATTAGAATCACTGGTCTTTTCTCGTGGAGCTCAAAGCTCACTAAAACACCTGACCAAGACACGTAGAACACTATTAACTTAGCCGCTGATTTCGGCAGCTCTATCTAATAGTGAGTTGAATAACTCACTATTAAAATGTTAGCCGATAACTTCTGAACACTTTTTGACAACTTTTATGAAGCCTTGCTTCCGTAACCGCGGCAGTTTCTGCTGCTAATCAAGATAGCTTCGGATTTTTCTTTTCCTCGAATGGCTGGTATCAATACGCCATGTTAAAACACACAACTTCCTGTTAACCTTCAAAATAAAAGCTCCTGCTAGGCACAGCAGGAAGTGTGGAAATAAACACATTTTTTCCACTTCTTGTGACAATAAAATAAAACAAATAAAAGAGTGATTCTGAAACTAAACAAATACCTTATAAAGCGCATCTTATTTTTACCCGTTTCTCCAGCTGGGTTACACATTCATCAGGTCCCAATCAGCCCAAATATCAAAGGGAAATTAAAAATGCATGCCGTGGAAGAGTTTGGGTCTTAGGAGGTTAAGAAGATCTGGAATTGATAAATGGACTGGTACTTAAAAAACACCTTTCTACTCAGCTTGAGAACATACAATGCTTTCTACTAGAAGTGACATTTTACCCAATCACACACACATTCATACAGTGCCTTGACATTCCCAAACACAGTGGCCACTTGTACTGGAGAAACTGACCTGCTCTACCACCTGAGCCAGAGCCGCCCCACAACAAAAGACGAACAGCGTGAACGGTGTGACCTTTTCACCTGAAACACTGCCCTCTGTAGTGCACTTGTGTCAAAGTTCACCCAGTGTTATGTGAGACTTATGTAAGACAATGGACTAGCAACTGGAGTGCAAACATCCGCTGTGAAGCTCAAAACTTGAACATCTTCTGAGTGTGCTGCTAAGTGTAATGACACGGCAGTTGTATAGTTTGGGCATAGCATATGGGCTCAAATTGTGGTCACAAATATTTTGTACTTGTAAATCAAATGCGTATTTGTGAACTGAGTTTTGTAACCTTGTAATCCAAAATATGTGAAAAGTTTATATGCATCTACAGATGACAATTTGTGTATGTGTAAAAAGGATTTGTGTTTGTAAAAACTATTTACACGAGCTACAAATTTTTTTATTAAGGTCTGCTTACAGATGCAAAGCAAAAAATTACGTGTAAAACTGTGTGTGAGTTTCAACTTACAAATTTTGCAAATTTTGACCCAATTTTTCTTCATTTCAGCTGATTGGTCAAAGTCATGTCAATCACAAATTTAACAATCCAATCAGGGAACAGATGGATTTGGCAGTTGGAGAGGTGCTTTATGGAGATTTACGGAGTAGACGTCAGCCAATCAGAAAGCACGCTGTCCTCTGTCCACCATGCTGGATTCACCACTACAGGGCATAGAGAACCATGAGTTCTCATACACAGAGTTTCAGGGACCACAGAGTTCCTTCAACGCTTTGTTTAGTATATTGGCACTGTGATTAATGGGGAAATCAATGTAGACACAGAAATTCCTGATTCCTCATTAGGAGCAGCAGCAGAAAACAGAGTGAACAACCATTTTAGCTAATGGTAACACTGCTAGCTAACTAGCTATCCAGCATAAAGACACTGATAAGCATGCTGCTCTGACAGGAGCATTTGACAGACATTCAGTCCATATCCTAGCAGTGTCTTCTTCCTCAGTTTCTCCCACTGTTGGCAGTAAAAGAGGACTGTTAGTTTACCTCTTAGTCCAGATTCGGAACCACAGCACTGTCACTCATGGATGTCTAAATCTTCTACTTTCATGCTGATTTACACGTTTATTATGCTAAAAAGAAACTATACCAAAATGGTGTTATGCTGCAAATGCATGCTTGATTGCTAATGGGTAATTGCATGAAACATTTGACATATTCAACATCTATAAGCATCAATCTATAAATGCTCCCCTACTCCCACACTTCTTAATAATATCACTCCAGATCAATCCCAGATGTTAAAGTTACGGCTTACAAATAAAGAAGCACTAGTTTTATTATGCTTTTCTGTTTGTTATGTCGGTTTTTCTGTTCTCATTTGTTCTTTGTTATTAATGGCTTATGTCTCATGTGACCTAGTTAGTTTAAAGCAACACTGGATTTTGTTACTACAGGACACATATTGTGCACTTCTACACATTTATTTCTATTTTCCATTAACAGTTTAAAGAAATATTTTCCACAACTTAAAGCACATTTCATAGAAACACTTAGTTTGCACAAGACAGGTTGCTTTCTTGGTCTATCCTGTCAGTGGAAGTCAAACCATCTTCCACCATCCACCATCCCTGGACCCGTTGAAGTGAAAAACAAACAAGTAATTTATAGATTTACATTTACATTATTGTGTTGACTGCATAAGATGCATGATAACAGTCACAGTTTCTAATTGTGATCAATTTTGTGTGATCTTCACTGCACTAGCCATGGTTCTCCCTGTTCCTCAGACTCGAGGTTGCTCATTACCCATCTACTGACCCCGACTCACACTTTCATCATGTTTTATGACTAAGCACCTAAATGATTTCCCACTGTTGACTGCCCTCCAAAGCCCCACTCATCCTACACTCTCTTGCTTTCCTTCATTTATCTTCAGCAGCTTAGTTTTAAAAGAAAAATTAATGTAAATTTATCCCTTTGCTTTATTTGGGTTGACTTGCAGCCATAATATAACATATACTGTATGAGTGACTTAGAGATACCTCTCACTCCATCTCAAATGTAAGGTTTGAGCTCCGTCTGCCTCAGGGACTCCAGGACATACTCCAGGAGATACTGGAAGGTAGCAGCGGCTATGAACAAACCAAATGGAAGTGTAACGAACAGGTACAAACCTTACAGACTGGAGAACGCTGTTATTTCCTTGGACTCTGCAGACAAGGGAATCTCCCAGTAGCCCTCGGTTAAATCCAGTGTCGTAAAAAAAAGGGATTTAAGGAGCTCGTCGACCGAGGGCAAGGGATAAGCATTGAACTATGACACCTCGTTCACCATGCGATAGTCCAGACAGAACTGCATAGACCCATCTTTTTTCACTACCAGAACTATGGGGCTACAGCAAGTGCTGTGTGACTCTTCTATTACTCCCAGCTTCAACATTTCATCAAGGGTGCGTCAGGCATGAACTAACCACAGCCTTCAGTCTATGCATTTTTCCCCAGTATCTAATTTCCACCGGCATCAAGGGATATTTATAAATATCCCCATGCACACACTTCACCTCCACCCACTCTAACTCCAGCAATGCCCCCGGGCGAGCTGGAGGCAGGGTCTGCGTACAGCCCAAAATCCACCAGAGCCTGGCATGTACCCCCTTGGCACCTTACTGGTATGCGGTACGTCTCTCCTGAACTGGGGGAGGGCGTCAGAGGTCCAGCGATGCGGAACACCTGTCTCACCTCTGTTGGCGGGCAGTCCCGGCAGAGGTATCTCAGTAACCACACCTCCAGTGCTCCTGCCCCAACGTCTGTGCCACTGGTGAGCTTGGCGTGGGGTCTATAGCAGCCGGGACCTGTGGAGAGAAATCAGAGGAAAAGTGGACTGGAAAGACCTCAGCTCCACGGCTACGGGGAATGAGGAATGAGGGATTTCTGTGTCTATGTTGATTCCTCATTAATCACAGAGCTAATGTACTAAACAAAGCTTTGAAGGAAACTTACCGTGACTCTCTGTGCTCTGTGGTGGTGAATCCAGCATGGCGTCCAGAGGACAGCAGGGAATGAGACCTCTTGTTCTTCTGCAGAGGTGGGTAGTAATGAGTTACATTTACTCCGTTACATTTACTTGAGTACGTTTTTGAAAAAAATGTACTTTTAAAGTACCTTTTTTGCACAATACTTTTTACTTTTACTTGAGTACATTCAAAGTAAGCGGACACACGGAAAGAAGAAAGATTAAAAACATGGCAGAGCCAGTCGTCTACGCTAGAGCTGAAGAGGATGAACACCCTTGGCCTTACATACAAAAGATGTTTCGCTTAAAAGCACTACAAAAGAACAGCTATGTCTTCAGCGTCGGTGTCTTCAGTGAGAGCCAAAACAACAACTTTTCAGCGTGAAAAAACT
>NC_140444.1:39040865-39113365 GCF_963576455.1 Neolamprologus multifasciatus | reverse complement strand
TCTACTAGTTTTACATGAGTTTCATTGAATTTGCAATATTTGAGCATCCTTTCTCCAAGCTTTTAGAAGCATTTGGCAAACAAGGTTTAAAGAGGCATTTTAGAATATATAAAGAGAAAGACTGATTGATCATCATCTGCTACTCATCTTACTGTTCCGTCCTCACACCTCATCAGTGTGGGGAGCAGAGCTTTCAGTCGCTCTGCTCCTCGGCTCTGGACCTCTCTTCCTCCTGCACTAAGAAATATTGACACCCTCTCCGTATTTAAGACACAGCTCAGAACACATCTGTTTAAACTGGCTTATTCGCTTTAATGCTTATTTTATCTGTTGTCACGCTCTGTTTTGTAATTTTAACTTATTTTATGTATTTTATGACTACTGTTCCTTTCTTTTATTGTGTTTTTTGTAAGGTGACCTTGGGTTTCTGAAAGGCGCCCTGAAAATAAAATGTATTATTATTATTATTATTATTATTATTATTATTATTATTATTATTATTATTATTATTATTATTATTATTATCAGGTTCACCTATTAAAGGAAAGAAGGAAGAGAATAATATATTAGAATCACAACACCAAATAAACTGCACAAACCTGCTGGCAGCATTTACAGTCCATGCTTTCCTAAAACAGACACAAGTCTCATTAAAATGACTACTTGCAGTGTTGGGGAGTAACGGAATACATGTACCGCCGTTACGTATTTAAAATACAAAATATGAGTAACTGTATTCCGTTACAGTTACCGTTTAAAAAGGTGGTATTTAGAATACAGTTACTTTGTTGAAATAAATGGATTACACGGCGGTACTTCCCTGTTTCATATTGTGGCGGGTCAGGACTGTTTGGGTTTTGTTTGACAGCTACGTTCTGTTGTTCCAGGCGGCAGCGTTACGGTTGCCATGGTTACAGGGTGACGCTCTCTCTCTGTGTGTTTCCTGGGTGAGAGAGGCCTTTTTGTTGTTGTTGTGCTAAGCTAACAGGCAGAATGCTACAGGTATAGCGCTAAAGAATGTAGCATCATAGACAGTGTAGTCCGTGCTGCAGGGAGAATGGACTGCCATACACGTTATGTGTCTGTGAGCGAGGGAGGGAGAAAAAGGAAAAGTACGAGCTGTCGTCGAGCAAAAACGGGAGCTGGAAGCATGTAAATATAATAATAACCACTGCAGCCAAGAAGAGAGCCTGACGAGCCCAGCTGTAAGTAAGCTATTAAGACTCGACTGTACACCGTGTTCCTGTTTTCCTCTGAAACAATAAGTTCCGTTGGAGCAGCCTTTCAACGCCTCTCTCTGTCTCTCGCTAGTAAAGTTGACCCAGACAACAAAGTAAAGCTAGTTTTCAGCTACGAGCCCGACACAGAACCCACCGTATTAGCCAGAGGTCCCTTTACTACGGTTCAGAGCCGCGGACCTTCTGTAACAGTAATAAATCACAGCAATAGTACATTCATGTAGTTGTAAACAGCATGATAATATATCAAGTAATCCAAAGTATTCAGAATACGTTACTCTCATCGAGTAACGTAACGGAATACGTTACAGAATACATTTTGGGGCATGTAATCTGTATTCTGTAATGGAATACATTTTAAAAGTAACCTTCCCAACACTGACTACTTCCATATCTTATGGGAGATTTAAATAAGTATTGTTTTGACCAGCTTTGACCTTAGATAAAAATGTCTTTTAATAAATATTGGTGAACAAATAAACTCCTTACGGTTTCCACGCCGGTCTGGTGGTTTGGAGAAGCCTTCTTTTATCCAGCTACACGTTAGAAGGTTTTGTCACAGCTCCTGCTATTTCTTTTGTGACTAGAAACATTTATGGATGGTCAGGCTGCTGCACACCTATAGAAACACAAAGCTTTTTCTTTCTTTCTTTTTTCTTTGTTTTTTGCCACCAAGCCATTTGTCGACTTGCAGTCATTTGACAAAGATTGGTATGTGCCCAACTTGTAGATTTTTGTCTAACATTCTTACTCATAGTCATTTTCATGGGTTTGTGCACACGATTGTTGTCGTCATTATTATTATAATTGTTTTTGCTGTTGTTACTTTCATTTCTTGTGGTTGCATTCACTTGTTTATTATAATATGTGTTGCACTTAAACCACAGATGGATAAAACAGCAGCTTTACCTAATGGTTTATTCCAGCCCCACATGAGCTTAGTAATCAGTTATTTTCAATTGGCAAAAGAAAAGTCGTCAAGATGATGTGCAGAAATAAACACATTTTAGGCTGTTCTCTGTTGCTACGCAGGATGCAGTGGTCCAGATGATTATTGTTATTTTACTGTCTGGGCAGGAAGCTGAAATGTCTGAACTCACAGTGACTGGCACGCATACTCAAACACCCCACCATGAGAGGGGGTTACACAATGTTATCTCACCCTTGACTCAAATGCCCACACACTGAATGAAGGATTTTTAAAAAGTTGACGTTTTCTTTCTTCTAGTTTCGAATTCTTGCCTCATTGCTGTTTTTTTTGTAATAACTGACTTACTTAAGACACACTCACACTTTTTCTTCAGTTGTTTTATCTTTCTCTCAGTGTCCCACTCCCACGTTTTCCCCACACTTCTCTTTCTTCTCCATCTCTCTCTCTAAGGTTGTGGGGGACCTGTAGAATCAAATGAAAGAACCCATATCACCCTCACTCATATAAAAATACATAGTGTTTAAATGGCGGGAACAGCTGCACACACACACATCAATCACTCACACACATGCACTCTGACGACCTATAAAGGCTGTACTTTGTGTGTCAGTGGGTGGCACCAGCAAATACTCTAGTGTTAGAAAAGCCTTACTGCTGCAGAGGTGATAGAGATAAGGAGAAGGAAATAGCTAACTGTCCTAAGAGTCAAAATCTCTTCTCTAGTACTCTCCATCCATAGGAAACTGGGATCTAGAATAGGTAAAGTAAAGGCTGTGTTTTGCACTGCAAGATTCAAATATAATGCAGGAATTTAGCCTGAAATGCCTGAAAGTCCAACATAGATTACGGGAGGGTAAAGTGAAGAGCACAGTAATGAAGTTTAGAAGTCCATGCCATACCTCCTTTTTCTTAGTTTTTAAGATTCCTAGCGGTTAAAAGCTTCATTCTTACACCAAATGGAAGTTTGGTAGAGATAAAATGCTGATTGATGGGTTAACTCCCTGATGAACGCTTATATACCAAATTTTCTTTGGAGTTCTTTTGAAGGTAAAACATGACTAAGTCAGGAAAATAAAGATCTCCTTTGACTCAAAGGAAATGCCTCCATTCAAAGACTGAAACCAACCAGCTGATCTAAACCACAGCTATGGGGATACTTGAGATGATTGGCTATAAGATGAACAATGTCACAGGAAGCAGTACCCTCCATTGAGAAGGAGACTAGAGGCTAAGTTGAAGAAAGAAGTACAACAAGCTATCCATACCCAAAGCCTTAGAAACTGTTAAGCAAAGACTCAGTGTTGGTTAACCACTTTAAGAGGTATATCAGAGCAATAGAACTCAAATGTTCTCCACTGAAACATTATACTCTCAGAGGCACGTGAAGAATATAAGAAAAGCGCCACCAAGACTGGAGACAGAGCAATACTGGAAGAGCATATGAGAGAAGAATGCAACACATAACAACAATGCTCAGTGGCTAGCAGATCTAAGAGCAGACCAAAGCAACCTTCCTGAACAGCGACCAGTAACCATCACAGCCTGGCAACACAAATGAACCAGCAGCTAATCCATCATATGTACCTGGAAAGGCTAACTGAAGGCCAGACCATCCGATACCATCCAAACCCAACCAATAACTTCCCTCAACATAACTTGGAAGGGACAAAACACCAGCTAGACAGAATCACTCCAGACTGTAAGACCAGACTGACCAACCTGTTCATCGTTACGATTAACTACAAGAAAGCGTATGGCTCAGTGCCTTAAACATGGATTCTGAAATTCTTAGAAATAATCAACAGGACCGTGAGATCCATCATGAGGAATGTGATGTCGATCTGGCAAATGACGCTACAGGCCAACTTTAAGTCAACTGCACAGGTCACCATCAAGTGTGGGATTTCCCCAGGAGATGTTCTTTCTCACTGCTGTTCTGCATAGGCCTGAACCCCCTCACCCCCCAAATTAACAAGATTGGCTATGGATAGCTATAAGTACCCTGGGGAGGGCATTAGGAGAGACGCACCTGCCAAATACCTGGAGAGAGTAAGGTTAATGCTGAGGTATCAGCTGAATGGGAAGAACAAGATCAAGACTGATGCCCTGGCAGTTATTAGATACCCTACTGTGATAATAACCTGGCCAAAGGAGATAGAAGTCACTGGCATAATAAATGTAAATGGACTGATTCTTATATAGCGCTTTTCTACTCTCCTGGAGTACTCAAAGCGATCTATACAACATGCCACATTCACCCAGTCACGCAAGCAGTTTTCTAAACTTTTAGTGCTTCCTAACAAACATTCATACATTGGAGAGCAGCTTTGGGTTAATATCTCGCCCAAGGATACTTGGCATGCAAACTGGAGGAGCCAGGGATCAAACCACTAACCTTCCGATCAGTAGATGACCTGCTCTACCTCCTGAGCTACAGCCACCCCAACACCAACATCAAGACAAGACAGCTCCTTGTGATTCATGCAGGGTTTCACCCCGAATTCAGCACCCTGACACTGTACACTAAATAGAAAGAAGGAGGCCAAGAACTAGTGAGTGTCAGAACCACTATCCAGAATGAAACAACAAAAAGCAAAAAAAAAAAAAAAAAGATGGCCACAACTGATCATGGGCTTAATGAATACTTGAGGTAACAGAAACCAGTGAAAGAAGAAGAGCAAGGACAGGTCAGAGCCATATATACCATGGCTGATATAAAAGAATTCTAACAAAGCTGGACTGAAAGACAACATAGAAACACTAATAATGACACCACATGAATGACCTCTAAGCACAAAGGCTCATAATGCAACTCATAGGATGTTGAACATCCAAATACAGACAGACAAGTGGATAACCAAAAGGACATAGTAATGATAGAAAGCAACAGACAGTGCATTGCATTTCTCTTCCTCTGAAGCAGTAAATTGAACTGATGCCAAAGAGCTGGATTTTGCCTTTAGATCATTAACAAACTGGCTGGTTTTGTGCTGATTCACCACCTTTCTTGTGATCATTCCAGCCTCGTGCAGGTCTACAATATTGCCCTTGATGTCCTTTGACAGCTCTGGGGTCTTGGTGGTGGAGAGGTTGGACTGGAAGAAAGAGACTTTCTGGACAGATGTGATTTGTACATTTACGTTGAGATCAGGAGAATCTGTGATTGACTGATTGCTTGACTGCTTGGTTGGTTGATTTTAATCCAGTCTGCGTTGGGCTCAATGACACACAAATCAGTTTCTAACTTTAATGTAATGTGTTTTTTCTGGAATTCTTTAAATTCTTTTATCTTTCTCATTAACATAAAACTACCATAAAAATTAAACACCTAATTTCTTTATAACTGAGAACACTTAAAAATTCAGCAGGAGATCAAATGACAAGTTCCTTCACTGCATAGAGACAGAATTTTAACTCCTGGATGATTCAAGTCTTACTTTCTTCATTACGTGGCAGAGCCAACATCTCACTATGATTGTACAAGTGGGCTAATCTAAGCAAAGCTTTGCACAAACGTCATCATACAGCCATTATTAACATTTATGTTTTAATAAAATATGTATAATAAATCCCAATTCTTTTGATTTTTCATTTCATCATCCCCATACACATTTGATGTTATGTTCTCCAATTTGTATTTGTTTTCAACACGTAACTTAATTGTCTCCAAAATTTGTATCCACAATGGAATTTTGGTCCAGTAACCACTAAGTAAGGAATGAAGGATTTTTTGAAAAGTTCCCCAGACCTGTCAAAAATGAATTTTGCTAGTAAGTATGACAAATAGTGCAATTTGATCCATGTCCTTTCTCATCATCATCCTCACTCCATGAGGTGAGATCTTGCATGGAGGAGAGATGGAGTGCTGTGGCAACCCCTGAAGGGGTGAGGCTAAAGGGGGCAGCTGAAAGAAGAAGAATTTTCCCCATCCTTTTGTTGTTGTTGTTGTGGTTGTTGTTGTGAACCCCTGAATGAGGTGAAGTATTTAGAATGTAGCAGATACACATACGTCCAGTAGTGAAATATGTGATAAACGCTGCAGTATTAAAGATTAAAGATAACACCACATTTTATATCCTCATCTCCTAGCTAGTAGCCTCTGTGCCAAAATCAATACTCCATTAACCTCTATGGAAGATGATGCTTATATCATTAGCTTCTATGTATGTTTAATGATGATGTTGATGTATAGATTAATAAAATATTTAAGCTGTGTATATAGTTGTGTGTGTTAACACTAAATTAGTTCTTGGGGCAGATGACCGCTTATCTTTATATTACAGTGTCAAATGAGCTCATAACAAAGGCTGGTTTAATTGCATGACAAGAAATAAAGCATAATGTTGCAGTTTTGCCGCACCTAATTCCTTTTGTACTTTTCTATGGTTCATACAAGTCTTTTCCTCATACTCAGTGTCGTTTAAAAAATCATCAGATACTGTCTTTATCTTGTGCAATTTAATTTCAATTTAATTTCAATTTATTTATTTTGTTTATTTGGTTTATTGCAGGAAAATAGCATGCTTTCTTTGTAGATGTAATGTAAGCATGTTGTTAAAAATGTTTATTACTATAGAATAAAATTATATATTTTTTAATAATAACTTCTTAAAAACAACACGTAAGAGGCATGTTAATTTTTCAGTTGAACATTCTCAAAAAAATAAATTATACTAAATTCCAAAGAAAATTTTTATTATTTATTTATAATGGCACGAATTTAAAAAATAAAGAAAAATGTTGCATTTAAATCTTCTGAAGTGAAAAACTGAAAATATCACTCACATTTTTATTAAATTATTTGTATACATTTATTTAGCCAACCTCTATACGTATATACACTCTATAATAATGTAGTTATCAAAACTTTGGATTGTTGAGGTACAAGTGTGTGCATGCGCCACCCCGTATAATATGTTTAATCCCACATTCTCCACCTGTGTGTCTGCCGAGAGCCTCACTCCTTCTACCTTTGGTTTATACAGCTTCCTTGCTGCATCCACGCACACACAGATGCGGTGTGTATGAGAAAATAATGAATTATATTTTTGTCATAACTCGCGCCCGAAAAAACAAAGAGGGGTCATGTGTTATGAGTCGTGTAGCAGTTTTGCTACGAATACATCCGTGGTCATGAAAGCGGGGAGTCTTTTATCAGTGGAAATGCAGAGAAAGAGCGAGGGAAAGGCGTGTGTGTGTCAGTCTGTGTTGGTGGCAGTGGGAGTGTCTCTTCTTGGGCCCGCCTCCTCCTCTGCAAATCTACTCCACCAGCCTTCCAAATGCCGAGCTCCGCAGCCCCGCCCCTCCTACCGCTCGACCCAACACACACTCTGTTTTCTTCATTCTCAGTTTCAGCCAATCCCATTCTTCTCTCTGCTCCCTCTCGTCCTCTTGGCCCCGCCTCCCCCTCGCTCTCCCGGCAAGAGAGCTTGAAACTTACAGAAACGAAGCGGTGGAGAGAGAAAGAGGAGAGATCGAGTTAGGCACGTCGGCACACACGTAACAGAAGTATCGGGAGGGTCGGCGCTTATACACGGTACCGAGAGTGATACGAGAAGAGACTAAAGGAGCAGAATTTTAGGATTTCTTTATCTGGGAGAGAGAGAAGAGGAAAAAAGGTAGAGGGAACCGGGGTGCTGGGTGTTCTTCAGTCTCCATCCCTTCCAGAGGTTGTATAGAACAAGAAGTCAGAGAGAAGACTGAGGCAGTCCCACCGACGGGGAAAGAGACAAGCAAGAGAAAACCGGGCTTCTGGTGTCTCCAGAAACAGAGAGAAAAAAGCGAGAGAAGACAGCCGGAGGTACCCTGAAATTTCCCTGGCAGCGGGGCGTCTCTCATGCGAACCTGGGAGGATTTATGGTTTTTGTGGAAGCGTTAACCCTTTAAGCAGGGCGAAACTGGAGTACTCCCACAGACAAGGTATGCGACCGAATTTATTTATTTATTTGTTTTCTTTTGCACGGTGCGCGCGCGTGCGTGCCTGTCACCGCCTTTTCTGGGTATAACTGTGCGTGCTCGTCTTTTGCAGTTGCCCGGTCTCCAGTCAGTCGCTTGCCATTCTGTAAATTCACTGACTGAATGTAAAGTCGTCGGCAACACAAAGCAGCCAGTGTTTGCGCGCGCGCGCGTGCTGGTCTTTGTGTGTTTGAGCGTGTTCACGTATCGCCAGAATGAGGCCTCATAGTTTGATTTGGTGAGGAGGTGACAAACACATGAACACGGTGTAATTGGTCTGTTTGAGCTGTCTTCCCCTCCTGGCTGCTGTCTTTCTTTTGTTTGATTATATTTGATTTGCCGGCCTTTCTGTTTCTTTCTGTTTGTGCTTCTTTATAAAAATTGTGTGCCGTACTTTTTCAGGCACTTAGGAGGCTAGCCAATCAGACGAGCGTTTTCGGGTAATAGGACGACTTGTTAATAGGCACCAAAGTAATTTACTGTTATTTTATCCTCGCCATACACGCCTGCACACACACACACACACACACACACACACTTTTATAAACATGTCATGACTCAATCGTATCGTAAATATTTGCTTCAAGGTCTGTTTTTGATTTTGTGGCCCTTACATATTTCAGGATGGAAGGGGAATACCCAATCCGTGCGGAGGAGGACAAACTGATGTTTCTTTGTGCTGACTAATTTTCTTCTTCGTTTTCATAAAGAAAATAAAAGTTGCCTGTATGTGATGGGGAAGTTCCTGTTACAGAAGAGGGCAACGTGGGGTTGTCTGATCTTGGTGTGAATTGATTAATTACAGATCGATCTATCAGGTTCTTCTGGATGAATTTACAGCCACAAGTTGTATTTTGGTGTTCAGAGGTCAAATCCATCCTGTAACCAGACTGAAGCTGCAGCTCTCACAGTGATAGTTAAAAGTTTTTTCCTTCTTATTTGATTTGTTCTTTAATGCCTTTGATGCCATTATTTTAACCACAGGCTGGTGTGAATCTCTGCATCGCTATGCAACTACGAAACCGGGGTGATTTTAAGGTCTTTTAAAAATGCCACTTTTCATATAAAACTTGCGTCGCTGCTGTTGTCTTCCTAAATGATACGCTGCCAGTGTCAGTGAAGCGGAAATGTTTTTTTCCAGGCTTTGCTTGTGTTACTTTGTGTGTTCCTCACAGTGGCAGGAGTGTAATTGTCTTTAGTCAAAGTCAACCTAATATCTTCAGGTCAGTGGTTTTTCTTTCACCGCTCGCTGAAGACAACAACACATCGCTTCTTTGTCGCTCACACACCGAGTTTTGTTCATGAACTCTGCCAGCATTCCTCCTCTTCAGTCCTGACTTTGTGTTTGGAGCTGATCTAAGCTGCAGCACAAAATACAGAGTGGGAATCAGTGTAGGTTATAAAGTCGTTCATTGCATAGCTCATCTACTGTGAGCAGCACAACCCTGCCTGTGTGCATGTACACATCAGGAAATACCTGAGCCATATGTATCCAACACAAAAGCTCTACTATGAATTCTAGTATTGCAGTGCTTCATTTTAAACATTATGTGTGTGTGTGTGTGTTATCTTCATAAGTTCTACTAATATTTTCTGCTCATTTTAATCGTATGAGCAAAGCATTAAGGATACTTTATCAGGCTTAATGATGCTCACATTTCTATTCTGTGAGTAAATAACAGAACAATTAACTTACACTGAAAACTCTGGTTTACACTTGTTCATACACGCTGTGTTGTCACCTTGACAATAACGTTTAAACTACACATAATTCAGTAGAAGTGGACTCAACTCTGGGAAGTATCACCCGATCTTATTTGGCAAAGGTGTGTGTGTGTGTGTGTGTGTGTGTGCGTGTGTGCATCCGCTGGGTTGAGGTGAGGTTATGGTGGCTGGACTGGCTGCTGCTCAGACAAAAAGAGAAGGAGGGCTCTTGCTTTCTGTCTAATTGCTTCCAGAGACAAGATTTGCATTCCTGTCTCTCTTTCTCACTCTCGCAGTGTCTCGCTGCCTCCCTCCCCCTCCCCCTCTTCCCTTTACCTTTTCAATTGGAAACATAAGTTTGGAGACATTCCTGAAACATGCATGTGAAGCAAAAAAGGAAGTGGGTGATGGATTAAAGGAATTAACGTGTCACTGTGAAATTAAATATGCTTCAAAATGACTGTGGATGGACGAACGATAAAGGACTGTAGTAGAGAGAAGAACACATGCAGCTGATTAAGAGCAGAGCGGGCCTATCAGGGATGATAACGCCAGAGAAAAATAAATAAATGAAAGCAATATATAACTGTATCATATCTTAATCAGATCGGCTGATTGCAGCGCTGCATTCCTCTACTGTGGCCTGAAGATGCTCGAGCTGAAGCAATTCAAATCCCCGTCTAGTTTTACATCTTCTGTTTGTGCTGCGCTACATGCAGTTGTGCGTTCTGTGAGTGGGTGAGGACTTGAAAAGATTTTGATAACGATGTCATGAATAATGGCAAAAAAAGAGCTTCGGTAAATCGTTTTCGTCAAGACGTCCGTGTTGGACTAATAAGAGTTTACTGCGTATATTTGACATGCATATCAAGGCTTAGGTTTTCTTTTTGCTTATTCTCTGGAATGTTTGAGTGAATTAGGAGGACTTTGGGTTTGAGACCAACCACTGGGAGAGACAAAGCAGTCAGTCAAGCAGCACAGACAGCTGCAGCATTCCACTGGTGGTTACATTAACAGGAAAAGCACCTTTAAGGTCTTTTCATTTATTTTGCACGTTTTTCATTGTGTTATCTCACTTGTTGAGATGCTTACACAAAGGACTCATTTGCACATATAAAACACACGTTGATAATTATCGCTGTCACAAAGGCTGAATTACTTTGTGTTATGACAACTGCGCTGCAAAAACAAAGGAGGCGTATTTGAATAGATGTGAATCCTTCAATTTCTTTTTTTTAGTCTTTTTTAACTTTTTCTTTTTGTAACAACTGAACGAAACGAACTTCTTTTGAAGTGTTTTGTAACAAAGTAGTAAATTCTGTATTTTAATTTTTTTGATCTGTCATTATCTGATGTTGAGCTTTCTTATTTTGCATCATCAAGAAAATACGAGGTTTCATAGGTGGTGCTCTGCTAAGGGCAAATTGATGGTGCTGTAGGTGCGTTCGTGCTTCACCCTGCAGAGCTCGGTCTTTGTTTCAGTGTTTCCAGTGAAGAGCGCTTTTTTCTCTGCAGGCTTTATCAGATTATAATAGATGTATTTGCAGATTAAGGGGACAGAGTGTGTGACGGACTGACCGCTGGGGCAGACAATGCAACCAGCCAAGCATTATATGACCTGCTGGGGCGCACACACATGCATGCACACAGAGGAATTCAGCTCCCTGCAGATACGTACACATTCACGTGTGCACTCATGCGTGCACTTCATGAACACATACATTGTCCTCGCCCGTACTGTGTCTCTAGTCCAGGACAAAAAAGGCTGTGAGTGTGTGTGTGTCTGTGTGTGTGTGTGTGTGAGAGAGCCACAGGATGAGAGAGTGATAGGGATAAATGAAAGAGAAGAGTAGGAATGAGAAGTTTAGGAGAGTTAAGTTCCTGAAGTTGTGAATGTGCACTCATTCTATTGTCTCTCTATCACTCTCTCTCCATAAATAGAGCACTATCTCCTAGCAACAAGGCGTTGTGGAGGGATATGTGAGATTGTCTATGATATAGGGGTTTGTGCGTGTGTGTGTTTGTGCGTGTGTGTGCAAAGCTTGAAAAAATTATGAAAGTCATCAGAAGAAGGGCACACACTATGAAATCCAAGTTAAGGAATGAAGGTGAGATAGTAGCCTGCACTTCTGTGTGTGTGTGTGTGTGTGTGTGTGTGTGTGTGTGTGTGTGTGTGTGTGACAGTAGTAATTTTCCTGATGGACTGCATTACTCTAGATGGGGCTACTACTCAGAAAATAAAAGTTTCAATTACTGCTAAAGTGCCTCAGACTGCCACACCTGCACACGCACGCTGATATATTGTATAACATTATTATGCGTACACGAGCAGACACTAGCATTTACTATAGTTCTCTTGTAACACTCACTAGGGGACACACAATGGTCTGGCTCATTCATATTATTTTGACCATATTTTTCCCTGTTTTATTATTTTTCATTACATGCAAAGATGTGGGCCTGCAGGGCCACAGCGACAACAGCAGTCTGGAGAAATATTCAGTCCTTGAAGGGCTGCAGCATGAAACAATGAAATGCTCATTTATAATAAAGGAAGTGACGTGCTGGTAATTAGGCTTTCTGTAACAAAGGAAGTCACAGGTACTCAGGGTGATGTATTTGTATTGTTTTTATATAATAGTGAAAAAGAACAGGTCACTTAATATGTCACAAGTAAATGGCTTGGGCAGTATACATCCCACAAATGGATGATCTTGTTGTTCTTATCTCATAAGTGATATGAGTGAAGATGAAGCAGCGAGATGTAGAATCCCATCAGAGAAGGAGATTCAGAGTAGTCTACACAAGGTTACGAGAAAAACACGGCTGAGTGATGAGGTGTAGCCTGACTGGTCCTTATCAGAGACCCAGTCCAGATGGTGTGCAAACAGCACCTCCTTACTTCATCCTCACCCCCCCACAGTATGCAGGAAGACGTGACCTGAGCTCTACAATATAAACTGTCCCGGCTTTGATAAAAAGGCTGCCTGTGACACCGATAAAAGCTTTACCCAAAGTGCAACACTCACTGCATCGCACTGTGAGCAGGTCACCAGCCTATCACAGGGCTAACAGAGTGACAGAGAAACCTCAGCCTGCATATGTAATAACATTTCCCCTCCTTTAATACGTTTGTCACCCTTAAGCAACAGAAACCAGCATGAACAGCATATATGCATATAAGATGCCACATCGTATATGCAGCATGAATTCAAGGTGCAGTAACAAGTGTCAGGGCAGCAGAAGGTCCCAGAACAACGCACAAGAAACTGATGAGGAGCATGTCTTTAATTAAAAACTAGCGTTGTAAGGGGGGCTGGTGTTTTCGTGTGCAGGATGAAACTCTCAGGCCTCCTCAGTAACTTTTATAAAACAGAAACAGTCTCATGGGGATTCACACACACACAGAGGTGATGCACAGGAGCCCTCCATCATTCCTTTCAGCTCTTATCTCGCTTCTCTGGGAAATGAAGACTGAATGAAATGAAGACAGACGATGTGATGGTAATATGAACCATGAGAACCTGGTGTGTGTGTGTCTGTTGTTGCACTGCTGCACTGTGTCATAAGCATCCTGCAGGGAACCGTTTCTCCTCTTTTGTTTATGCTGAAACCAGATCAATGAAAAAACGGTGACAGGTAACCTGCTGATGTTATTGTTCATGTAAAGCATTTCATTGCTTCAGCTACAATCAGTAACAACGTGCCATGTTTGTTGTTTCTCAGCCATTTGACTGTGAAAATGTGCAAATTGCATTGTTAACTCAGTATGGGAGTACGATTTGGACGGCCCATGGTGTCATTTGTCAGATGGACAGAAAGGTGGACTAAAAAGCTCAGTAACACTCTTAAATCCTCACAGGCTTGTGTGCCTTGAGGCTTTTGCAGTTGATTGCTCACTTTGTTAACTCGCCAGTTTCTTTTCTCTTGAACCCCCTCACTTCCGCCCCAACACACACACACACACACACACACGCACACACACATGCACACACACACACACACACACACACACACACGCACACACACACACACATGCACACACACACACACACACACACACACACACACACACACGGTCTCAGTGAATCTTTGCTAAAATACGTTAACAAAATTGTGAAAATTACAGCATGTCGTGTTTATACCATTTTGCAAGAACCATATCTGTAATCTGCTAATGTGACTTTAAATTCAAAAGTGGTGCAAAGTGTCCTTTGATATCTCTCTCTCTCTATATATATATATATAATAGGGGTGGGGGAAAAATGGATACTGTGTAGCATGGTGATATTTTGTTTGCTAATAATGTATCGATACAGGGACAGCAGAAATCGATATTTTGTTACAAAAAGGTTTTTGTGCTCTGACTTCAGAGCATGTTGATCCTTTTTCTGAGCAAGAATCCTGACATTCCTTCACTGTCCAAATGTGTTTAACTTGTTTTTGGCAGCAATAAACATGACAGTTTACTTATTTTAATTTAAGACATGTTTTATTTTAATTAAGTTTAAAACTTTTTTATTTAATGTAAAATTATATTTGTTTTAATTTACTTTCAAATTCTTCAGTTGCTGAAGGGGCTGCATAGTTTTCATAAACTGCATAGTTCAGAATAGCTATAATTGTACCAGATGGTTGATTCAGTTAAGTTGGACTAGACTGTAATACAAACCGTTCAGTTTGTCAACAATCAAACTGAAATGAGAGAAAGACTGAGTGTGAGACTTTGATATTAGAGAAAATGATGATTGATAAAGTTTACCTTTATGTACAGAATCTGAATATCGCAAAAATATTTTTAAAAAATTGCAATAATATCGTATCGTGGGTTAAGTATTGTGATAATATCGTATCGTGGGATGTATGGTGATTCCCACCTCATATATATATATATATATATATATATATTAGGGGTGCAACGATACACAAAATTCACAGTTCGGTTCAATACTTTGGTGTTCGATATTTCAAATGTCATTTATTAAAATTATAAATATATATTTTAACTCAAAAGAACAGTTTTTAAATTTAATGTTGCTGAAACAACAAAGTAATAAAAAATAAATCTCTCTGATAGAGAAATCACTCATCTTTGGAAAAGAGAGTTTATTACAGAGAAATGTCTCTTTCCAAAATAAAAGCTCTACTATACGCTTCTTCTGGGCTATATTCTCAGCAGCATATTAAACATATCAGGTCCCCATAAGGAGAATCATGTGCTAACGGCTGTCTAAATGACTCGGGTAAAGTTTGTAGCATGCGTGCTTGTTGTTTTTGTCTGCTTCCACTTGTCTCTGCACTAGGATGATGTCGGAGTAAATGTGCAGTCATATTCGTTGTGTTCCCACTAGTGCTGTCAGCGTTAATCTGAAATGACGTTAACGCCACAACACGGCAAATCTCCGTTAACGAGCTACCGCGGATCGCCCCGTGCGTGGGGCTGGACGGCCAACACGTTAATGAGCTAACTGCGCTAACGCAATAGTTCCCACCAATGTAATTGAGCATTGCTGGCACATCCAACATACTGTTTTACTTTTGTCCATGACGCGCTTACCTTCAGGGTCATACGTCACATGAAAACCAAAATAGTTCCAAACGCCAGATCTGAATGAGGGTGGGGGAGGTTCAGTTTGCTATGTTGCAACGAGCTTAGCTTCTGTCTCCTAGCTTGCCCTGCGCTCAGTGAATCTGCGTTCGACTACTCCGCCTAGGCTGCACTGTCGAGCGCAGATCCACTGAGCGCTCAACACAGACAGCACCGTCAGAAGGAAAGTTGATAAAATAAATTAAAAATTTTGTATTGTTCATACATATGCGTACCGAACCGAAAGCACTGTATCGAACGGTTCAATATCGATACGAGTATCGTTGCACCCCTAATAAATATATATATATATATATATATATATATATATATATATTTATATATACATATACATATATATATATATATATATATATATATATATATATATGTATATGTGTGTGTAGAAAAGTTGCACGGGAATTCAAGTTCTGCAGATAATAGTCAGGATGGTTTATGGAAGTGAGTGAAAGGCTCAGAACCAGAATACTTTATTCATCACTAAGGAACGTATGTGGGTTACAGTAACAGTAACAGACTAAACTATTTAAATAATACAATATGTTACAGAATTTACAAATTTACGAAGTAGCAAATCGCTCAAATATCAAGAACAATGCAGAGGTGATGGGTGAAGAATGACCTCAGTAATTGATAGAACCTTAACTTTCCATCACTGTTATGTTCATTTGTTTCACTGTGCAGGAAGCACCAATATTTGTTAAATAGTAATATTTGTAGTAATATTCGCCAAAAGTTCTTTGTGTTCTTTCTTCTTTATTCATTGTCTGTAAATCCCCTCCTGGGGTTAAAAAAGTGAACTCCACACTGAGTGAGGAAGGGTTAAACAAGTGGAAAACCTCAGAGATTCATTTAGTGAAGAAAAAAGTACACACACACACACACACACACACACACACACACACACACACACACACACACACACACACACACACTCTTGCTTGCCCGTATCCTCTTTGTAGGCTGGTCGGCCTCCCCCTCCTGCCACTCCCTCATGCTCCTTCAAACCTTTGCCTCCCTCAGTCTGCTCCTTTGTTGGGAGGTGTCAGGGGCAAGGCGAGGTCGCCACCCCGACACACCATGGGGTCAGTTTACAGGAAGTGTGTGTGTGTGTGTCCGTGCGGCCTTGACCTTTGTTGACATAAGTGCTTGTTTTATTAATGCAGTGTAGTGGTGGTCTCATGTCCCTTGTAAAACATGCACACACACACACACACACACACACACACACACACACACACACAGCAACCACTGCCTGCTGGTTTGAGACAGAAGGCTACCGTGTGTGTGTGTGTGTGTCTTTACCTTTTATCAGTGTTGCTTTGTCAGCAATGATATGTGGTGTCGCTCTGTTTCTGTTTTTACATTCACTGATTCGTTTTTTTGGCTCAGGAACTATTGTGTGTGATAAACGGATGAAATATTAGCACACACACAGACAAAGAGATGGATTTAGTAAAACTGATAAACAGTGAAGTGTGACTGGATTTAAAGCTGTGCTGCCACTTGGTGTGTCATCTGTTTTATTTTGTCTACTTTCTTGGACATAAACTTGTCATAAACTTACTTGGAAGTGAGCTGTACGTTTGAATTTTTCAGAAATCTCTCAGTCAGAACATGCTATATTATATTTAGGTGGAAGCTAGCGAGCTAACTTCCTGCTAACTTCATTAAATTTTAATAAATCCTGTTTTCATGGATGCCTGCATGTTAAACTTAATAGTTACACCTGGTAAAGCAGCAACGCTGATCATTTTATTAACATCTTAAAATCCGAACTTTCATTTTTAATTTGTCTTTGCTGTTTGGGCTGATTGGGACCTGATGAATGGAAAATCAAAGAATTACCTCATTTATCAGATTTACCAATTTTACCAGAGCAAACATTTGTATGTTGGTCCAGACAACCCAAAATGTGATGTCCACATATGTGGAGGTTAAAGGTGAAAGAATTGAGACAGTTTGTAACTCTCAGTGATGCTGCAGTGTTTGATTGACTTTGGGAGCTGAAGGGACGGAGTTTAGGACGCAGATTACTCCCAGATTTACGAGCACCTCAGTCCGACAGATACGGGAATAACGACGCTCGCTTGCACGTTCTACAAAGAAATGTGCTTTGTTGTGTATCTGACGGACAAACACCAAACCAGTTCCACATCACTGAAGTTGCAGCATGTTTACAAACCAGTTCTGGTTCATCTGTTTCACTCAACAATCGTCCATGTGCGTATGAAAACAAAGGCACTGCGCGTTTTACCCAGATTCTATCGCGATATTTCATTTTCTCCTCGTTGCCTAACATTGTACCGGTGTTACCGTGAACGTATGATACGGCCCAGCCCTGCTTGGAGCACTAGTGGAGCTGCTGGAAATAGAACGGACAACCTCAGTTTAAGACAGTCAAAATCTAAATAGGCAGTGTGCTGCTAACATGCATACCGTCTCCAAAGACTTCGTAAAAGGTCATATTTCTGCTCTAAAGGTCTCCCCCTGCAGATACACACATGCCCGTGGTAAAACGCACTGAGGCTATGCTTGAACACTCTTTTGCTACAGATCAACCTTATTTTTTATTTCACCATTTTTCTAATACTGATGTTTTACAGCTTTTTATAGTTTCATATTTGTATGAGTCAAAGTGATGTTGTATGTTTAGCCGCATACTGCACGAGCACCCACCTTATCTGGGCGTGGTTAAGAAGCCACTTGTCATAACCGCCTTTCATAGCCAAGCAGTTTTAAAATGACCAGCACAGAATTGAAAGACGGGATTTTCTAGGTGTGGAAGTGTCATGGCAGGTTTTATAAAGAGAGTTATTTGATGGTAGTTACTTTAACTTCTGCCTGTGATGATGTGTTATCAGTGCAAAGTGCTTTTGACTTGTTTGCATTTGTCTTTGTATAAACGCGTCCCCCGACTGAAGCACAAGACGTGTTGCAGCTCTTCTGCAGTCTTTTGTAATTACAGTAAGGAATACAAGTAAAAGCACTTCTCCGTGTTCTTGTTCTTTACACTAACAAAGCAGTTTAAGTACAACTGCAAATGTTACCCTGGGCAATATCAGGCGCTTTAGCATGCTCCTAAAATAAACCAACAAAGGAGCATACGATTATTTCATTTCAGTGTTAGTTGCCATCTAAAACCTAGATTAATCTATACTCATCCTGAGTCTGGATTTACGGGCTTCCTCCTTTGTTTGTCTCAGCTGGGCCTCTCATCTCTTTTTGCCTGTGTTTGTCCTTTGGAGGCAACTATACTGCAGGATTAACAGCAACAACAGTGCTGTGGCATCCAATTATCCAACATTTTATGGTCAGTAACAGTGTTGTTCAGGACCTGTCTGCATCTAGGTTTCCAAACAGTAGCAGACAGCAGGATATCAGTGAGGTAGCTGTGCTGTGACAAACAGAGGTGGTGAAGAGCACAAACAGCCAACCAGAACAAAGAAAGGGCACAAATCATATTTTCTTTATTCCCGTTGTTCACAGTCTGCATCTTCTCGTCTGTGAGCTCACTAACAGCTGGCATGATGTCATCAAGTTTGATGACTCTTTACCTTCTGTGTGTGTGTGTGTGTGTGTGTGTGTGTGTGTGTGTGTGTGTGTGTGTGTGTGTGTGTGTGGTTGGTGTGCCCACTCATTGCGGTTAATGAGAGGGCTTTTGCTGGTGAGGCCAGCAAAAGTCAACCAATTAAGCTGACTTCCATGTGTAGCATAACATTCGCCCCCTCACACTTTCAAAAATACACACACACACACACACACACACACACACACACACACACACACACACACACACACACTAACTTTTCACAGTCTATTTTCCCCTCTTTTTAATTACACCATCTCATACAGATTTATTTAATTTATGCATTTCATTTGACTACATGCAGAAGAGTGGACACAGCTTAACTACAGTCTCAGAGTATAATTACATTTTCTCTATTGGACAGAAACAGAGATAGTGGAGAAACCACTGTGCTAACAGCGCTGTGGAACTTCTCTCAGGGATCACGTTCTTCATCCAAACTTAAATACATGTACAGCTGTGTGGGCCTCTGTCTACGAGTCATTACTTGTCTTTACCGTTTGGCCTGCTGTCAATCAGGGGTGGGGGGAAAATGGATACTGTGTAGTATGGTGATATTTTGTTTGCTAATAATGTATGGATACAGGGACAGCAGAAATCGATACTTTGTTACATAAAGGTTTTTGTGCTCTGACTTCAGAGCATGTTGATCCTTTTTCTGAGCAAGAATCCTGACATTCCTTCACTGTCCAAATGTGTTTAACTTGTTTTTGGCAGCAATAAACATGACAGTTTACTTATTTTAATTTAAGACATGTTTTATTTTAATTAAGTTTAAAACTTTTTTATTTAATGTAAAATTATATTTTGTTTTAATTTACTTTCAAATTCTTCAGTTGCTGAAGGGGCTGCATAGTTTTCATAAACTGCATAGTTCAGAATAGCTATAATTGTACCAGATGGTTGATTCAGTTAAGTTGGACTAGACTGTAATACAAACCGTTCAGTTTGTCAACAATCAAACTGAAATGAGAGAAAGACTGAGTGTGAGACTTTGATATTAGAGAAAATGATGATTGATAAAGTTTACCTTTATGTACAGAATCTGAATATCGTAAAATATTTTAAAAGATTGCAATAATATCGTATCGTGGGATGTATGGTGATTCCCACCTCTACTGTCAATGTCAGGTGAGTCGTGTCCATGTCTGTTTACTCTGGCTACACAACTCAGTGTGCAATGAGTCTGTGGAGCTCGATGACGGTGATACTTAGAGGAGTTGTTGAGGATTTCACTAACACTGCTGTTTTTGCACACGACACACACAAGACTACTCACACTGTTAGCCAGTGTTAGTAGTACTAGGGCTGGGCCATATCATACCGTTCACGGTAACACCGGTGTAATGTTGGGCAACGATAAGAAAATGAAACATGGCGATAGAATTTGGGTAAAACGTGCATGCGCAGTGCCTTTGTTTTCATACGCACATGGCGGTGACGCAGAATGAGAAGAGCGAAAGTGGATCGTTGAATGAAACGATGAACCAGAACTGGTTTGTAAAAATGCTGCAGCTTCACTGGTGTGGAACTGGTTTAGCTTTCGTCCGTCAGACACACAACAAAGCACTATTTTTGGTAGAGCATGCTAGCGGGCCGTCGTTATTACCGTGTTGTTTGGAAAATACGGCACACTTAAAATCAATCCTTTGATTTTTCTGAAAGTCGACAGAGCCCCTTATAATCCCGTGTGCCTTATGTATGAACTCTGGTTGTGTTTACTGACCTCGAAACGATTTTATGTGCACGGCGCTCGAAAATCTGTCAAATGTTTCAGTACGACTTTGCTAAGCTACGAAGCCGCACCGCTTGATGGATTGTTGGAGCTTTACGGCTATCGTAGGCGGAGCCTCGCGGAGTGATACGTACTGTGCTTCAACATAATGTTACCGTATTGTGTGTGTATAACCTCTTTTTAAGTGTTGTGGATATTATACATGGTTATGCTGAGGATATGTCGGCCAGTTTCCACTGGAAATGTCTTTTGGTTAAACTGTCAGTGAGGAATTTGCATTTGCACTGTTACATTTTTATATAACTTTAATGCAGATAAAAAAACAGCTGCTTGTTTAAGTGAAAATACATTGATTTTTTTTTTTTTGCACTAATAAAGTTGAGGAGTTGTAAAGTATTTTGTCTCGTGTCAATTATATCGTCAGTTATATCGTTATCGCACATTTTCAAATGTATATGGTGATAAATATTTTTGGCCCTGCTCTGCTACAGAGCGGGACATTTGTTTTGCAGCATTTTTCTGCGTCTCACTGAGGCTCTTACAACCATTTTCTGAAATGCAGTCGGTGTGTGCGACCACAAGGCCTCGGTGCTTACATACATATTTTCTGAGCACCTTGGACACACACATGCACACACACAAACACACACACAGAGTGGAAAATATATTAGATGGGAAGACGTGCATGTAGACAGAATAAAGGAAGTGGAGAGGGGAGCGATTGAAGAGAACAAAGAGGAAAGGTGAGCAACGGGAAGAGAAAGAGAGTGGACGGAAACAGATTAGTGACCTAAATCACAGCAGCGTCCCTCTCAGGTACATTAGTGTGTCTGCGTGTGTGCGCATCTTTGTCCTCTTCAGTGCACGTAGGTGTGTCGAGTATGTGGGGCAGCGAGCAGATATGTGTGTGCACATAATACAGTTCAAATTTGGTTTGTGTGCTGCAGCCACCATATTGCAGCGTAAACAAAAGCTGTGTGTAGTGCATGCATTGTGTGTGTGTGTTCGATCACTAAGCGTTACAATAAGAAGTGTGTGTATACGTGAACACTATGTGCTGTTGTCACTGGCTGGAACCAAACGTACTCGTCGTTGAATCTAATTGTTAAAATTGTAATTGATGCCCAGTGCTGGTCAATTATTGGAGATAAATGAATTTCATGACCACGCCTCCAAACACGCCCCTTCCTGTTCTTCTCTATATATGACCCCCCTGGTTCCCCCCGGTTCGAACACCTTTCGAGCTCTTTAATACAGTTTATCTTACAAGAGTAGCATCATCTCCTCTTTCCATTTGCTTACAATCGTGCTCTTGTCCGTCACCACATCAGACGAATAACTGCTCTGCTTCATCGGTTTCCCTCCAGGCAATCCAACAAACCCAAACACTCTGAACGTCATGGCGGCGCCGGTCATCATGGGAAACTTTCTAGCAGTTTCCTCACCAGCCGACAACCCGCTCTGCCACGTCGATCCATCCAGTCACCTTCTCTCTGCTAAATCCAGTTATGCAGTAACTGCGGCCGCTCGCCACCTCCGCGAAATTCAGCAACATCACAGCTGCACTCACAGCGCTCTGAAACAGGCCCGCAGGCCAGGCGAGTCAGCCGCAAAGCCACGCTGCTCCCACACAGCCATAATACGTCTTAGTACTATTGTTTTTTTGTAAGTCATGATGTAATTCCCAAATTGCTCCTGCTGTTTCATCCGACTAAAGCTTGCTCTGCCGTCTCGTAATCGTGGACCAGATGAATCAGTGTTCGGCTCCTGCAGTAAAACAACACTGAAGTCTCAGGATGACTTTTCTTCAAGAACGTGACGATATAAAGTCAAGAGATGGAACATGAATGAACTCACTCCATTCATGTTCTGGCTGACGGTACAAAAGCACAATGCCAGCAAACGTGTGGCTGTGATGGAGTTACAGCTACGTCACGTTAACCTGACCTGACACCCCAACAGACTTTTGTGAAAGGAGGTGTCAGAGGAATTCAGTAGTGTGGAGATAATACACCACAAAAGCTTTTGTATGAAGTCCCATCCATGCAGAGCAACACTGTCCTCACGTTCTCCTGCGCCGTGCAGCAGAACGTGAGGACAGCCTGCTTTACTGCAGGAACAGATGAACATGCTGGATCTGTGCGGCTCATTCCTCGCCAACAATATGAAATGTGTTGACTCTACAAAAGGAAATGATGCAATCTGATTCTTAGAGATTTTATTTTCTATTAAGCTTCCTGCTCCTTCTGACGGCATCACTCATTCAGAACTGACCAAAGAAATTTGTTGCTGTTTTTTGACTGAGAATTCAATTTTCAGGTCAGTGGAAAACACACGTTAATATATAACCATCGATTAAGCATCAGTTATCCCATTGATTCATAATAAGAAATACTTTTGTCTTACTAATGAGCAATAATAAATATTCAAAGGAGAAAAAAAACACGGCTCACTGGTTTCTATTTGAGAAGGTTCAACCTCACGAGCCTTTGATTGTATGTGTTACATATTAAATTTAACTTTTCAAAGAAAACGTTTTCTTAAATGCAAAAATATATAACTGTGCTGCAGCTTTGGTGTATCGTATTCAAGCACATTTGTGTGTTACTGTGTGAGTTTGTGTGTCAGGCAGTGAAGAGAAGCAGCACATCAGCGTTCTGAGGTTTGATTCAAAGTTTCTGTGCTGCTCAAAACAGACGTTACCAGGATGTAGATGTTCATTAATATTAATAATAAGTCACTGTCCAACACATCAACACTCAGGTCCATTTTTTAATATTAATGCAATTTAATTCATACAGAATTTTATATGATTTCACTTTCAATTTGAAAAATGTTACAAAAGTCTTCAAATAAAGTAAAATATAAAGTATGATCTATTAACCCCACGCCCTGACTTTAAATTTAAACGTGTTTTGAAATTCTCACTTTGTCTTTTGTCGACTCGACCCCGTTCGTGTCGTCCCGCGGCATCATTTAAACACGGTCAGGTTGAGTTCAACGTGTGGTGTTCCTGTTTAAGTCTGTGTGGGCTTCATGTTGTCAGAGCTTTTGTTCACACGCGTCTCATGAATACGTTTGTATTACAGGTCGGATTTTAGTCGCACACGTGGGTGAAACGTTTCCATGGTGACAGTGGCGCGTGGCACAGCCGTGCGTTACACGAAGCGTCGGAGCGCTGTATGTGCGTGCGTTTATGATCGACATGACAAAAACACGTTTGGAGTAAAAAGGAAGCTTGAAGCAGAAATTAGTGAAGCTTAGAAACGAAGTGTTTGGAGAATAAGACACAACAGCAAAGGAAGCAGGAAGCCAGCCGTGCATCAGGCAGCCGGTCTGCTGCAAACAGTGTGTCGTTCTCAACATTCACCTCCTCTGTACTCTCCTCCCTCGCATACACAGACAGTGACACAGGTAAACAACACAGCTGTTAAAAATATACACGTGCATCTGAAACGTTGTGTTGCTCTTTAATGAGCAATCAGAGTTTGGCTCATAAGTGTGTGTCAGCAGGAGTAGCTGACAGATGTTGTAAGAGAGAAAGAGAGAGGTTACTGCACAAAGAAACAAAAGGAAGCACGAGAGCAGAGAAAGGTGTGACACGTCCTGCTGACTGCGTCCACTAAAGTAGTCGTGAGAGACGAACCAAAGACATCAAACACTACCCAGTATGCAGACATCACCAGCCTGGAGTCTGAGTCAGCTCGTTTCAGATGACAGCGCTGTGTGAATTCGTCTGTGAGATACTGTTGCTGCTCAAACCTCATCCATGTTCCCCTAAACCCTTTAACACGTGCTGGTTCAAATGACAGATCAACACGAACTAACAGTAAAAACACTGAAAGAAAACACGTTTGTTCACTTTTGCTTATTACTGCGACTCTTCTGTTGTAAACGAGCATCTATCTGCTTTCCATCAGTCAGATTGTAGCAGACAGCACGACATCGTATCCTGCTTGTCTTTACCAGATCATAGCGCGCTGACAATATTACTGATCACTTCTGAAATAAGCTTTGATCTGGCTACAAGCTGCAGTGCACACATGTTTACTGTGAGACCGTGCACAGCCTCAGTTTATTGGCTGTCTTGGCCATTAGAGCTTAAATCTAAAGGCGGCCATGCTTCCCCCTCTGGGAGTCCTCTCTTCTCCATTGGCCAGCCTGTGAACATGTCCCGCTCTCCCAGTGCTCTTCTCATCATCGCTTCGTACTTTCTAATTATTTTCTAATTGCTTACGTCCATTTTTAATTGGATCAAATCAAATCAAATACTTCCTCTTCCTGTTTCTTAAGCATTATTCTGTTTCATTTAGATGTAAACTGCTGCCTTAGCAAGTGCTGTATAAATAAAGTTGCATTTTCCTCACGTGTGAACAAGTGCTAAATGTTTTTGTTTTGATGTTACCATGTTTGATATGTGATCGCTCACAGCACTTCAGAGTAGGGTTTTTATAATCCATTTATCGATTAAAATCGATTCTGGCTTGGATAACTTGATATCCATTCATTAAAATCCTGAATCGATTTTTTAATATAAATTTATTTTTCCCGAAACACCAGAATCTCAGGTGAAACCTCACAAAATTTCAACAACCACCAAACAGCTAAAACAGTAAATGAGAGCAGGAACACGGATTCTGCACAAAGACGTAAACACAAAGCGCCGACGCATCAGAATCAGTCAGATGCGACTTTCTCACCTGACTGCACGGACACGGTCGGGGCTGAAAGCCGACAGCTCGCTGATGCTGATCTGTCGGCGGTCCGCGCTTTGTGTTTACGTCTGATTCTAAAGCTGTTAGTTTGATCTCTCTCCAAACAATATTGACCGAACCAGCAGCAAAAGAAGATCCAAACTACGCTTCACATAAACATCGTCATGAATTCACTCTGACTTTTGCTGTTTTGCTTCCACCAGGATAAAATCACACTTCATGCACAGCTCTCTCTCTCTCTCTCTCTCTCTCTCTCTCTCGAACAGTTTCCCGTCTAAAAATCTGTTTTCGTCATTATTCGCTTGTTTGTTATGCACAAGTCTACCGTTGTTTACAGGCTGTCGCCAACGTTTTTTTTCCCCCTTTTACTTACTTTCGAAAAGAAAACCTAATTTCTGCCATTCAATACTGAACAAATTTAAACTTTTTAAAATTATACAAAATGCAAAACGCTGAGTCTCTAATAAAACCGCTGTAACGTCAGAGGTAACGTTCATGTGTTGATTAATGGTTTTCTTTTGTTTTTGATCTACTGCAGAAATTTTTTATAAAATCCCAGAACAGGAAAATCACCTTCATGTTTTTCTGTGTTTTGTCTTCAGCTACTTTGACACAAAGGCCTCTGCTGTGACGCTCACACCTTTGATAAAGTCTTGCGTGTGTCAGCTTCCTTTTTATAGATACAAAAATATGTAAATGTACTGATCTGAATTATAATATTTCTGACTGTCAAAATTTCCCAGATTCAAATCGAATTGAATCGAATCGAATTGAACTGAATTGAATCGTGGATCAAATCGATTCGGGACCTTGTGAATCGGAAACGAATCGATTCTAGAAATGAGTGACGATACCCAGCTCCAGCTCAGAGGTGCCGTTTTAAGCATCGCATTAAGAACCAACAGCAGAGTGGTCGGGGGTGATGATGTTTTGGTTCATCAGTCGTCCAGTCAGCTTATGTTTTGGGAGTGGCTGCACGACGTCAGTGTGGGTTGTCAGGTCTCATCTGTGCATGCTGCTGTGCAGAGCTGCAGACGTGTCTGATTAATTCCTTCATTTCTGGACCTCAGTTCAGTTTTCTGATATTTTCATCTCGAAGTTTAAGAGCCTCAGCAAATGAGAAACAACAGCAGTGACACGGGAACCTCGTGCAAACATGTCTGACAGCTTTATAGCTGTGCTTCAGCCAGGGTTATGTCAGCTGTCCATCTCTGCCAGCTCTGGAAGCCAAATTGCTTGTAAGTAGAAAAATCCTGAAGCAGTGCCAAGATCATCTGAACCAGTCGCCATGTTTTTACCTGTTCGTCCAGCTCCTGCAGTTCTGTCCAGTTTAGAAGAAGCATTATTATAACGAATGTGTTTTCTGTTAACTTTGTCACTGATTGAGATTCAGAAGGCCATCTGTATTTGAAATGTCAGGTGTGGGCAGTCAGGTAGAGTCGGTGGGCTGGAGGCTTACACAGCCGAGATCAAGATGAAAAAGAAAGACATTTTTCTCTGTGTGTCAGTCATCACTGTTTCCATCAGTCTGAACAAGCACATCCGTGCAGCTGCGAGCCTCGCTGAGCACAGTTCCCAGGAAACGGAGGAGAAATGATGGAAGGACAGTCAAGCAGAGACGAGAGAGAAAAAGCACGAGGACGGGAGAATCGGAGAGAGCAGTTCAACCACCAGATCGGGATCAGATTTTAATCCCTCAATTAGGCCGAGTGAATAGAGCGATGTTGCTCGATGCCCTCCGCTCACCCTCTGCGCCCAGCTCGGTTTAGCTTTTCTTCTCTCTCCTTCATCAGTTCTGTAGCACCGACCCAGGAAGCCTCGTCTTTTCCTTTAATTTGTCACATGCTGTGAAAGAGTATTTTCCTTCTTAATGGGTTACATTACAGTGCAAGCAACGACAGAGGAAGACATGGGGAGAAGGGAGAAGTGAGCATTAACAAAAGATTTTGTCCATAAAACAAACATCTGTATTGAGAGCTACATATCCTCAGCAGAGAAGAAGACAGTGTAGCACGAAGACAAAGATTTGTGCCTGAGTTTGATGTGACATATCTCCAACACACAGCAAGAGAAAGGAGCACAGCCGCTCCTTATCTGTCTAACCATCTATCCATCTTCTTCCTTTTATCCAGTTCAAGCCTGCAAAGGGCAGGAGCCTATCAGCTGTCAGAGGGCCATCACAGAGACACACAGTCGCTCGTATAGCAGGCCAATTTAGGACCAGTTAACCTAACACAGGTCCTCTGGTTTCCTCCCAAACACAGACGTGGACATGCAGACACCACACAGCTGTTCCTTCTGAAATGCTTTTGTGCTCACATCATTTTTATTCCACAAAGCATATTTTCTCAACTTATCATCCTCCAGTTTGCTGGGAAATCACTTATTTTTAAATATAGGTTTAACAAATCAAGTCTACAAGCTATCTTCTCACCAACAGTAAAGGCTGACCTGGAAGCTGTGTGGTCATGTTCACAGAGCAGTGGATGGTGCGCAGTGCTTCGTGTACACAAAACTGCACAAACACTGCAGCAGTGGATCTCTATGTGAATTGACAGCAAGGTCAGCATTGCCATTTTAATTGCTGACCCACTTGACTGAGTTAAGCATGTTCCTGTTGTCCGACACGTACAGAGATGAATTAAGGAGGCGTGATTTAAAATAGAGTGACAGTGTCGTCACGCAACACCACCAGAAAAAATGTACTTTTTAAAATCTTTTGACTTTTTTTAATGCACCATTAGGCACGGTGGGGTGAACGCTGCCTACATGTCTGCAGGCTGCATCGCTTCATATTCACGAGCTTCATTCGATCTTGACACAAAGTGAATCGGAAAGAAACCAATGAAAACAGAGGAGCGACATTGATGTCTCTGTGGTCAACAATAGATCCTCTGTAACCACTGTATCCACTGTGCAATAACAAGCTGGTGTGTAGCTTTTGTTCAACAAATCTCTTACTGAACTGTACGGCGTGATTTAGACCTCTGTGGGAATCCTGTTAGAGCAGAGGGGTCCAACTTACGAATGTGGCCGGCGATATAACTATATCAGTTATTACTGGCCCGTCACTATGTGATGCCCTGCTGAGAATCCATGGGACTTTATTTGACCATGCAGCCAATCACATGCAACAACAGAGTGAGATCATACTATTGTGAAAAAGGAAGACATCTAGTGTCGTGGTACAGGCCAGTGCACAGAGAGACGGATTTAAATGCAGACGTGTCAGGAAAAAGTGAAGAAATGAGTGAAAATATAAAATGAGCAACATCTGGCTGCATGTCAGTGATCCTGGAGACCGAGTGCAGAATTAGGAGCTGTTTTTATTTTCAGCCTTTTTCCACTGTGGAGGACAAAAGGTTTCAAACCTGCCCAGCACGAGTGTGCTCTCGCTAGTGTACGTTCATGAAAGTAAGACTTTAAATGGTCTGCATTTGTATAGCGCTTTTCTCAGTCCCTAAGGACCCCGAAGCACTTCACACTACATTCAGTCATCCACCCATTCACACACTGGTGATGGCAGCTACATTGTAGCCACAGCCACCCTGGGGCGCACTGACAGAGGCGAGGCTGCCGGACAGCGGCGCCACCGGGCCCTCTGACCACCACTAGTAGTTAGTATCTTGCCCAAGGATATTTGGCATGCAGCCAGGAGGCAGCCTGGGATCGAACCACCGACCTTCTGATTAGTGGCTGACCTGCTCTGCCACCCACAGCCACCCACTTAACACTGAATAAAAAATGCTTCCTTGTAAAACACTAAATGTACAGTTCAGTGTTTCCTACGACATAAAACAAACTACATGCAAAGTGGCAGAGATGTAGCACGAAGCCTTAAGATAAGATAAGATAAAACTTTATTAATCCCTCGGGTGGGTTCCTCTGGGAAGTTTGGTTTCCAAAAAAGCACAGCACCGACAGAAGTTACAGAGTTACAGAATATTATATATATATATACACATATATAAATACAAAGACATATATAGATAAAATATACAAAGGGGATAAATAGAATAAATAGGAATAAAAATAAATAAATAAATAAAAAAAAAGAAAGAAAGAAAGAAAAAAAAAAAACCTGACCTTGGGTCAGTGTCTAAAGGAGTCTCATCTGAAAGTCGCTCCAACACATTTATATTCTTAACTTGTTCAATCTGCTGCTCACCACAAACAAGCACAAGCTTTAACAGCATTTTCACAGCTTTTCAGCTCCCTCATGGCCATTCACTCTGGTAATTAGTAATAATGCAATAATTGATTAAATGACAGAAACGTTTCTGTTTTTCACTTCCTGCTCTAGAAATGTTTGTTTTTTTATGACTACAGTTTAAAAAACAGGAAATCAAAACAAATGTGGGCAATGAGTCGCCAGACGTTTTCTGTCATTTTACACAATTACTCCTTACAGAGAGTCGTGCTCACAGACTCACTGCTGGTAAATGCTGAACCTTTTCCTAAAGATCTTTAAGCCTGAATGGGAGGCAGAGCCTTCAGCGTCCAGGTCCCTCATCCATGAAAGCTGCTCACAGCTTCACTCGCCGTGTGTTTACACACCGCTCTGCATTTAATCATTAGTTATTATCAACATCTGGCCACAGTGTGTCTTTGCTCTGTCTCCTCCCCCCACCCAACAGCTCGGGGGCAATAACCCTCCCTGAGCCTGCTTGTGCTGGAGGCTTCTTCCTGTTAAAAGGGAGGTTTTCCTTCCCACCGTCACCAAAGCGCTGGCTCAGTTGTTGGGCTTCTCTCTGTGTTCTCTGCATTATTGCAGGGACTTCACCTTCCATGTCAAAGTACCTTGAGGCAACTGCTGTAGTAATATAGCACCATATAAATACAACTGAATTAAATTGATAGTGTATTAGTGCACACACACACATAAAAATATATTTGTGTGTGTGTTTGGAGGAGATGAAGAGAAACTGAACCAGAGGTGAGCACAGTGAACATTCACCAGCACAGACTGAACGTGTCACAGTGATTGTGAAAGCGTTTCGCTGCAGTCAGGATAATTATGAATTAGTGAGATGCAGACGATGATTGCAACTGTGATCCGCATTTTACCATCTGTTCGACGTTGTTTCACACACAGACACACAAAGTGGAATATGTGTTATATGCATGTGAGCAAACACACGGGCCACAGACAGCTGTACTCGGACACTGAGAGATTAATGCTGTCATTGACAGATGACAGATGATTTCATTTGGTCAGTGAACAGAGCAGCTACACAGCAGCTGAGCAGAGCATTAATCCAGCACAAACTCATTACATTTGAGTTTCAAATATTCTAATCCACAACACCTCTGTGTGTCTATGTGCATTCATTTATGGTGATCAGGCTATGACTGTATTTATCATTCAGTTAATGACTCTTTGCAGATACTTGTGAGTGCACTTGTTCCCTGCTCCAGTCAAAATGTCAGATTGGCGATTAATGTGCTTTTTTTCCGAGCCGTGCTAATTAAACGTTGTTGACACCTAAAATGATAAATGTTGTATTGGCATGTTGACAAAAGTCCAAACAGTAGGAATCAGAATCTGTTTCCTTAGGGGTGGAGCAGACACACACACACTGTGCAGGGCGCACAGCTCAGTTTTCTAATATATTTAAAGAAATATTTAAAGCTTCAACATGTGAGGGGACGGAGATGTAAGACAGCTGGTATCCAAACATTTGTTGTTAACTTGCATGTCTCAGTTTCAAGAGAGAAGTAGTTGTAAATTTGAGACATCTTGCTTTTGAATATTTAACCCTTTAAAGCCAGTCAGAGCAGCACGCTCTGTTTTGCGTAACTATTTTTAAATCCCTGTAGCTCTGCAACCACGTGAGCTAGCGCAATAATTTTTTTTGCATATGAAACCGGAGGAGTTGTACTTACATCTTATGCCATCAGCTTGTCCTCGGTCACAGTTTCCTTCCACATATAGCTTTGCAAAAACTGCATAAAAAGCACTTGCAGCAACAAAAACATAATATTCCAGAAACACGCTTTGCCAATCCGATCAGCTGTTTGTAACATTTTGCGGAAATGTAGTTTTTTACCATCAGGAATCATGAGCCTATACTGGTGTTTTTAAAAGTTATGTTTGACTTTATGACTTTCTGTGTGGTTTCTGGGATGCTTAGGACTCATATTGCACTGCTGGAAATAGTTTATTTTGATGCATATGCTGCTTTTTTGCAAATTTGCATTATAATATTTATTTTCGTTTTTCCTGCAGTGTATAAAAATTGATGTATTTCAAAAACAAAACTATGAAGACACTCAAAATAAATTTCCTGTGGTGGGAAACTATTTTGTGCAACTTTTTTGTATTTACAGTTTTGAGGGATAAGCCTCTTAAATTTCTCTAACTAGAAATATATGTTAAAAAAACAAAAACGATTTTCAATTTTTTGTAGTTTATTGCACTTTTTTGCAATTTATGTAATTACTATGCACTTAATGCAGACATATTATTAAAATTTAGGGTATAATGGTTGTATTGATGTATAGCAACTTGAAATGCTCCCAAAAATGGCTCCACAGCATGTAAAGATATAATATAAGCTCTGGCGGACTTGGTTCTATGGTCGGTCTTAAAGGGTTAAGGGACAGAAGCAGATTTAGAGCCGTCCTGAGGATAGTTGTTCCCAGTGTTGTTTGTTAGGATGAGAACTGTGATACAGTCTCACTGTAACCTGTAATAATTATTATTATACAATTACTGTTGTGTGACTTCAGTTTGGGGAAGTGTTTGTATAACAGAGTAATACACTTCAAAGCAGCTTCAGTTGTACAACGAGATCCTGACTGTGCTGGACGATGAAACACAGCAAGGACTCTTCAGCAGATTACTGCTCAGGGAAGCTGTTTCACTTAAACACCGGCCCTGTTTGCTTCTGTGCTAGTGACATCAGCATGTACTTACACGGTAGCCTTTGTATTTAATTCTCTGCTGCTGTTGGTATGACAGACGAGGCAGACTAGCACCAAAGAGGATACTCCGTCTTCTTGTGAGGCAGCAAATGACACACAAGAGAAACTCGTCTCCGCGGGTCACTGTCAGCCTTCAGTGAAAAGCAGAACAGCCACTCAAGACAAACAGAGGAAGTGTGTGACTCTTCATAAGTGTGTGTTTATTTTTTGTCTGTGTAAGCTGCTATTTCTCCGTGGGGCCGTTTTCATTTGACAGTACGACAGGCGCCTTTTCTGCACCGGGTTACACACACGTGCACAAACACACACTCTTCACTTGTCTGTGTGCAACAACAAGCAGGGCTGCTCGATGATGGCAACAATGATGATCACGATTATTTTCACTGAAACTGAGATCTCGATTATTTAACAATAACAATGTGTTGAATAATGACTTTAAAGATTGTCAAAAATAATATAAAATAGTGCAAATACTGATAACAGTGCAAATGTTTGCAATATAAAAATAAATGAAAAATGTAAACATGTATGTTTAGTGAACTTTGCAGTGTTGCTCTGTGGTGCAGCTACGACACTGTAGCAAAGTTTACACACTATGTCTACTTGATCCACGTCTGACTGAACCCATAATGTTTCCACACCACTCAAGTTTTTTTTACCTCTTTTCAACCAACAGCATCACTCTCCTCTCCAAATAACTTCTGCTTAGCTTTCCGAGCTTCCCTCGGGTCATCGTAATCAGCGGTCCCCAACCCCCGGGCCTCGCACCGGTCCGTGAGTCGTTTGGTACCGGGCCGCGAGAGTTGAGGCTCAGGTGTGAAATGTATAGTTTTCAGGGTTTTTATCGGTTTTCAGCGTTATTTTGTTATCGTTTTTATCGTTTACTCGGTTTTCCTGGGTCTTTTCACGTGTGTTATGAATAAATCTTCTTTTTTTCGGTACTGGTACTAGTTTTATTTTGTTGTATTTATCCGCGACACCTTAAAGGTGCATAGTATTTTTACTGACATGTAGTGCACATATGTTTTGGGCAAAAACATTTTTGAATATTAAAATACAAACATTTGTAACAAACAATTGACAAATTAGCCAATGCAAAACTTTATCTGCCTATTAAAAAAAGAAGATAATCTTCTTACAAACTGTTGTTTGATTTTGAAACGGGAAAAAAGTGGGGAAACAACTGAAAAGACTAACAATTGAATAAAACCTGAAAGCAAGTAAATACTTTCTATGCTGCCTTATGGTAAACTTTGGTAATATTGATAAAGAACAACACTCGCTGTTGTATTTATCCGCGACACCTTAAAGGCCGGTCCGTGAAAATATTGTCGGGCATAAACCGGTCCGTGGCGCAAAAAAGGTTGGAGACCGCTGCTCTTAATTGTTGTGACACGTGTTCGAAATGCAGAGGGGTGCGCTCGATTTGCCACACGGAGCAGCGCGAGAGTAAAGCACGAGGGAGGGGCTAATAATCGGCTCAGTCATTTTTAATGATCGTTGGAAGCCCAGATCGTAATCGAGATTAAAATTCGATTAACTGAGCAGCCCTAACAAGAAGCAAACATCTCCTGGCCCTGGGTGCAGCTACATCAGAGATAGTCAGGGCTGCACATCAGTGGTCCGCAGGTGCGCATGCGCTGCCAAAATAAAAGATGTGCATCAGACAAGAAGTTGCAACGTCGAAGATGTCGAAGAAGAAAGCTCCTTTAATCAGTTACTCTGGTGTTCGACATCTTTACGTGTTCTAAACAAATGTCTGTCCTCCTCCAGAAAATCTCATGTACGCAAACACGCGTTGCAGCTTCTTGTCTGATGCGCGTCTTTTATTTTGACAGCGCATGCGCACCTGCAGACCGCTGATGTGCAGCCCTGACTATAGGCTTGATCTGTGACGTGAACGCAACACACAGGCTGTAACAGCCGGGTGCTAAAGTGTGAGAATGGGATAAACCAGCACACGAGTCTTGACTTATATGATATCATACGATATGAAATGAAGAAGCTACTCAGAGATGTTACTGAGTGAGTCGTCATTGCTTCGCAGCAGCACGCAGCAGCACACAGCAGCACACAGCAGCACGCAGCAGCACACAGTGGTCACTCGAGACTCTACGTGTTGCTGTTATTGCTTTTTTCTGCTATCACATAGAAATCATCCAACACACATGTTGATTTGCCTGATACACAACACCATGTCAGCTGGAGGCACTGGGACGAGAGGGGATTTTCTGAGTCCTGTAAGGTCAGCAAATGACACACACACACACACAGACACACACACACACACACACACAGTGAGAGAGGGAAACTTGCCTCGGAGGTCCCTGTCAGCTGTCAAGGTAAAAGCAAAGCAGGCACTCAAGACAAAAGCGAAGCGTTGGCCTCTGTGTTCACGCAGTGTGGGTGACCTGGTTTGTCTGGTTTACCTTCAGTGCTCTATATTCACTGATGCCACTGGCCAGTGTAGACTGTACTCTGACTTTGTGTGCTTCAATATGATGTGACAAGAGCTCAAAGTTATTATAGAGGAAAAACCATTTCAGTCACATCTTTGGGTGCAAAGTGCGCTTGTTCGATTTGATGGCTGTAGTGGAGACACGCAGCACAGAGCCACAGGTCACTGCCTCGTGCTGACCCACTGAGTGAAGCTGGCGCCTGCATTGGTTCATGTTTCAGGCATTGCACCTTTAAAGCATTGTTCTATTTGAACACATTAATACTGGTTTGATTGTTGGACAGAGGAAAGCACAAACTTCTTCTCATTCTGGAGGCCTGCACAGTGCAGAAGGACAAATCCTTCAGCACCACAGGCGCTTGGATCCACTCCCTGCTGCAGTGCTTCTCTTTGGTCGAGCACTCAAATTACGTTTTGGCCAAAGACATTTATGGCTTAAAGGCCGACTTATTTTTGGATATTTTTTGGATTCAATGGTCGACTGTTTTCAGCCGTAATGTAGAGCAAGTTACTCTTTCAACATCAACGTGACTCTTACTACTTCTACCTCTGCGTCAGTCTCAGCTGACTGCAGCTTTCCAACCTTATAAACAGTACATTTGCACAATGACTGACACTAGCCAACTGGATGAACAATGAGGTCAGTGTGTTGCTCATTAATATGCAAATATGCAAATGACCATGCATACTAATGAGGTTGGGGAAACCTGCAGTCAGCTGAGAAGTCACTTGGATGATGATGAACAGAATCAACCTTTTGGGATCTACTTACCTGGATGATTGAGCGTGTGCACCTATGTACTAGGATGTGATGTCAGAGAGTAGCTGAGCCCTGTGTTACTGTGTGACTGCATCCATGAGGGGTGCACATTAATATAACTTGGCATGCTTTGGATTTTGAGGTGATTATCTTTGATAATCGCTGACATGAAACTATTGTGCAGCTGAACTGAAAGTTAAGAGACAGCACAGTGTTGTTGTCAGACATATGAGAGCAGCTGGTTTCAGCCTGTGGGTGGAGCCTTCCTTTGTGACGTTTTTCCTTTTTTGTTTGGTTTTCAGGAGAGTTTTGATCCACCTGAGCCTCATTGCCATGGTGACGAAGAAAACAATTACAAATCATTAATTTAAAAAGGCAGTTATTAACTAAACTACTCCAGAAACAACAAGAACATAGTATTGTGACGTAAATCTCACCATTTACATTTCCCAGTTTGCCTCAGAGGGACTGGTAAGTGTTTGGTTGCTGCTTCGTGTGTCTGTGGAAAGAGACGGCAACATATTGCTCTTTGTTTCGTGGTACCCTATGGATAGGCCTAATTTATACCCCACACACACATCGTTCCTCCAAAGGCCACATGAGCAAAACCTCTGCTGCCAGGGGACAGACGTCATCCGTGTGCGTGCGTCCGTATGTGCGTATTTGTGTCGGCTGATTATACACCGGAGTATTTGATGGAAATATTATGACTGGTCTAAATTTCCTTTCTAACATGGAAATGCTACAGCTGTGACACACAGCAGCAGCACACAGCGGCTTATGTTCGCTCACTGTAGCACATATCAGTGTGTCGACACCAAACCTAATGTTTGTTCAGTGTTTGTGAGTTTCTGCTGTTTTTCTGTTGTTGTTTTGCTTTTGTTACATTGTAGCTGAGGTGTTTCTGCCTTGCTCAGCACAGAGTGGATTTGCACCAGCTCATAGTCATCTATAACCAAAGGCTGACACCATCTCACAAACTTGCACAACAGAGACACAGATCGACCTGCACTCGTTTTACTGACTGAACAAAGTTGCTGTAAGAAAAGAAGAATTCAAATTTGTCTCGTTTTGTCTGAACCTCATTTATTGCAGTCAGTGGCTGTGGGAGAGGTGCACAAAAGTTTTATTTAAATAGTGAGTCTGTGTGTATATATATATATTAGGGGTGCAACGATACACAAAATTCACGGTTCGGTTCGATACTTTGGTGTCACGGTTCGATATTTTGTCGATACAAAAAAATGTTCATGCCTTTTTAATTTGTCATTTATTAAAATTATAAATATATATTTTAACTCAAAAGTACAGTTTTTAAATTTAATGTTGCTGAAACAACAAAGTAATAAAAAAATAAATCTATCTGATGGAGAAATCACTCATCTTTGGAAAACAGAGTTTATTACAGAGAAATGTCTCTTTCCAAAATAAAAGCTCTACTATACGCTTCTTCTGGGCTATATTCTCAGCAGCATATTAAACATATCAGGTCCCCATAAGGAGAATCATGTGCTAATGGCTGTCTAAATGACTCGGGTAACGTTTGTAGCATGCGTGCTTGTTGTTTTTGTCTGCTTCCACTTGTCTCTGCACTAGGATGATGTCGGAGTAAATGTGCAGTCATATTCGTTGTGTTCCCACTAGTGCTGTCAGCGTTAATCTGAAATGATGTTAACGCCACAACACGGCAAATCTCCGTTAACGAGCTATCACGGATCGCCCCGTACGTGGGGCTGGACGGCAACACGTTAACGAGCTAACTGCGCTAACACACTAGTTCCCACCAATGTAATTGAGCATTGCTGGCACATCCAACATACTGTTTTACTTTAGTCCATGACGCGCTTACCTTCAGGGTCATACGTCACATGAAAACCAAAATAGTTCCAAACGCCAGATCTGAATGAGGGTGGGGGAGGTTCAACTTGCCATGTGGCAAGGAGAGCTTAACTTCTGTCTTGCTAGCTTGCCCTGCGCTCAGTGAATCTGCGTTCGACTACTCCGCCTAGGCTGCACTGTCGAGCGCAGATCCACTGAGCGCTCAACACAGACAGCACCGTCAGAAGGAAAGTTGATAAAATAAATAAAAAATTTTGTACTGTTCATACATATGCGTACCGAACCGAAAGCACTGTATCGAACGGTTCAATATCGATACGAGTATTGTTGCACCCCTAATATATAGATAGATAGATATATGTATTTATGCTTATGTGATGTCTAGGCATAGCTCTTTATCTAATTAGCATGTGTATGATGTCCTTGCTTAACCCAACTGTAATGATTCCACTTCCTGTATGTCACACTGTGAGTGATCGTACTCTGGGAAGTGCCTTCAGATAGATTTTCTGCTCAGGTTAGTGTTGGGTCTGTATTAAGAATAATGGTATAGAGAACTATCTGATTGAAGTAGCTCCAGGCCACATGTTCTGTGGAGTACTGCAGCCATCCAATCAGCTTTCAGAAACAGCTCATTTCTCATCACTGTGTAAAACACTGCTAGCTCCTACATGAAACACAGCACTGTATGGTCTTATAATCAGAATAACCTTTATGCAGTACAGCATATAAAGCAATAAATGCATTTGGAGCCCACATATTGAAGTTTGGTTAAAGCAGTGGACACTGATTAGCTGAGTTACTATAATGCACTTGATGCTTGCAGCATGATGGCATTAACTGTTTAATGGGCTTAAGTAGTTCATGCCTTTTTATGCACATTCCCTTTTTTTCACTGCTTCTTTGAACCGTAGGACAGAAGGACGTAGACTTTAAACAGTTATAATCAGGTATAGTTGCTTTGTGCTGCACCCGTTTGACCCTTGTTCGCCTTTTGCCTCAGGCTAATAATAATAGGGGATTATCGGGTCTTTGGGGTCTCGCTCCAATACTGTAGCCTTTACCTAACAATAGAATTTGTCTTTAGATGATAATCAAATTGGTATGCAGCTAGTCTTCACACACTCACGTGCAGCCTGCAGATGTGCTGTCCACTGCCTTCAGAGTTTTAACCTTTTATATAAAATACTGTGACAAATAAACAAAAATGATAAAAATAAATAAATAAATTGAAATTGAATTTAACAACAAAATGAATTTACATTTATTTTGAGTGATAGACAGAAAACAGTCTAAAACTAAAGTTAGGTCCATAACAACAACGACGTCCTCAAAATGGGGAGCTTTTATTTTGAAAATCCATTTAATGGGTCATTGTCATGCCTGACGACTCAGCCACGTCCCATGTTCCGTGTTCTGGCTGGCCAGGGTGAAACACTGTGATATGATGCTGTTGGTGGAGACTGTGGCCTTTGGTGAATTATACACACTTCTTATCCAGTGAATAAAAGACTTTCCAAAACCAACTTCATGAAGAACCATGAAAAGAAAGACCAGTGAACTTTGCCAAAGGCCTTTTCTGCATCTCGTCTGTTGCTTCAGCGTTGCGCCGCGGTGCCAGGCTAATGAGGTTGAATAACCTTCTAGATGTGTTAGTAGAACGTCTGCCTTTGACGAAAGTGACTTAGGGATAACTTTAATGTGGGCATTGATTAATGACAGAGGTCGGTAGGTAGAGCAGGGTCTTTATCTGGCTTTAGTCAAAGTGTTATTGCAGCTGTGTTAATATGGGAAGGAAGCAGGCTGTTATGTTTTATTACTGCGACTGTTCTGACCAATCATAGAGTAAGAAATGGAGAGCCATTAGAGCCCAGCGCCTTGTTTGGCCTTCAGATTAAGGCACCGTGTAGCTCATTGGTGGTTCAACACAACTCTGTGTCTTCTTTAGATGGTGAGTGATGAGTGAATGTCTTCTGCTTATTGTCAGTACACATAGACGGTATCATTCAGTTACCTATAAGTGTATTTGCACTGTTTTGTTTGTTGGCTGATTGTATTGGATTGTATTGTAGCAGATATTCAGTTTGTTGTTGTGATAAAATATTATCAGCTGTAATTTTGTGTTTTGTAATTCTCTCGACATTTGTTTCTTTGGGTTTGTCGTCACTCTTAGTTGCTTCATTTTTTCTTTAATATTGCAGTATAATATGTATGTATATATGCAATAGATCCCGTTTTTCTTCCTGTTTTTTCTTCTAAGGCTACTGCGATATGATTTCTCACCAAGCTTCTTGCTGATTGTCTCGTAGTCCAGCCTCATGCATTTCTACAGTCTTGTCCCCGATGTCGGCTCTATGGTCCTGCCCATGCTGCTGCAGGGGTTGGAGTGGAAGTAACTGATGAGTTTAGGTTGACTATCTGTAATTGATCTGTGAGAGTGAGAATATTAGATGGGTTGTAGTAGAGCTGGGCGATATATCGAGTTTTTAAAAAATATCGATATATTTTTATACGAGATATAAGATGTGACAATGTTGTTTATATCGATATAGTCTATGTTAGTTGTGGAGCCGCAAGTTTGCCTCTCTTTCGTCCACTTTTGTCTTTACGCAACGTTACTCGGCCTCGCCCCTCCTTCACTGAACACAACTCCCCCTCCTCCCCCATCGCTTCACCTGCAGGAAGCAGTGTTGCCAACTTAGCGACTTTGTCGCTATATTTAGCGAGTTTTCAGACCCCCTTAGCGACTCTTTTTCTAAAAAGCGACTAGCGACAAATCTGGCGACTTTTTCTGGTATTATTGGAGACTTATTTATGATGACTTTTTGACGTGAAAACGCGTATCGCTCTCACTCTCAACAAGCAGAGGTGCTGCCGTGGGCGCCTCACCCGTGCCAAAGCGCTCACGGGTGGAGGATAGTCCTCCCCCAGCTGCTATCAGGGCAGGAGACGTTCACACCTGTGCGTCCAAACTGCAAATGAATCGCGCATGAGTTCTTCTTTTACTGTTAGGCTGTTTTGTGGATCACAAGGTTTAAAACTACTTATAAACACACACTCTCACACACAAAGTAACTCCACCAGAGTGCCAATTTCGGCTCACTTTTGCCAGTCCAGGCCTGGATAAAGGAGCAGGGTTGGAATTGTGACATTAAAAAACAATAATTGCTAAAATAAATTTAATTTGTAGTTCTAAATAAATTCTAACTGCATTTAGGACGTTTTTTACTCACTTTATGTCTCTTCCACAACGTTATTTCTCTCTCCAACAACGTAGGTTACAATTACATTAGCGTGACAAATTATGCAAATTAGGTGATGACGTCATTTGGCGACTTCTAGCGACTTTTAGGACAACCAATAGCGATTTCCCTTACTAAGGAGTTGGCAACACTGGCAGGAAGCGACAAGATGGACACGGCAAATCTCCGTTACCGAGTTACTGCGCATCGCCCCGTGCGTGGGGCTGGACGCCGTCAACGTGTTGGCTAGCTAACCACGCTAACGAGCTAACCACGCTAACGCCATGCAGCCCAGAGGCGCTGCACAGCCTAAAATCCTTTCATTCTCTCAAAAGTTGACAGCGCGCCTTATGTATGAATTCTGGTTGTGCTTGATGGCCGCGAACAGATTTTATGTGGTACACGGCGCTCAGCAATCTGTCAAAAAATGTTTTAGTAGAACTTTGGTAAACTACGGTGCTGCAGCGCTTGATGGATTGTCGGAGCATTACGGCTACCGAGGAGCCTCGCGGACTGATACGTACTGTGCTTCAACGTAATATCACCCTACTGTGTATAAGGACCATAAATGGCACCTGTTAAGAGACGTGGTTACGACGAGGATTTCAAACTCAATGCTGTCAGTCACACAGTAGAAGTTGGGAACAGAGCAGCTGTGAAATCTGTCTTTGTTACTATGCTCAGCGTCTTTTAGTTTACCTTTTGACTGCACAATTGTGAGCTTTTTGTTATGCACAAAAACAACATTGTTTTATTTTATTTATGGAGCATTATTATTTAATAAATGCTCATAATTTATTTTTGAGTAAATTTTATGTACATCTATGCTCTATGTTAATAAAAGTGCCTGTGTGACATCTGGGACACAGCTTTGACTAAGAACTCTCTTTTTGTTCTTACTTTATGGCTTTAAAAAAAAAAAATCGAGATATATATCTTATATCGCCATCCAGGTAAAAAATATCGAGATATGAATTTTGGGTCATATCGCCCAGCCCTAGGTTGTAGCCGAATACTTATTTGACTCAATGACAGGCAAATCAATGTATGACTTAAAAATTAAGCAGGCAATCGTCTAAGGAGCTTGGAAAGAAAAGCATCTGGATTTCTTTAAGTTGCTGGGAGACGTCTCACCTCTCTCATACAAGAAGCTTCTTCAGTTCTGAAGCTGCTCAGACTACGATGACCTGGATGACTGAGAACCTTCACGTACAAACAAATCTTTTTCCTCCCACTGTACGAACAGTTGCAGAAACTGTTGGTGAATATGTTAAAATAAATATTGTGTCTTACATAATATACCGAGTTCCTCCACAGGCAGATTTAGTCTCGGGGTGAGACACAGTGACACAGAAGAGCTTCCTTACCAGCACAGGACTCAGGTCTGTCTGCGCCTGCAGGCCAGTGGCCACTTTGAAAGGTGATGATGTGACATCCTGGACAGGAAGTCGAGGAGGGCATGCCTGTGTCGAAGAGGGCGCCTTAAAGTATAAAGTATGGGCAAAACAATTTGAATATCAACCATCATGAGCTGAGCTCACAGCCCATTGTTAGTTTGGATCGTTGTGCAGCTGTGCTGTTTGTAAGGTGGGAAATCTTAAGAAAGGTGAATTGCAGTCAGTGCCAAACAAGACTGCAGCTTTGTTCCTGCAAATGAGCAAACACTGATTCCACTTTAATGTGAGAGTGAACACATTTGTGTCTGAATGTTTGAATGAAGGGTGCTTTTGTTGTTTTAAAGACGCGTTTGAATGGATTCCAAATGTGGACGAGTTCTCTGTTTGAATGAAACACACAGACCTCCAAACACTAATGTGTACACACCTGAGCAGAAGTCACTACACAGCTGATTTTGATCAGGTCTGGAGCGGGCGCAGCACTGGAGCCTCTTTACGTGGTGCTGAGCCTGACAACCTCAGTGATGCTGCACATGAGCTCTGTAATCGTTGCTGCTCACATATTCTGACAACAGAACTGATGAATAGACTTTTTAAGATCACTTGTATTTGTTGTTTTACTGTGTAGTGCAAAGACACACACCTGTCAGTGTGTTTCATGTGTGTAACAATATTAAGTCACACCATCAGCGAGCATCACCTTCATCGTTCTTTTTTCAAAGATGTTTTGTTCATTCTCCACATTCATCATCCTTTTTTCTTTCATGTGGTCTTTCATAGGTCCTCCCATGCCCTCCCCCTCCTGCCCATCTGTCATTGACCAATCACATCCACAGTCAGCTAATCCGCACGACAACCCGCTGTTAGCCAACATACCTGAGCCTAACTCAGAGGAAGAGGAGGAGGAAGAGGAGTATGCTGCTCGGTTGTACTTAGCCGTAACATATGGTAAAGAGACTTTTTTTAAAGACATGCACTCATTTTGGATTCAGTGTGTGAGCTGCAGCTGTGGACTGTGGGGTGACTCCCAGGGTGACAGGCGTGGTGGAAGTTAGTCGTGGTTTCTCCTTGTGTGTTTTTATTTCCTCTGCACCTAAACATCAATCTGCTGTCACAGAGCGGCTGACGGATTTTATTCACACAAAAGAGAGCATGTAGATTTGGTCACTAATCTCTCAAGTAAATATAACAATGACTGTCTGTGTCAAACACACACATTTAAAATGACTTTTATTTTGTTCTTCAGAATACGTTGTCATAGGGCTGCACGATTAATCGTTAGAAAATCGCGATCTCGAGTCATACTTATGTGCGATCTCATATCCAAATGACAACGATTTAAAAAAAAAAAAGAAAAAGACGACGACGACGATTGTACCGCATTTTGATCCGGGACGTAATCTGCATGAAAACAAGCGCTCACGCTTCCTGCTCAACAAATGACGAGGGCGGAGCCTTATACCACGTGATACAGGCGCTGGCTGCTAAAATTAGCAGGAAAAACAACGGAGAGCACGTCAGGGATGACGAGAAAGTGACAGGAGAAAATCCGTCCCGGTCAACCACCCAAACATCAATAACGGGAACCTTATACAGCGCTTCCCTATACCCGTCGAACTCCCGCAGGCACAAAGAAATTACGGAGGCTGTTACTTATCAGCTGACCAAAGATATGGCTCCATCAACACTGTGCAAAACGAGGGATTTAGGAAAATGATCAACACCCTAGACAAACGCTACACAGTGCTGCAACTATTTTTCTATTGTTGCACTACCTGCTCTATACACGCAGGCTGTGTCCCAATTCAGGGTCTGCACGCTTGAAGTACGCGCACTACGCGCACTACGTACGGTGCGTACTATAAGTACGAGAAGTGTGGAAGTGAGAGGCTTGTGAAATGGGACGGTCTAGCCTTCGTCACTCTGTTCAGGTTGCCTAGCAACCATGATACTAACCGCGAGAAACGTCTCATACAGCTTTGTGTGACAGAAATGAAGGAGAAAAATGTTTTGTTGGTCATTCATTTTTGTCATGACATCACTTTGATTAGTTGAGTATCTGAGGCTGAGACCACAGGACTGTAAAACATGATTGTTGGGCTTCATTTCTGTACTGAACAGTCATTTAAGATTAGTTAATAAATAACAATTAGCTGATGAGACTAAATTCATCTCACTGTGGTAATGTAAATATAATATGGCCAATATTATAGTATTGTCAGATTATTATGATATATATATATATATATATATATATATATATATATATATGTAGAGGCTGTAAGTACAAACATCACTAGTGTCACATAACTTTGCCGACATGTGGCCAACAGAAATGTTTTAATGTTCTTTGTTATTAAACATTCGCACATAAATAAGTGACGTCATATTCAGTACTTACTTTTGACAGTTCACTCTTGGCCGCTCCCTTCTGCCGTAATTTGCAGCAAAATTATCCACACCCACCGCCGCGCTATGAATTGTGGGATATATGGGACCACGCTTGATATTTGGGGAAATCGACGGCGCATTTGGAGTATGCATTTGAAGTACACTTCGAATTCGGACAGCCGTCGTCGCGTGGCGGTGACGTAATCGCACTTAAAATGCGAACTTCAAGCGTGCAGACCCTGAATTGGGACACAGCTGCAGTGTCGAGCAACGGTGGAGACGCAATTTCAAGCAGTACAACATTTTGCGACAACGACAAAATGTGAGACATTTGTTGTTTTTATGTTTATTTATTGTTTTTATGTTCAGTCTCAACTGTTACGAAGTTGATGTGCAGTTAATAAGTGCAATAAATATTTATACTGGAAAAGAAAATCGTGAGAGAATCGTGATCTCAATTCTAAGCCAAAAAATCGTGATTCTCATTTTATGCAAAATCGTGCAGCCCTACGTTGTCACATCCTCTCTAGCTCTTTTTTCTTATACAAGCAGTGTGACTAAACAAAAGGCATTTTTAAATGTCCCAATAAAACTACAAATACATTAGACCAAAAATGTTTCTTTATTATTTGATTGCTACAACAATCAAATATCATTTAGCAAGTATTTGATTGTAATAGCAGTTCTGGGCTTTTATCACTTTGATCTGATAAAGTCCCCCAGTGTGTTTCTGTAGCTGATGTGATAGGACAGGCTCGGTTGGATGTTTTTAAACTGGAAACTGAGATACAGCACAGAAAAAAAAGCTGCTTAGATCCAAAACTTTGGACTCTTGTCACAACTGTAGAGAAACAAACTACACCTCACTGATGACAGCTTCTTTCTTTTTTAAAATTTGATTGAAACGTATTTCTATTTAATGACAGAGCTTCTCCTGGTGTCTCCACATGTTTGTGCTAGTATTAGCATGAAGCTAATAGCATGAAGACGACGACCATAGTCTGGCTGCTCGAAACACTGCAGCTGATCAAGATATGTGTGCCTGTGGATAGTGACGAGCACCAGATGCTGAGTTGTTTTGACTGGGCAATGGCCCCTTATTGAGTTGGTCATAGTTGGGAGTTTGATAGGAAACAGACTGTGATAGTCTGAAGATAGGAACTATCAGACTACACCAGGAGGGGCCGCGAAAGGGGAGAAATCAAGAGGAAAAATACCTGGAAGGAAAGAAGGTGAGAAGGAGACATGTATAAGAGAAACAGAGAACTATAGTCATCTCCTTATATATGCATCATCTAAACATGATCAGAAACAGCTCGACGTGTAATGACTGCAGGTCTGTGTGCTCCTCCTTTACCAATGTGGACGAGGTCCAAGCTAATTAATCAATACTCAGTAAAACGTCTTAAGATATTACTATCTCACTTATCCTTTTTAAAAAGTAAGTGCTTATTTCTTTATTTGGTCTTTAGCTGATATTTTCTTGCACACACAGACACAGATATGCACTAACGTGGAAGCCAGCCTTTTATTTCGTTAACCTTCCCTTACAATAGAAAGAAGCTGGAGAAAGCATTGAAAGATATTTGTGTTGGATGTCAAATACTGAAGCATCATAAAGAGTGGGAAATAACACCTGGCCGGCCAGTCTGCCTCAGCGAAAAACTCAAAAAGTTGAAAGCTACGTCGGCCCATAAATATCATACATTTATATTTTTAAAGACAAGCTTTGTTTTACTCATTTTACTTTACATATCAGCCCCCTCATGTCTTTATATTTGGTTAGGAAAATGGGAAAGAGGTGGAAACCTACATGGAAATACACCAGAACAGGCAAAAGGATCGTTTGGACAATTTTATTTCAGGGAACTGTTGTTATGAACTTTTGCTATATAAACAAAACTGAATTGAACTGAATTTTCCAGGCTTTTTGAAGGGCATTCCAAAGTTTTCCAGCTTTTGTTTTCATTGCCTCTCCAGTCGATCCCAACTTAATCCTTCAATAAGGTTGCGGCCTGGGCTCGTAGGAGGCCAGTCTAACTGATAATGTTCTTGATTTTCTATCAGCTATCCATGTCAGTGTATTTGTGATCGTGTTCATGCTGAACAGTGAACCTGCAATATGACACTTTCCATATGGTTGCATGGTGGCTCCAAATCTGATGGCATTCATTGTTTTGCCGAACTCCCCAACACCGCTGGCTGAGCCTGAAACAATGACAGCTGCCTGTAGACACGCTCTGCTGACCTCCTCCATGCATGTTGACAACAACCTCAGATTTAGATCCATCACTCCAGAAGCCCTGAATGACCAACTGTACCTGTCAAATGTAAATGTTTTAAATTTCAAATTGTTTTAATTGTGTTGATGAATCTTATCTACTTTACTGTTTCCTTTCCAACTAAGTTGATTGTGGAATATTTAGGAAGGAGGAAATTTCCTGACCTGACTTGTTGATCCCATTACAGCATAGAACAATCCCTTCTTTCTGTAAAGGCAGACTTGCAGTATGATTTTATACACCTGCAGCAATTGGATTGAAAGCACTGATTTCAAAGATTAGGCCCATACTTTGGTTTCTATAGTGTAACAATGCACCCAGACAGGGCTGCTCAATTAATCGAATTTTAATCTTGATTACGATCTGGGCTTTCAACGATCATTAACAATGACTGAGCCGATTATTAGCCCCTCCCTCGTGCTTTACTCTCGCGCTGCTCCGTGTGGCAAATCGAGCGCACCTCTCTGCATTTCGAACACGCGTCACAACAATTAAGAGCAGCGGTCTCCAACCTTTTTTGCACCACGGACCGGTTTATGCCCGACAATATTTTCATGGACCGGCCTTTAAGGTGTCGCGGATAAATACAACAAAATAAAACTAGTACCAGTACTGAAAAAAAGAAGATTCAATCATAACACACGTGAAAAGACCCAGAAAAACCGAGTAAACGATAAAAACGATAACAAATTAACGCTGAAAACCGATAAAAACGACGGTACCAAACGACTCACGGACTGATACCGGTCCGAGGCCCGGGGGTTGGGGACCACTGATTAAGAGGAAGCTCGGAAAGCTAAGCAGAAGTTATTTGGAGAGGAGAGTGACTGCTGTTGGTTGAAAAGAGGTAAAAAAAACTTCAGTGGTGTGGAAACATTCGGGTTCGCGGAGTCAGGCGTGGATCAAGTAGACACAGTGTGTAAACTCTGCACCACAGAGCAACACTGCAAACTTCACTAAACATAGATGTTTACATTTTTCATTTATTTCTTATATTGCAAACATTTGCACTGTTATCAGTATTTGCACTATTTTATATTATTTTTTAAAGTCATTATTCAACACATTGTTATTGTCAAATAATCGAGATCTCAGTTTCAGTGAAAATAATCATGATCATCATTTTTGCCATAATCGAGCAGCCCTACACCAGACACCTGACTTCAAAGTCTTCACACAAAACAAATCGTTCCAAATAGAATTTTGTTACCAACACGTTCTCACTCCCAAAGCGTAACATTTTACACTAGGTGACAACTCATTGATATACTTCTGTGCATCCAACACGTCCTTATATTACGAGATCGGAAACATGAGGAAACATGAGAACCGTTTGGAATGAATCTACACATGTGCGTTTGTTTTACTTCAATCGCGTTGTCTAACGTCGTTAAAATGCTGGTTATGGTCAGGGCTGGAATATCCTACTGGATTTCATCCATAACCCGGCGCTAGCATAAGAACGTGGAAGGTCACCTTTCACGTTCCTCAGGAACGCCTCGGGACTTGACAAATCGTGTGTTACACCTCGGGAGTGAGAATGGGCTGGAATAACTTAAAGTTTGATACTATCAAAAATCCCAATAACAACTGAAAACACTGACAGAACAGAACATGTGGGACTAATGAAGGCTAATCTTATCTTTACAATGTGTCCACTTCACCGGGCTCCATTTCAAATGTCATTTTTAAATGAGAGAAGCCCGTTTAAAAATGAGTGCCATTTGTTTTAAGGCAATTTAATAGCTCATCGTTCTTCCACGCGCTGGTATTTTGGCTTCAGAGGGCAACAGACAAGCGTTCTTCAGCAGCCGGCCTTCACAGGGCGAGGAGGAGGAAATCTCCTCAGACAGGAAAAAGCAACATAGAAAATGGAAAGTTTCTCTGCAAATGATGGGATGACTCCAAAGCTTATCGACAGCGTCTACACTGAAAGCAAAAGGGAGGTCAGACCAAGGCTGGGGAGCAACGTGAATAACACTTAGTGCTTTTTACTTGAGGACCAAATAGGCAATTCTCCTCAACACCAGAAACAATCAATGAGCCACTGAAAGAAAGAGATGGAGAAAGGAGAGGGCACGAAATACTTCTCAACACCAGACCTAATCGATGATGCCAGCGGAAAGAAGCGATGAAGAAAAGCAGGAACAACAGCAGAAAACTTTTTGACATAAGAACAAATCAATTAGATTTAAACAGAGAAAAACAGAGAAAATATTTGAGAAGAGACGAGACTGAATGATTGATCAGGCTAATGAACCTCAGACTAGTAGCTGGTGGCTGGGGTTTAAACCACACACACACACACACACACACACACACACACACACACACACACACACACACTCTTGTCTGAGGCTGATTGCAGAATGGAGCCACTTAAGTAAATCAAACTGTTGTAGCAGGCTCCACACAAAGAGAAAAGAAGACAGAGACGGAGACAAAGAGATAAAGTGGAAGAGAGTCATAAGATAGAGAGCTAAAAGAAAGAGTGTGTCACGCAAGTGCACTATCCACTATGAAATGATTCACTGCAACATTTTGTTTTGAGGATTCAACTCAGATTGTAATTTATGGCGTTTCCTTCCAATTCATCTTCACCCTCGTCTCTCTGGCTTCTTACAGGACTTATTGGAAATGCTCTCTTATAAATAAAGAGCAGCTAGTGGAGTTAGTTAACCTGCGATCCTACCTGTCTGTAGGTGGGAATGGTTGTCTGTGTTAGCCCTGCAGCAGACTGGCGAACTGAACTGGATAAGTGAATAAAGATGGATGGAGAGTAGAGGTGGGGGAAAAAATGGATACTGTATAGTATGGTGATATTTTGTTGGCTAACAATGTATCAATACAGGGACAGCAGAAATCGATATTTTGTTACAAAAAGGTTTTTGTGGACTGGAACATGCTCTGACTTCAGAGAATCCTGACATTCCTTCACTGTCCAAATGTGTTTAACTTGTTTTTGGCAGCAATAAACATGACAGTTTACTTATTTTAATTTAAGACATGTTTTATTTTAATTAAGTTTAAAACTTTTTTATTTAATGTAAAATTATATTTTGTTTTAATTTACTTTCAGATTCTTCAGTTGCTGAAGGGGCTGCATAGTTTTCATAAACTGCATAGTTCAGAATAGCTATAATTGTACCAGATGGTTGATTCAGTTAAGTTGGACTAGACTGTAATACAAACCGTTCAGTTTGTCAACAATCAAACTGAAATGAGAGAAAGACTGAGTGTGAGACTTTGATATTAGAGAAAATGATGATTGATAAAGTTTACCTTTATGTACAGAATCTGAATATCGCAAAATATTTAAAAAAATTGCAATAATATCGTATCGTGGGATGTGTGGTGATTCCCACCTCTAATGGAGAGAGTCGAGCTAAACACATGTACAACCCTGGTCGTAAAAAAGTTGATGCTTTATAAAATGTAAATTTGCTAAATTTGTGAACCGAAACCAAGAAAATGAAATGAGGCTCAGCACCATGTAAACAAGGCTCTCATGCTGAAACGAGTTCTGCAAAGACGAGTGTCACAGAGCTGTGCCAGAAGCTGCTTGATGGTTACCACGAGGTGCAAATTATTAAGGGACATGTAACCAGATATTAAATGAGGTGTGTGCACGGCACATCTGGAAGGTAGTCAAAGTCCTTCACTTATTCCACATGTTGTCCTGTTAAAAGCCTTAATCCAAAATTGATTCAATCCAAAATTCATCTTATCTACACACATACAACATATAACATGTACATTCACAGCATCTGCCTTGACACTCAGAATTGAGCTCAGGTCCATCCAGTTTCATCTCGTGTTATTTGAAGCGGCACACACCCGTCTACAGTAGATCCTACAGTTGACAGCACATGTCAGAGCACGAACCACATCATGAAGTCCGGGGAATGATCTGTAGACCTCTGAGACAGGTTTATGCTGAGGCACAGATCTGAGGAAGAGAAAGGCAAAGAAACATTTCTGCAGCATTAAAGGTTCATGTCTGGTTTTTATCTCAATCACTCCACCGGAGAAGAAGAACAGCTCAAAGAAATGATTACAACAGGATGAGTGTATGATTCATGATCGAAATATAACGAAGCTTACTGCTAGTAACAAAGTAGCTAAAGCTACCATTTAAAACTGGTCCTTTGCAAAGTTGTCTGTATAGAAACAATAGTGAGAGTTTAGTGCTTTTCATTTTTTACGAGGGCTGGACTGAACATGAAATGAAATTCTTCAGACAGCCTGGAGAGTTATTGTTCAGAGCTGTGTGTAAAAAATTATAGGAATTAAAGAGACGTTGAGAGAAAGTGGAGGGTGCAGGAAAAAAGGAAAACTCTCGACAGGCGTGGAGGAATTAAGGCAAAATGAAAGGAGAACGAAGAGAGAGGCGAAAGCATGGGTCGTGTTCCCCCAGCAGCACTCTGACACTGTTCTAACAAGAACCCAAATGTGTTGTTCTGTAGATTGTAGCTATCATTTTGTCAGACTTTTACTTTTATTGGCACTTATGCAGAGATTTTAAGAATAATAAAGATCGTAATATGACTTCTCTTGGCCTTTTCCCCTCCAATGAACCACAGCGCTGAATCCTGACAATCAGAACTCTGTTTATGGTTTCCCATTTCTACCAATCAAAGTTACAGTTATGTGCAAAACAAGTATATTAGTAATATTAGTACTGCTTGAACTTAAACAGTTTGATTCCTCAGTATTTTAAAGACTTCACTGATCAGCTGATTTTTAGTCTAATCCTAATAAAGTGCTAACGTGAATCATGCAGTACGTTTATAATAAGGAGATTTAAAGCTCCTCCTATATCGATGGATGTTGTACTTTTTCAAACACACTGTAAAAAAACTGTAATATAAAAGTATTTTACAGTTTTGTTCTGTTCTTCTAGAACATCATTAAATTCACATAAATAGACTGATTTCACATTTCAAATGTAAATTAACGTAAAATCACTATAAATGTAAATATAAAACATAAAACATAATTTTCTTGTTTTTTAAATGTATCTGTCTGTACATGAGCATATTTAGATTGTTAAAATAATTCACAAATGTGTCATAATTTCACAAATATCTGTCCGTTATTTGAAAGATCGAACTGTTAAATTCAAATGTAATGCTGTGGAAAAATATATAAAATGACTCGTATAATCTTTTTTTTACATCAAATAATTATTATTATTATTGCTGTTTAGGGCGATCGTGGCTCAAGTGTTGGGAGTTCACCTTATAATCAGAAGGTCGCCGTTTCGAGCCCCGGCTCGGAAGCTCTCGGTCGTTGTGTCCTTGAGCAAGACGCTTCACCTACTGGTGATGTCAGAGGGGAATTATAAAGCGCTTTATGAATTCAATCCATTATTATTTAAACCAACTGTTAACTAGGGTTGGGTACCGGTATCCAGTGTCATGATGTCTTCTTGTTTGATAGCAGATACTCCCTTCACGCTGGCCAAAAAGGCTAAAATGACCAAAGAAAAAGTGGAAAACAGCTAAACATGAGAGGTTTTTGGACAAAGTTTGTGTTTTTTCCATTGTTTAAGCACTGCTTCCAGCCAAGAGTGATACCATATATGCCCCATAGCTGCAGAAAAGGCTAACATTGTTATCTTTTTACAAAAAAACAGCTGAATATGAGAGGTTTTTGGTTTTTGGACCAATTTTGTGTTCTCCATTCTTTAAGCACCGGCACCGTTTCAAAAGTACCGGTTTGGCACCGGTATCGGATAAAACCTAAACGATACCCTCCCAGCTGTTAACTGTATATTTCTGTACCTTTAAGTATTATTATTCATATTGCCACATTCATTGACCTTGTTTATAGGTAATTTCATTGTTTGATCACATTAAAATGTTCCTAATTTAATGTTTAAAAGCACTTGGAAAAGGCAGAATCTCATGTGAAATTAGCACAACAAACTGTTGTCATTCCTGGAAATAACCGTATTTTCACGAGGAAGTCATTTTCTGATTTTTTACGGTAGTGTTTTGGCCCCAGCTGCTGGAATATTACTGTTTTTTTAGGATTTTCTTTTTACGGTGCAGGGATGGCTGTTGTGACAGAGCGGGTCATCTCGGTAGTTTGATCCCTTCTACATGCCAAAGCCCACTGGGCCCCACGTTTTCTGATGTTTCCATCAGAGTGTATGCAAATGTTAGAAAGGTGTTCAGGCCCAGATGTGTGTGTGTTTGGGCGACTGAGACTCGGCTGAGTACAAAGATGCTTTATACAGATGAACCATTCTATCTGTCCTCAATACAATATGTATAATGAACATTTGTGTGTATAATAAATTAGCACTATTAAGAGCCATAAATTAGAATTTATTTTTTTACTTTTCTGCTCCCTTTTTTTTGACTTCATCATCATCATCATCACCCACTCCCACCACCCTCTCTTGCTCTCTCGTCCTCTCACTTCTTTGGTATCACAGCTGCACCCTTCTCTGGATCATCAGTCCTGCTCATTTCTCTCTCTTGATTCTTGCACCAGTGCACTGACCCCATCCACCCTCTCCTCCCTCTCTGTGTCTCTCGCCCTCATTTTCTCCTGCCAAGTCAGCTCTCAGTACCCCCCCCTTACCCTTTAACTCTTGCTCTCTGACCAGGTCATTAATAGGGGAGACTGTGCTCCTCTAAGCCACCGAGGTTGCCTTTGCAAGTTATTTCACTCGTATGTCGACGCCGTGTCCTTCTGTGTCCTCACGTTTAGATTTTATGTTACAGTTGAGGTCAAAGGTCCGTATAGATGCATCACAGGCACGCGGATAAATCCAAACATGCATATGTGTGCTGGTAATCGTAGCTTTAAATGGAGCTTTTCAAGAAACTCCTACCAGGTAAAGAGTTTCCAAAGCTCAGTTTCTGCGTTTATATGCAGACGAGGCAAACGGAGATCGTGTGTTTCGGTGTCAAAGGTGTGCACCTTCAGCTCTGATGTTGCTTCATGGTTAGGGTGATATTGCCTCAAATGTAAAATCTGCTTCACTGTGGAACGTGATGGTGTTGATGACAGGCTTCATCATGGGTGGTTCCTGGTTCGTTCCTAAGCGTTTTCTCCTAACATGATGGTGACCGTGCAGGTCTTCTTCCAGACTTCAGCAAACTGGTGACAGCCAGATAACTTACCTTACACACAGTTGTTTGAACTGATGATCCAGGAATCTGCAGTTGTTTAGAAATGACCTTCCCAGCTTGTGTAAATCTATAATTCTCCTTCTTCAGTCTTCACTGATTTCCTTGGACTTCTGGGTCGATCCAGTGAGTGTTTCACTTTCATGCTGGGAAAGAGAAATCACCGACTGCTGTTAATTACAGTCAGTAATGAGACGTTCGTAGGCCTTTGCCCTGATAAACTAAAAGATATTTTACATCCTTTAGCACCACTTATTCAAACATTTAAATAAGTGTGTGTACAGAGTTCAGACTGTGCTTAAGAATAAAGACATAGCTCATTACAATTCTGTAAACACTGTTTTAACAGCAAACCTTTCGCTCCAGCCTCTGGTCCCAGCCTGTCTCGGCTATACTGTCCCGTTTTGTTTCAGGCACTGTGTGAGGAAACAGACGTCTCCAGGACTGGAAACACTAAAAAAGCAAGTTTAGAGCCCGTGAAGTTTCTCCTTTCATACAGCTGCTGGGTATGCAGTGGATGCAACCAGCTGGTATTTGCTGAGAACTTTGCAGTCCAGCCTTTCATCCAAATGTGGCCAATTCTTCGTTTAATAAAACAACAATAGTGGACGAAACTGTAACAAGAAGACTCCAAAAAGAATCCCAAAGAGACCACACATTTGTCCTTCTGTCGTATGCACACTACTGCTGTCTTTAATTCCAAATGAATTTATACAGAAATGAGTTTTATTTGTAAATTTAAAGGTGCTGTGCTGAATATGGTCACTTCAGATATGTGCAAAATAAAAAGTGATTGACAGGAACAAATCGTCATTTAAGTAAAAATAAAACAAGTTTTATCAGGAAAAACACTCAAGTGCATTTACATATCGATGGTGTGAAAGTTAAAAGAGTCCATGCAAACTCCACACAGAGAGGCCTGATGGTGGAGTTGAACTCAGGAGCTTCTTGCTGTGAGGCAACAGTGCCGACCACCGAGTCACCGTGCTGATTATAAATAAACACCAAAGCCAAACACAAACCTCACGTTTTCTACTGTTCACTGTTTCAACACATTTGAATTATTATGCCCTTAAGTTTGGAAATACTCATCTTCACTATCACTATTACAACAGAAGGGTGATAAGGATAACACTAGGGCTGGGTATCGTCACTGATTTCTAGAATCGATTCAATTCCAATTCACAAGGTCCTGAATCGATTCAATTTGATTCAATTCGATTTGAATCTGGGAAATTTTGACAGTCAGAAATATTATAATTCAGATCAGTACATTTACATATTTTTTTATCTATAAAAAGGAAGCTGACACACGCAAGACTTTATCAAAGGTGTGAGCGTCACAGCAGAGGCCTTTGTGTCAAAGTAGCTGAAGACAAAACACAGAAAAACATGAAGGTGATTTTCCTGTTCTGGGATTTTATAAAAATATTCTGCAGTAGATCAAAAACGAAAGAAAACCATTAATCAACACATGAACGTTACCTCTGAAGTTACAGCGGTTTTATTAGAGACAAGGCATTTTGCGTTTTACATTTTGCATAATTTTAGAAAGTTTAAATTTGTTCAGTATTGAACGGCAGAAATTAGGTTTTCTTTTCGGAAGTAAGAAAAAGGAAAAAAAAACGTTGGCGACAGCCTGTAAACAACGGTAGACTTGTGCGTAACAAGCAAGCGAATAATGAAGAAAACAGACAGACAGGGAGAGACAGAGAGAGAGAGAGAGAGAGAGAGCTGTGCATGAAGTGTGATTTTATCCTGGTGGAAGCAAAACAGCAAAAGTCAGAGTGAATTCATGACGATGTTTATGTGAAGCGCAGTTTGGATCTTCTTTTGCTGCTGGTTCAGTCAGTAATGTTTGGAGAGAGATCAAACTAACAGCTTTAGAATCAGCGCAAAAAGGACGTAAACACAAAGCGCGGACCCGCCGAAACATCAGAATCAGCGAGCTGTCGGCTTTCAGCCCCGACCGTCAGCTGAGAAAGGCGACGTCTCACTGATTCTGATGCGTCGGCGGGTCCGCGCTTTATGTTCACGTCTTTGTGCAGAATCCGTGTTCCTGCTCTCATTTACTGTCTTAGCTGTTTGGTGGTTGTTGAAATTTTGAGGTTTAACCTGAGATTCTGGCATTTCGGGAAAAATAAATTTATATTAAAAAATCGATTCAGGATTTTAATGAATCGATTTCACGTTATCAAAGCCAGAATCGATTTTAATCGATAAATGGATTATCAAAACCCACCCCTAGATAACACACACACACACGTGGTTAAAGAGCTCATACAAATCTTCTTAAAATCTATAATATTAACATGCACACATTTCTCACTGCACAAGTGATGTACAGCACAATAAATAATCCTGAAAATATCCTGGAACCACACTCACATGCATGCAGTAGAAACACACCACAAACAGTGTTTATCAGTGCGTGCGCAGCCTCACCTATCACAGCTGCAGTGCAGTTGAGGCAGAGCAACGTGCCAAAAGAAACAAAAGGAGAAATGAAATGAATCAGCATGTGATTTCATCAATTAATCAGCTGATCTTGTTCAGGTTAGAGTGGACCTTTGGTATTTACCTCATTTCCTGTCTGTATTAAAATGCCATTAAGCTTTTTTTCCCATTCTTGTTCGTGACAATATGTCCAAATGAAAGCCTTTGTCCTCTGGCTTCTGTGACTGTAACCTCTCATTTAGTCTTCCTGACAAAGCAAATGTTTCTGTGGGTTTTTGTTTGGTTTTGTGGTGCTCAGGTTTAACTGCTGAGGCAGGAGCTGCCTTCAGAGGGACACTCTCCGTCGACATTCCCCACAAAAGCTAACCGCGGTTAGGAAAAGAGGCCTACATCAGTTCTCTCTCCTTGCTGGGAGTCCAGAGGTGGAATGAGTTTTCACGCTTGAAGAAACACAAGTCTTAACTCCGGTGCCCTCTCTGCATTCTCTTTTTCTTTCTATCTGCCGCTGCGTCTGTCTTCCTGTCTGTGTTGTTCTCGGTCCACCTCGGCCAACTATTGTTGTGGCTTCTGAAACTTTTAATTGACTTCCTGTCACCTCCTGTTCTCTCTGTAACCTCCTTTTTTATCTTCGTGTTCAACTTTATATAAACAATGACAGAATGCAGCACAAAGCTCAGCTTGTTTGATTTAAAGGCTTCGGTTGTTCCAGAAAGCTGGAGCAGGAGTTCAGGCAGAACTAGAGAGAGATCCTATTTCTCCCGTGTCCGCTTGTCCTCGCTGGCTTCTAGTGAAATCCAGGACTGAATTTGATCCTTCTCCTCACATGCAACATCTGGAATAGTCTGGCCCCGTCATTCCTTACAGACATCACAGTACTATATCGTCCTAATAGACCACTTTGCTTTAAATTGCAGCTAGTGTTATAAGTTGAAAGAGAGGCAGAGCTTCCCAGTTTGGATCTGGGAGCCTTCGTCTACGTCTAAGACTGAGTTGAAAACGTTTCTGTTAGATAAAAGCTTTTAGTTATAGTTAAACAGTTCTTCACTCAAGTTTTCACTCTGTGTTTCTACAACACTGTTGCATTTAACCATTATTCAGTGTTAAACGCTGTCTCTCTCTCTCTCGTGTGTCTTTTCTCGTTCTCCTCACACCCAGCCGCTCACGCACATGGACGCACCTTCCTGATCCCGGTTCTGTCACCAAGCGCTCACATGTGTTCCTCTAATGGATGGGGTATTCTTTCTAATGTCGTGCTTCTGTCCATGAATATAAAGAGGCTTTAAGCAGCTGTGGTTGTGAAGTAGCTTTGCACAAAGACAGCTGATTTGGATTGATGTTTATTTAAACCTGTTATTACTGACCTACCAACCTATTACAACCTTCATCCTGGACGACCCGGGTCTTTTAGAGCTCTTTTTAAAATTATGGTATTTGTTTTGAAATGCTTTCACACTCTTGCCCCGCCTTACACACCCTGTCACTCTCTCAGGTCAGCTGACCTCCTGGAAGTACCTACCATAACCAGATAAATAGATAAGATGTGTAGATGAATGAGTTACAATCGTTGTGATTTCCTCCAAATGAATCAGAAAGTCAAGTAAGGCTCTGAAAAATGATGTTTTACTCTGAAGACTGTTTGGTCAAAATGTGTTGCTGTTGAAATTAATTTTCTAAAGCAGCAGCCTGACTGAGAGACCTTCAGTATTGCTCTTCCTCATATATTATTATTACAATTCCTTCCTCCTTCCGGGCATGAGGAGGTGGGGGGGGGGGGGGGGGGGGGGGGGGCTGATGTAGTAACAACACTCACATTAGAAGAACCGACTTTTTCTTTCGCAACAACGATTAATTTGGTGTATTTGAAGTAACATATCCTGTGTTTAGATATATTCATGCAGCTACAATATAGAGCAGAATACACATTTCTGCCTGCCATCAAAGGTTGAACGCCCATAATTATATAATTTTGGGCTAATCTTTATTCCACTGGGATATATAAAGTATTTCTGGTAATCCTCTTTTCTCCACATGAAGCTCGATTGTAAGAAAAATAATCTTTTCTTAAATGTTTGTTAAGCTGTCAGCAGGTTTTACAGTCTTTTGACTCACAGTGTGCATTTACTCCTCCACATATCAACAACAGAGAGAAGTCTTTTTCACCAGAGGAGATGGGCGTTAGTGCTTAGTTAACCTCGTCACTAAGGTTAACTACAGTAACGATTTGTAATGATTCTGCTAATGGTGTTGCAATGTGTATAAATGAAAACAAAACAATTAACAGTTAGTTTAGACAACATGCATGAGTGTGACATGAGAGTGTGGAGCCGTTGCCGTATGAAAGCAGACGTGTGTGTTGATGATTCAGTATAAATATTTCATTTTTAAATATCACAGTCCACATCAACACACTATAGATATATTGTTGCTATGCAGTATGTTTGTGGGAGGATTTGGATAGGCTGGCAATCAGACTTGTATAACAAGTGGTCACATATAACTCACTGTGTCCCAGAAATGATTAACACATAAGGGCATCTGTACACTGTGCAGAGAAGTGAAGCACATGCGTTGTTATATTAGTTTAACTAATGCTGCAAACTGCTGGATGTTCTTGCCTGGCTCTAATCTCTTCTCAGTTGGCATTTGGGAGGACTGATAAATCGGCCCATTAGCATAATGGGTGAATTTTACACTTATAATTGCTCTTATAGAAATACAGTGTCTGACAGAATTCATATAAGTAGAATGGGAGGCGGAGCCTTCAGGCCCCTCTTCTGTGGAACCAGCTCACAGACACTATCCCTACTGTTAGATTCGATTCCACAGCGTACCGTTCGTCTTTGTCCCCTCACCGATAACGTCGTGACAGATGGCCGCCCCTCCCTGAGCCTGGTTCTGCAGCAGGTTTCTTCCTTTTAAAGGGAGTTTTTCTTCCCACTGTGGCCAAAGTGAACCTCATAGGGGGTCGTCTGATTGTTGAGCTTTTTTCTGTATTGTTGTAGCATCTTTACCTCACAGTATAACATGCTTTGAGGTGACTGTTGTTGTGATTTGTCGCTATGTTTAAAAACAGTGAAATGAACTGAACACTCAGTTATATGGTAGAATTGATTTGTTCTTATGTAGTGCTCTTCTAGTCTATGATGTGTTGAGAAAATGAACCCTTCCACACATCTATTGCTTTCCACTCCACTGATCTCTTTGGTCTCTCTACTGATGTCCTCAGTCTGTCTACGCTGAATTCATGAACTTTTAAGAGTACTCCCACACTCTGAGAAGGCAGCTAGTTTATAAAAGAGTGCTTGAAAGCTTGTTGGGCCAGCTCATTGCTAAAATGACTTATCCACAGCTGATCCACAACCCTGCCCATGGAAAATTGTTTTATGACACTCCACTGCCCCTCTGGCTAAGCACAGGTGATCCTGTCTGATTTTCATGTATAATGAACCAAAACGTTATGAAACAGAACTAGTTGAAAGACAAAGTGGACAAGTCCCTGTACCTTGTTAGATGTAAATGGGTTTGAATAGAATAGTAGTGTTTGTATGTGGTAACGGTTATAGTTAAAACAATGGCAGTGATAAGACAGTACAGAGTGTTAATAGTAAACATAAGCAATACAAGGAAGGCAGAGAGCGAGAAAAGACTCAGTAAACACAAACATAGTAATGTAGAACTGTAGCACTGTAGTACTGTAGCACTGTAGTACTGTAGAACTGTAGTACTGTAGCACTGTAGAACTGTAGTACTGTAGTACTGTAGAACTGTAGCACTGTAGTACTGTAGTACTGTAGTACTGTAGCACTGTAGAACTGTAGTACTGTAGTACTGTAGAACTGTAGCACTGTAGAACTGTAGTACTGTAGCACTGTAGCACTGTAGAACTGTAGTACTGTAGCACTGTAGTACTGTAGTACTGTAGCACTGTAGAACTGTAGTACTGTAGTACTGTAGAACTGTAGCACTGTAGAACTGTAGTACTGTAGCACTGTAGCACTGTAGAACTGTAGTACTGTAGTACTGTAGCACTGTAGAACTGTAGTACTGTAGTACTGTAGAACTGTAGCACTGTAGAACTGTAGTACTGTAGCACTGTAGCACTGTAGAACTGTAGTACTGTAGAACTGTAGTACTGTAGTACTGTAGAACTGTAGCACTGTAGAACTGTAGTACTGTAGCACTGTAGCACTGTAGAACTGTAGTACTGTAGTACTGTAGAACTGTAGCACTGTAGAACTGTAGTACTGTAGTACTGTAGAACTGTAGTACTGTAGAACTGTAGTACTGTAGTACTGTAGCACTGTAGCACTGTAGAACTGTAGAACTGTAGTACTGTAGTACTGTAGCACTGTAGAACTGTAGTACTGTAGTACTGTAGCACTGTAGCACTGTAGAACTGTAGTACTGTAGAACTGTAGTACTGTAGTACTGTAGAACTGTAGCACTGTAGAACTGTAGCACTGTAGCACTGTAGAACTGTAGTACTGTAGCACTGTAGAACTGTAGTACTGTAGTACTGTAGAACTGTAGCACTGTAGAACTGTAGTACTGTAGCACTGTAGCACTGTAGAACTGTAGTACTGTAGTACTGTAGCACTGTAGAACTGTAGTACTGTAGTACTGTAGAACTGTAGCACTGTAGAACTGTAGTACTGTAGCACTGTAGCACTGTAGTACTGTAGCACTGTAGAACTGTAGCACTGTAGTACTGTAGCACTGTAGCACTGTAGAACTGTAGTACTGTAGCACTGTAGTACTGTAGTACTGTAGAACTGTAGCACTGTAGTACTGTAGCACTGTAGCACTGTAGAACTGTAGTACTGTAGCACTGTAGAACTGTAGCACTGTAGTACTGTAGCACTGTAGCACTGTAGTACTGTAGCACTGTAGCACTGTAGTACTGTAGCACTGTAGCACTGTAGAACTGTAGTACTGTAGCACTGTAGAACTGTAGCACTGTAGTACTGTAGAACTGTAGCACTGTAGTACTGTAGCACTGTAGTACTGTAGCACTGTAGCACTGTAGCACTGTAGTACTGTAGCACTGTAGCACTGTAGAACTGTAGTACTGTAGCACTGTAGAACTGTAGTACTGTAGTACTGTAGCACTGTAGCACTGTAGTACTGTAGTACTGTAGCACTGTAGTACTGTAGCACTGTAGCACTGTAGCACTGTAGAACTGTAGTACTGTAGCACTGTAGCACTGTAGTACTGTAGCACTGTAGAACTGTAGTACTGTAGCACTGTAGTACTGTAGCACTGTAGAACTGTAGTACTGTAGCACTGTAGCACTGTAGCACTGTAGAACTGTAGCACTGTAGTACTGTAGAACTGTAGTACTGTAGTACTGTAGCACTGTAGCACTGTAGTACTGTAGCACTGTAGAACTGTAGTACTGTAGTACTGTAGCACTGTAGCACTGTAGTACTGTAGCACTGTAGAACTGTAGTACTGTAGTACTGTAGCACTGTAGCACTGTAGTACTGTAGCACTGTAGAACTGTAGTACTGTAGCACTGTAGTACTGTAGTACTGTAGCACTGTAGCACTGTAGTACTGTAGTACTGTAGCACTGTAGTACTGTAGTACTGTAGCACTGTAGCACCGTAGTGCTGTAGTACTGTAGCACTGTAGCGCTGTAGAGTACAGAGTACGCTACAGTACTACAGTGCTACAGTACTACAGTAGTGCTGTAGTACTGTAGCACTGTAGCGCTGTAGAGTACAGAGTACGCTACAGTACTACAGTGCTTACAGTACTACAGTAGTGCTGTAGCACTGTAGCGCTGTAGCACTGTAGTACTGTAGTACTGTAGCACTACAGTGTACAGTACAATAATGTACAATAATGTTGTTGTTGGTGTATATGAGTGGCTGCGAACTGCAAAGCTGCAGTCATGACAGTGTAAACCAGGGGTGTCCAACTCCAGGCCTCGAGAGCTACTGTCCTACTGATGTGCTCCAACACAGCTGAATCAAACGGTAGCTCTTGAGGCCTGGAGTTGGACCCCCCGGCTGTAAACAGCAACCAGAGAGTAAGAATAAAGATGCTGAAAAGCATGAATGTGTGGACGGGTCTGCCGTGTGTTCGTGACAGTTTCTTTTCAGGTGAAAATCAGTATTATTCCAAATTTTTGTGGTAATGTGACTAAGAATTTCCAGTCTTCCTTGTTTTATTACAATGTGAGGACTTTGGACTCCAGTTTGGTCCCTGCGTAATATTGTCTTTCTATTACGGATCAGGTTGATCGTAAGTCATTCCAGATACGCTGAATGACTTATTGTAATCGTTAAGATGAAACCTTCATCACCCTCTTTAGAGATCTGACCTCCTTCCTTCCTGTTTGGACGTCTCACAGGCATTGGTCCTTTACTGTTCTCCATCACTAACTGCTCGTGGAGGCAACGTTGTGCTCCGCTGAGGTAATTCCATTATAGCAGCTCTGCTTGCAATTACCAGCCTAATTCAAAGTTACCATTCATTAGCAAATTATCAGAAAAAGTTGCCAAAAATCAATTTGGACAACTTTATTATGCACACTACAAATTTCTGTCCTTTGCTTTTTAAAAGCAGCACTCCACTGACACTGCTCCTTTAAAGCTCTATAATGATCTTTTAATGGCATCTGATGCAGGAAATTGATGCTCTGTGCTCATGTTGCTGGACCTCAGTGCCTTTGATACTGTTGACCAGAATAAGGTTATGGCTGGGATCACTCAACATCCTTGTTAGGGTGAGCAGACACTGCTGTGGGGGTCCTCAGGGTCCATCCTGGGTCGATTGTTATTCTGTTTTTAGGTGTTAGGTGCATTTCTTATTATTTTTATGGATGACATTCAGTTCTACTTGACTTTTAAGCCTCGCCAGCTGCCCTGGCTGTCTGCCCTGGCTCACTCTGTATGTGGGATTAGTGACCAGCTCTCCAACTATTGTTTTAAACTCTGAAGCCACGATTATTGCTCCTCCTGATATGCACACAAGTCAACTGATTGCTTCTTTTTGCTGACCTGTGTTTGCAATCGTAGCGTAATGTTTGAGTCCTTATTGAACTTTCACATATAAACTCGATCTCACATTTCATTTCAGGAACATTACCAAATTGCGATCCGTAGTCTCCTCCTCTGAAATGGACCAAATTGTTCTTGTGTTTGTATCATTGTGTTTAGATTATTGTAATGCCCTTTTTACTGGCTTAAGGAAATCACCTCTGTTACTGCTGCACCCAGACACAGCTCACATTACCGCTGTGTTACTCTTGTTTTTACTTTGGCTCACCATTGATTTTAGAGCTCGTTTTAAGAGTTCACACTTGCATACGGAGCATTAAATGGACACGCTGCAGACTATTTGTCTCAACTTCTTGTTAAACACACTGCTGCTCGCTGTATCCACTCACAAACTCAAAACCTATTAGCTGTTCAGACAAGAGTCCAGACTCGAGGGGACCGAGCGTTTCAGTCTGTAGTCTCCAGCTCTGGGACAGTTTACCTCTCCAGCTCCGTGTAACTCTGTGGACTCTTTAAAAAACAAAAAATTAACAACTTTTCTGTTTTAATCAGGCCTCGTTATTCTTTTGTTATGTACGTGTTTGTTTTTTGTCTGAATTGTTGTTCAGCACTTTATGAATGTTGTATCTGTAAAAGACACGATATAAATCAACTTTACTTACTTCCTAATAGACTAGAGGAGTGAACAACTTTTTCACAAACTCATCTTCTCTACATCTCACATGAAAGTTCATGTTGGGAGGAAACTCGCCTGTTATGATGTTAAATTACTGAAGCCTGTTTACTGGGTAATGCTACACACAGTACAGGCCATAACTGATCAAAGCAGTGAAAGCAGAGCCAGGGTCAGCTTGACATGCACACTGGTCTGAAATCATCTTATCAAAAAGGATAAAAGGTTTCTGCACATGCGCAAACCACCACAAAAAGCCGCGAGCCTCTAGCTCAGAGAGATGCATGTAAAATGGAGACAGCTACAGTTTCCTATGAGCATGAAAACAGCAGCAAAAACAGCAAACATTCACACAAAAACAGGACATTGTGGTGGTTTAATGTGAAGTCATTGTGATGGAGTGGTGCACAGTGCTGTATTTAGTATGTACTCGATTAGAAGTGCTGAGAAATCAGCTCGTGGAGTGGGAGCAGGAAGTGCAGATATCGTATCCTTGGTTAGTCTGTCTGGACTGTGTGAACTTGCACACAGTGTTTAGCAGATGATTGGAATATGCTACTTGCAAACATACTGTTTTCACTTTTGCAAACTCCAGTTCAACCCGGTGCACACTTTAATTGTCATACCTGAGTCAGCAGTTGATGTTTTCCCACCTGACTCACTGTCAGCTCGCTGTCCTCCTGCACTGAAGTCACACACAAACATGTGATATTCAACTAAAAAAACAACGTAAAAAACTGAAGTTATCATAAGAGCAGGGTATGGATTACCTTTCATAACATACTAATAATAATACATTTTATTACTTGGCACCTTTCAAAATGTGCAAGGTCACATTACAACACAACACAACAAGAACAGTGTTAAATGATGGGAGCAGAAATGTAAAACAAAAAGGTGAAAGTTAAATAAAACCAAAGGTAAACAAACAGGATTTACAGCTGCACGGCACTAACGAGCTAACCGCACTAACGTGTTGCAGCTCTCGCATGGGGCGATCCATGTTAACTCGCTAACGGAGATTTGCTGCGTTAATGCGGTTATGGCATTAACGTCATTTTAACGAGATTAACGCTGACAGCACTAGCAACTATAGAACAATATAGACCACATAGACTGCTGCTGGCCGTTGATTACATTTCATTACATTAGCTAACATTTTGCACACAATAAGCAAAAACTTGTGTCGTGAAATAGCATTTTCATCTTCTTTACTTGTTCGTGTGCACGGGCGGTTAAACCTGTTTTTGTTAACCTGTCCCCTCTCCAACAGAAACGCTATTATATAATTAGACGACAATGTCAGAGAATAATACTAAAACTAGGGATGCACCGATACCGATACTGGTATCGGGTATCGGGGCCGATACTGTAAAATGTGTGTGTACTCATACTCGTAAAAGTTAACCGATACCATGAACCGATACTAACTTATTTCATTAATCAGAGGGTGGCTTGTCATTTCTGTTGTAGTTTTTTAGATTGGCCACTAGGGGGCCAATTATTATTTTATTTATTATTTATTTTATAATAATTATTTTGTTTGTTTGTTTACAATATGGACACTCTGCAATAATTTAACAGTTTATTTTATTCTCAAACCTAATTTGTATTTATTTTATTCCAAACAGAAGTGTTTATTTATTATTCTGAAAGCTCGAGACAGTGCCAATAGTTCAGTGATATTTTGTAAAATTACAATGTGGAGACTCTGCAATAATTTAACAGAAGTGCTTATTTTTCACTTGAAATTTTTTTGTGGTCATTTTTATTAAGATTTTATTTTTTATCGGCAGAGAATATGATAAAAACCAATTCATTGCATTTGTGTGTGTGTGGTAGAAGTATCGTTTTTTTTGTACTCTGTATCGGCAAGTACTCAGATCGAAGTATCGGTATCGTATCGGTTTGAAAAAATTGGTATCGTTGCATCCCTAATTAAAACACGTTGTTATTGCTGATGTGACTTTATTTTGTCATTGCCTACTAATGAGTTCTTTAGGGGTGCTACAGTGAAAGCGCACGAGCGTCTCATCACAGGGTCTAAACTGGGCAGTGGTGCCATCAGCTGGGAAAGACCAGATTTTCCCTCATGCTGCGAGTCCAAAATGTTATTTTCAGCTGTGACAATATTTAACTAAAAAGTGGGACTGACTGAGATGTGCAGTGTTCTGATTGGATGCTGCTGACTTGGTGGTGAAACACAGGCCTGCTTGGTGATTTATGTCGAGTCTTTCAGACTCACTGATTAATATTGAGTTTAATGCGTTTTGAGTAATGATGCTGGTTTTTCATCTTCGTGTTACATGTTACACAAAAGTGATTATTGTTATTATGAATATGATGTATTAGACATGAATTTGGAGTTGTACAAAGAAATGATTGGCAAAAGCAAATCCCAGAATCTGCCATTAAACACATTAAACAGTCTATTGATTGTGTCACACAAAAACCGAGACAGTTTTTGTGTGCAGATCTGGTAACTAGCCCTGCCCATCACACACACAGCAATATTTGCACGTTGTCTCTAAATGTATGGGTTTGTAGGAGGTGCAGTAATTACAAATAATAGTCATAATGAAACTCAGACTTTTCTATGTGGTTTTCAGCATTCAGCCTGTAAAGTCTGCATAACTGGAACAGTTATTAAGATGGCAAACAGAACACGAAGCAGTGAGAGGAAGAACTACTCCTGCACATGTCCCTCGCTTCTCTCTTTGCTTTCTGTTTTCCTCGCTGAGTGCAGCAGAGAAAGAATAACAGCAGGGCTGGGAAATGGAGATCTGATGCTCTTTATGCAAATCAAATTCCAAGACTGCCATTCATTTCCTTCACAGTACCTTGAGGACGGAAAGGGGAGTTGAAAAGCAAAGGGACAAAAACAGCGAGGAAAAGTTGAACCCGGGTCAGCTTTGAGCAAATATTTTTACAGAATCGGAGCAGAGCTTTGTGAAGGCCAGTCACTGAGCTGTATTCACTCCAGCTGAGCCGAGTGTTTAGTTACACTTCTCACTGACGCTGCACTCACATCCAGTGATAATAAAAAATCCACATTATAACTCTTCATCAACCTTAACCGCATCATCTGGGAAATTTGCCTTTATATCAATCATCCAGACGTTGTATAATAATTAGGGATGCACCGATACCGATACTGGTATCGGGTATCGGGGCCGATACTGTAAAATGTGTGTGTACTCATACTCGTAAAAGTTAACCGATACCATGAACCGATACCAACTTATTTCATTAATCAGAGGGTGGCTTGTCATTTCTGTTGTAGTTTTTTAGATTGGCCACTAGGGGGCCAATTATTATTTTATTTATTATTTATTTTATAATATTTATTTTGTTTGTTTGTTTACAATATGGACACTCTGCAATAATTTAAAAGTTTAATTTATTCACAAACCTAATTTGTATTTATTTTATTCTAAACAGAAGTGTTTATTTATTATTCTGAAAGCTCGAGACAGTGCCAATAGTTCAGTGATATTTTGTAAAATTACAATGTGGAGACTCTGCAATAATTTAACAGAAGTGCTTATTTTTCACTTGAAATTTTTTTGTGGTCATTTTTATTAAGATTTTATTTTTTATCGGCAGAGAATATGATAAAACCTGTTTTCCAAATCATTGCGTGTGTGTGTGTGGTAGAAGTATCGGTTTTTGTACTCTGTATCGGCAAGTACTCAGATCCAAGTATCGGTATCGTATCGGTTTGAAAAAATTGGTATCGTTGCATCCCTAATAATAATAACATCACATTTTGAATCTGACCTTCTTCAGCCATTTCATCTGTAGACGGACCGACTGTCTTAGGTTAAGAAGTGTTGGCTTTTTTGCTTTGTTTGCTTAAAAACGGTCTGTGGCTAACGTGATTTTCTCTCGTTAAGCACGGATTTCTTCAGATGAGAGACTGTGACGTGAAATATGATCTAAATGTATCCGTTTGATTTACAGGGATTATAACGACAGCAGTACTCGGGGAAAGGACCCTTCCAGTCAGATAAAAAGACAACAATGTTAGTGCCACTGATTTACACGTGTGTAAAGATGAGTTGTTTTCTCTTCTGTTTGTTGACAGAGCAACCGTCCAATCATCACAACTCCAGCCTTCCTCCGGTACCACCCCCTCATCGCCAACAACCCTCAGTAACAGCTCTTAGCCAAGCCCTGAGCGCCACACATCACACTGGCCAATCCCTGAACTCCACAAGGCAGCTAACCCCTCCTACTGGAAGCCCGGCCCCTGTGGCCGGCCAATCACCAGCAGAGCTGCAGACCACGCCCCCCGAGAGCGTCCCGCTGCAAGACAGCTGGGTGCTTGGTAGCAATGTACCTCTGGAAACAAGGTAAACTGTCTTTTTCAGCCATCTTACTTCACTTGTCTTTGTTCCACACTTGACCTGTAGCCTGTCAGCATTATCACAGTGACAGTGTAACCCAACTATGTGACGCCTCATCAGGCTGCCCAGTGGGCTGCGACGTCCTTAAACAGATGTTTTACCTCTACATCCTGAACGAGTCCCCCGAAAATCAAAAGGTAGCTAGAATAACAGAAAAACACTGTGGGAGGAAAAACAGCAAACTATACGTAGCTACAGTAGATCCTGGGGTTACCCTGCCCTCACCTTACAGCAGCTGGGAGAGGCCCTACTCATAACTGAAGAAGGTGAAGAAAACGGATGAAAGCAACAACACAGTCTGGATCCAAGTCCTTAAACTCTGCAGAATTCATTTTAGAAACAAACAAAAGAAAAAGAATAACAACAACAACATAATTATTATTATTATTATTTGTCTAAAGACTTAATTAAGCTAGGATAAGAAATACTTTCTCCCATGTATGTGGTATCGTTGTGAGAGTGGAGCACAATCGTTCTGTTAGTGCTGCAGAGGTTAGTCCAGGTCGTCTGTAATACACAACACTTTGCAGTGACCTCCTCTTCACCGCAGCTTCAAAAGTGTCCAGTTTGCAGCCAATCACAGAGCAGCCTGTTAGTGTCACGTATCTCAGCTCTCGCTAGTACACCACAGTAAGGCTGAAGCATGCTCGCCGTGAACACATGCTGGTCTTCTGAATGTGAAGCTTCCTGAAATCACTTAACTGTCAGCCGTTCGCTCATGTTCTGCTTTCTATAGGCAGACTGAGAGTCTGTGCAGCACATCAGCTTCTTTGTTAAAGTCTGTTTACTTTTCAGACACTTTGAAACACATTTGGCATTTCAAAGTGTTTAAGAACATCCCAAAGTCACTTTGTTTCCTCTCAGCAGTGACACAAGTTTGATTGGTTATTTTGACCCTTGAATCCTGGACCAGTCTGTACTTCTCCCTCTCGCTGTTTTTATTTAGAAAGTCTCTGTTTTCTTCAGTAGGGAGTAACATGTTTCTAGCAGCCATATAAAGGGCCATTGTTGCCTTCCACATGCATACATACAAAATATATGGGTGCAACTTTAGCTTTGACCCTGTACCTTTGTCCAATTTGCACTTCTTAAAAATAGTGAAAAAGAAAGTGATGCACTGATGAGAAAGAGATGCTCCAAGTGTTTTAGCTTTGTGCCTGTATCTGGCTGTATGTTTATAGGCATGTGACCAAGCATTCATCCACATGTATGGACAAAGAATGAAACTGAAAGCAGTGACGTCCACATGTGCTTTGACTGTCTAGTGTTCCCGTTACTGCCCGGGTAAAAACGCAATACCACTCGTAGCAGAAGGAGGCTGATTAGCTTGGTGAAGGTAAGCAGGGCAATGATTGGACCAGAGCAATGAAAGTAAAGCTATTTGGCAATTAGACTCTGATGACCCACTATAGCAGAACAGAATCCCAGCGGTGCTGGGTAAAAGAATAAGAGCAATCTTACCATGACAGGAAAATGACAGCGTCTCTATAGAGTATGAACCACACTAATGCAGCATTACCAAAGGCACAGAATACAGGCAGACACCTGCAATAAAGGCTGGCAAAGGTCAGGAGAGAGAAGAGAGCTCGCGATAAGGCTGCGAGTGGAGTTCAGGAGAAAGCTCTTGCAATAAGGCTTGTGTGTTGATAGAGGACATGGGAGAGAAAGGAGATGGATAATGTTGGAAGGCTGTCGGAGATCAGGAGAAATACAAGAGACAGTCTGTGAAAGCTCAGAGGCCGTTTGAGGCCCAGTTTGAGGCCCAGTTTGAGGCCCAGTTTGAGGCCCAGTTTGAGGCTCAGTTTGAGGCCCAGTTTGAGGCCCAGTTTGAGGCCCAGTTGACCTGCTCTACGTCCTGAGCTACAGCCACCCACACCCTGCCTGGTTCTGCTCACAGGACTCAGGATGGGAAACATCAGAAAGGAAGCAGGTCAAACTGATTGCTGTGGTCCAGGCAAACATCTTACATTATGTGGTTTGTATTGTAATTATTTAATGTAATTAATTTAATTTAGTCAATGTCATATCCCAGGAGAGAAACCTGGCTGGCACCCCAGAGATAAAAGTCTACTTATTAAGCCCCTTAACTCCCCCCCTAAGCAAACCATCACAGTTGCTGTGTAGATCTGTGAATCAATGTGTTGTTCACTTATGGCATACAGTGTCATGGGCTGTGTGTGTCCGGCAGGAACCAAAATGCAGCCTCCAGCAGGCAACAGGTAAACTCAAAAAAAGGCTTTATTGTTGAACACCTGGAAAACCAGCACTAACTACACAGGGAATACGAAATAAACCAAACAGGCAGTCTGGGCGAACACACAGTGTGGAGGGAGAACGCGACGCTGGAGGGAACAAAACAAAGGGCTTACATACACAAGGAAGGAGCTGCACTGTAAAAACTGTAATATAAAAGCATTTTGCTGTGTATTTTACAGTTTTGTTCTGTTTTTCTAGAACATCATTAAATTCACATAAATAGACTGATTTTACATTTCAAATGTAAATTAACGTAAAATCACTGTAAATGTAATAAAACATAATTTTCGTGATTATTAAATGTATCTGTCTGTACATGAGCATATTTAGATTGTTAAAATAATTCACAAATGTGTCATAATTTCACAAATATCTGTCTGTTATTTGAAAGATCGAGCTGTTAAATTCAAATGTGATGCTGTGGAAAAATATATAAAATGATTCGTATAAACTTTTTTTACATCAAATAATAATAATTATTATTGTTTTTTAGGGCGATCGTGGCTCAAGAATTGGCAGTTCACCTTGTAACCAGAAGGTTGCCGGTTCGAGCCCCGCTTGGACACTCTCGGTCCGTGGGCAAGACGCTTCACCTACTGGTGATGGGCAGAGGGGAATTGTAAAGCGCTTTGAGGGTCTCATAAAGCGCAATATGAATGCAATCCATTATTATTTAAACCAACTGTTAACTGTATATTTCTGTACCTTTAAGTATTTTTATTCATATTGCTACATTCATTGACCATGTTTATAGGTAATTTCATTGTTTGATCACATTAAAATGTTCCTAATTTAATGTCTAAAAGCACTTGAAAAAGGCAGAATCTCATGTAAAAGTAGGGCAACAAACTGTATTGTCATTACTGGAAATAACCGTATATTCATGGGAAAGTTATTTTCTGGTATTATTTTGGCCCAGCTGCTAGGATATTACTGTTTTATAAGTTTTTTTTTTTACGGTGTGGGACTAATTAACACAACACAGGATGCAAAGCTGAACGTAACACATGAGACGAGCTACCTTCAAAGGACTCTCCAGGAGCGCTCACAGTGCAACATGCCTCATTTCCCCGCTCATAGAGGCAGTTTTCTTTTCTTCTGTCTAGCTTTCACACACGTTCATACTCAAGTTAAAGCACTGGAGAGCAACTTTGGTATTGTGCCCAAGGATATTTGGCATGCTGACTGGAGCAGCCAGGATCAAACCTTGTGATTGGTAGATGACCTGCTCCACCTCCTGAGATACAGCTGCTCCATCACCCCATCTGTAGCCAGTCCTGTTAGTGATCTGGCCTAAGAAGAACAGCAGGGGAACGGAGCATATTTTTGATAAATCCCACCCTTGATGATGCCGCACAGCAAGAAGGTCCTGAGTTCAATTCCAACATCAGGCCGGGGTCTTTCTGTGTGGAGTTTGCATGTTCTCTCCGTGTTTGCGTGGGTTCCCTCCGGGTACTCCGGCTTCCTCCCACCGTCCAAAGACATGCAGCTTGTGGGGATAGGTTAATTGGATAATCCAAATTCTCACTAGGTGTGAATGTGCGAATGAATGTGAGTGTGAATGGTCGTCTGTCCCTATGTGTTAGCCCTGAGACAGACTGGCGACCTGTCCAGGGTGTACCCTGCCTCTCGCCCTATGACAGCTGGGATAGGCTCCAGCGCCCCCCGCGACCCTGAAAAAGGATAAGCGGAAGCGAATGGATGGATCCCACCCTTGATAGCAACTTATACAACTGGCATGAAGTTAGCCTCTCGTGTTGTTCACACGATCCTGACTGCAGG
>NC_140444.1:39023365-39033365 GCF_963576455.1 Neolamprologus multifasciatus | reverse complement strand
GTGCAAAGCAGTGTTTGTGCTTTTAGTTTTGCAAACTCAGTGAGTGGTTTTGCTATAAGTGTTAATAGTTTTAGGAATTGTGCTATAAGAATCACAGTTAGGGTTTAAGCATTCAGAAAAAACTGTAAAATATGTTTCAATAAAATATTGCTGCTGAATTTTGTTGTCTTATTCAGTTTTGCATTATGTTATTGTTTTGACCATAAGTTTAACAGTTTTGAAAATAGTATGTAAGTACATGCAAAATGTCCTGTACGTACAAAGATTTTTGGCAGTTGTTGTGTCTGAGTGAGAAAATAATTCATGAAATTTGAGAGATGTAGTCATCGAATGCATTTTGTGCCAAAACAATGATAACTGATCCTCAGTTTAGCCCACATAGACCTCTGTTGTGCTCACTGTGTGAGGAGTTTTGCAAAAGTGACCTAAGTATTGAGAAATGTGTCCTAGCGTCTGTAAAAAACTGTAAACATAATTAACTTGTTACAAAATCACATAGAAATTATGATTTTTGTTTAAAAACTAGAACATACTTAGTACCCTTTCTCTCATTTGTAATCATGCATAATGATGGGAGGCAGACACATTTCTTATCTTTCACAGTGATGCAGCCAGCCTCACACACACAGACACTAATCTGCCATCGAAGCCGAATCATGTCTGCGCACACAAAATCCAGACATCAGGGTCATTTTCATTATTCAAACTCAATTTCTAATTACAGATGTTGGGGATGTTTCAGGGGAAATAAACAGACTTTGCAGTGGTTTAAGATTCACTGTCAAGGAGAATTATTACAACAAAGAAATAAGCTGAGTTTGTGTTTGTGGACTAAACAATAAAAAATGCATCATTAAACAAAAATAAGCTAAAATCAATTAAAGCACATAAAGTACAGTTAAAGGTTTTGTGACACATAAACCAGCTAATAAAACTTTACTGCAGGTCTCTGCATGATAATGACTGATAATCTGTAGTTGCCATGGCAAACTTCACAGACCAGATCTACCTGTGGTAGCAGGGTGTTACCACATTACCACATGGGGGGTTGCTCTTGGTCCTTTAGCTCCGTCCCTGCCAAGAAGGCAGAAGCTGCAATACACAAAGACTGTGGTCATAATGGAATGAGCCAAACGTTCTAGTTCTTCCTGTTTCCTGTTAACATGTCTTTTCAAATAATTGATCTGCAAAGACGACTGAACTTAATCAAACAGACCAATATCTCACATTATTAGCCTAGACTGTCAAACAGTATGCTAACATTTGCTCTGAGAATAGGTTTGGGTCCATTAATGCTAACATCGTGAAAGGTGAAACTATCCCCCATAACAGCTGATGAATGATAAACGCCATCCTAAGATTGGCGCTGCCTACAAATCTGTTTTCCCCTTTGATTCCTGCAGATTCGCATGTGTCAGTATTTACGGTAAGACCCAGTTAAAAGAAGCACGTCACTGCAAATAAACAGATGACAGTCACTCTGAAGAAGAACTTACAATGAGGAATTCTCAAATTAGTGAGCTGAGGATGGACTTAACCTGTGCTATTTGATCTCAGAACCACGCTGCAGTAAACTGGATTGCCATGGTAACTAATGGCTGCTTTGAGTACCTGTGCCATACTGTGAGCATGACAGGTGCACATAAGCAACGGTGTTTTTAAAGCAGAAATTCCAGGATCAGAACTGCTCAAAGACTATAGCAGTGTGCTGTGTTTCTATACTATATTTGTCATCTGGAGGCTTGACTTCTTAAAAAAATGAATAATACAGAAGAAAGATTGTAACAAGTACATAGTGATGAAAGACAGCAGTTCATTGCTTGCTCCAGTCTATAGGCATCAAATGAATAGAGTTCCCCACTGTGCTGCACATTAAGTGGATGACTTTGAAATGGTGGCCTCAGCTGAGAAGAGAGAAAATACAGATATTTTGGAAAAACATATTCAAAAACAACTTTCAGTTTCTCTGAAGACAATAAATAAAACACAAAGAGAATTAAACATTTGTGCCTCCCAGATTTTTGTTAGGTCATGATGTCATTTCAGATTAGATTAACACTCCAAAATAAAACATCAACACATCATTTTGTGAACTTTTAAACAATGACATATTCTTTTTTTATTTTTTATTTTTGTGGCCTTCATGACAAGGATGACCAACATACACATGTGTATGTGATCTTTGCCAGTCCTCTTTTTTTCTGGTCTGTTATGTTGTCTATCAAAGAGATAATAACAATAAATAACAATAAATCCCACAGATAAAACATTCAAGTAACAACGATCAAAACACAGAATGAACCTGTGTGAGCTCAGGAACCGCACACTGCCACAATGATATTAGTGGGGTAATGTGCTGAGCCAGAAACATGCAGGAACATCTCCATCAGTGTTCAGCGTTCTTGTTCATGCTCAACAGAGGCCAGGCAGCACATGTTGCTCCCACCTAGATTGTAGAAGCATCCAAGAAACAGGACAGCTAGCATCACTCAAGCCTGCGGACAGCATAGAGACCTGAAGCCTGTGGAAGACATCGGTTCTGACAAACAGGGCAAACCCTCAGCAGCACAGGTCGTCCAACCAACTCGACATCCCCACAACCCCAAGACAGAGCAAGAGGTGCCCACCTTGCCCCAGAGAGCCAGGCACAGGGACTGGGCATCACGGTCACAGGGATGACCTGCGGTTTGCAACATGTGGGCAAGCAGAGGAAAGGCCTTACACATCCATGCCCTGCAACAAATCACATCACCCAAGCCAGGAGGGGGAGGCATGGCATCCAGACAAGGGACTGTAGAGGGAGCAGTGCACCATAAATCCATTGTGGTAGGACACAATGATTCCCAATCGTGTCCAAAAGAATAAAAAACTCAATTAACTCATGCTGGAGCTCCAAGAATGATCAGGTGCTGCCTGCAGGGAATGACTCTAAGCAGCAGACTAGAAGACTTAATAATGAAAAACATTGACCTTGTGTCATCTCGTTGCAATAAAACCAGGAGCAATGAAGCCAACTGTATACTTAAATAAATCCACTCAATAATAATAATAATATGCTGCGCTTCAATGTTTTTTAAGGGACAGAATTTCCTTTATTTAAGGAAGTTTGTTCAATAAGGAAATTCAACCAATCATTATTACTAAGCAATTGTTAACATGACATATTATTGTTACATATTATTTCATTTTAGACCAAATTCATGATTGTAGTTTGTAACTGCAGTTGATAATGTGGGTGACAGTGATTAAAACTGTAGGTGCAGAATAAGTGAGGGCTGTATTATGGACACCTATTGGTTTGCATTTAGAGGTCGTCATGCTGTCTTTGACAAACACATGCACACACCACTTTGAAGCGTTGATGTATTCCCCCCACTGATGCTTTGTGCAGGGGGCTTATGTTAATGACACACAAGACAGATGTCGAACCAAGTGTTACCATTTTCTAATAATTGTTAGTTTAAAGCTAAAGTTAATCCTAATTTATGCTTGATGAACATGAACACTTTTTCAAGATTCAGATTATATGTTAAAGTTTCTTTTTGCCAGTTTACTGTGTTACAAAGTTATTTACTGGCATGGTTACATTGTTGTTTTCTTCTGAAATAACTCCGTTTGGTGGTCCTGTACCAGACACACATTCACAAACTGTTCTGAGTTGTGTGGATTTTGTATAAGCTGAGAATGAAACCAAAGATAAATGACGAAATGCATGTAAATTAAAAATATTATGTCACCATGGCGATGTGTGTGAGTAAATAGAAATGTGTTGTTATAGCAGATACAACATTTACACTTGACTGCATTTTTGTTAAACAAGCATCAACATGGTTCTAAGCCTCTTTGTGTCAGTTCCATTGTAATCAAGACCAGATGATTGTTAAGTGTCTTAATGTAAAACAGGTTGAAAATAGTGCCTATGAAGTGATATTGTTACAAGATTAGTTGGGGCTGACAGCGTGCTACTTTCAGCTAAGAACACTGCTTACAATCATTTCACACTTGCTTATCCGTCTGTCTCTTTCTGCTGTAATCGATTCGTACTGCACACATGCACACGCTTTATTCTGCTATCTACTTCACTTTCCATGTTTTTTGGGAAGTTCCAATAATATGTCTTTATTCAGAAACCCAAATCCTCAAGTTCATATTCAACAATTGGTCTGTCCTAAAAAAAATCTGATTTCTTCATTTCTTTTGGATATTTGTCAGACTTTAATGTTTCGGATCATCAAACAACTTAGACAAAGACCTAAGATAAACTAAGTAAATACAAAATGCATTTTTTAAATCATGTTTGCAATTATTAAGGGGAAAAAGCTGCCTGGCAGTATGTAAAAAACATACATGCCACCTAAACTTAATTATCAGTTGTGCTTAGAACTGCAATCATGTGTTTGGCAACGAGTTTGGAAGAATAATTATTGAGCCACACTGGAGTTTTTTGACTATGAATAATATATATGTTTAAGGTCATATCAAAGCATGTCAGTCTGATCTGGTAGGACTTTGATTAGGTCACTGCAAAACCATCATTTCAGTTTCTTTGAGTCATTCATATCTAACCCAAGTGAACTTGAGCTTCAGGACACAAACATTGTTCTTAAGAATTTTGTGGTAGAGAGCAGAGTTCATGGTTCCACGTCATCAGCAAAGCCACCTCAGACTCTAAAACTACCACTGCCATGTTTGACTGTTGGCATGATGTTCTTTTTATGATATGCAGTGTTTCTTTGCCAGGAGTTTAACTTTATTCACACCAGTCTGTAGTATATGTTTCTAAATATTTGGGGGATCAATCTTTGGCTCATGTGAGACGAGCATTTGTGTTGTTTTTTGTCAGCAGTGGTTTTCACCGTCCCACGACTTCCATTTATGCCCTCTCTCTTTTTTTTATTGCGCTTGGAATAATTTTAAGAGACTGGCTACTCCAAGAAAGGTTCACTACTCTTCCAAGGTTACCTTCATTTGTGGATAGTGACTCTCGCCAGGACTGACAGTGACTTTGTTCTCTGTTCTTTAGTTTCTATAAATTGTTGCTTTTTGTGATCTTACAGCTTACTCCTCTTTGTCATTCAGGTTATATGTAAGAAATGTCTTCATTCAACATTTCTGGTATTGATCCAGACTGTGGCTTGTGAAATTGAGCTCAGCATTCCAAAAAAACTTTATTAAAGACCAACTCCCAAAACTACTTGGACTCAAGTGCTTGATTAAGGACAGTTTTTTTCTTCTTTTTTTGAAATAATGAAAATTCAGGGCTACTCAAGGTCTTGAATAATAGCTTGTAGTACCATATTACCCTATTAGAGCACTTCGCTCTCACACTGCAAGCCTACTTGTTGTATTTAAAAGTAGAATGGGAGGCAGAGCCTTCAGTTTTCAGGCCCCTCTTCTGTGGAACCAGCTTCCAGTTTGGATTCAGGAGACAGACACTATCTCTACTTTTAAGATTAGGCTTCAAACTTTCCTTTTTGCTAAAGCATATAGTTAGGGCTGGACCAGGTGATCCTGAATCCTCCCTTAGTTATGCTGCAGTAGGTGTAGGCTGCCGGGGGATTCCCATGATGCACTGGGTGTTTCTTCTTTGGTCACCTTTTTCACTCATGTGTTTATAAACCTCTCTGCGTTTAATTATTACTCAATATAATCTCTGGCTCTCTTCCACAGCATGTCTTTGTCTTGTCTTCATTCTCTCAGCGGTCGCAGCAGATGGCTGAGCCTGGCAGTGCTGGAAGTTTCTTCCTGTTAGAAGGGAGTTTTTCCTTCCCATTGTCGCCAAAGTGCTTGGTCATAGGATTTTATGTGATTGTTGGGGTTTTCTCTTTTTTCTTTTTATTATTGTAGGGTCTACCTTACAATATAAAGCGCCTGGAGGCGACTGTTGTTGTGAATTGTTGTTGTATACATAGAATTGAATTGAACTGAATTAATTAGCCGAATGAGACATAAAGGAAAGCATTTTCATATGTGGTGGAATTAATAATAAATCACTTAAAAGTACAAGACAAAAAAGAAGAAAATGTAACAAAGTGATTTTAAAGTTTCAACTATGTTTTAACTCATGTTGCAGTGAGGTCACAGAGAGAGAGAGAGAGGATGATAAGGTGTGCATGGATGTGATTGGGTTTAAGAGTACCTGTGGAAGTTGTTCTTCCCTTTGTCTGTGGAACATTGGATCTAAGAGTTCATCGTCATCGTCTCAGTTTGTCTCCTCTCTAAGATCTGAACAAAATCAGCAACAGCACTAATTCATCTCCTTGATTTATGTGGTGGTTTGTTATGTTGATGTAGATGTTTGTACTTTTTTAAATTGATGAGTTAATGTACCAAAATATAATACAGTCATCATTTCTGGGTAACAAACTCCTGGCATGAACTTAGTGTAATGTAATGAATGTAATTACAAATCCTTCCTTATTGTTTTGGGCCATTGTTTGGTTGAGTGATTGAGCATCTCTCATGCCTTTGATTACACACTAAAACACTACTTTACACAAAATCAGTCCGTGATTCATCTGCTGGTTTCTCACTTTTGCCTTCTTTGCCTCTCTCTGTCTCTCTCTTCACATATTGCCCACAGGCACGTATTAATTGAAGAGCCCTTCTTATAATTGGTTCTAATTGTTAATCACACAGCCCTATTAGAGAACAGTCTAATTAGAATTACAGATGATCATTAGCTGAGGTCCTGTCATTAATTGAACATTGTGACCTTGATAATTACTGTAGGCCTACATGGATTCTATGTGCTAAATAGAAATTTCATATTTACTCTGAAATTTTCCAAAGACGGATTTTTTCTTTTAATGAACCTCTAGAAAGTCATCTTTATATGACCCATTGTCCTTTGGTTGACTGTAGTAGAGGGCTAATAACCTGTTTATCTTGCTAGTGTCAATAACAAGATGAGCTCTCTGACAGCTTTTTCATCTTCATTCTCAACAGTTTCTGTCTGAGAACTCAAGAAATGTAGCCTGTGGTAGCAGCTTTAATTGGCTTTGTTTTTCAGGTGATTATCTTTCAGGTAATACTGACGAACCTGGCAGTCTGTCCAGACTGTGCCCGCTCATTTGCCTACCTGTATGTCAGCTGTTATAGAAACACCTGTGACACTAAGATGGATAAGCAATTCAAACTAACTTCCCTACAGAATAACCAGGCTATGATGTGGCCAGAATATTTGTCTGCGTGAACATTTTCGACACTTCTTATTGACTTAATAGATATTACAAAACTCTCAAAGATGTCGTTAACATCCTAAATACGTCAAGTATCCCAAACAAATATTGTTAACCCTGTGATTGCATTTTATGTTTAACTACAATTAGCTGTAGATGTAGATGAATGATGGGTCATAAACTAAATGAGGGCTTGATGTTAGATTTGGGAGAGTACAGAGTTTTGGAAGTGTACAGCCTGCGTGAAAAAACTCATTTAATCACTGGATGTCATCCATTGGTTATTGAATCGCAATTTTAAAGCTTTAACATTCATGTTTTGGTTACTGCCATGTTTGCTTTTCTGAGCCAGAAGTGACCATATTTGGATGAAAGACTGTAAACTAGCTAGCTATCTTTAGTTAGTAGCCGCATCTGTTCAAAACAGTCAGAGGCGCAAAGAGCGGTAAGAGCCAAGATGGGGTCTCTGCATCATAGAAATAAAACCTGGTGTACCACATTAGCTACCTAACACTGTTCTCACATGGCAGAGTTTCTTATTGTAAAATGTTGGCCATTTTATCTGTCGAGAGTATTCACCACTGTTATTGTAGTTGTTTAAGTAGCTCACGACGCTAATGCTAAGGCTATTGAGGCAATTGGAGGGCTACACAACGTCATCAGTGAGCTAAACTAAACACCTGGATAGCTTCGTAGTGATTGCAGGAGATTTTAACCACACCAGTTTAAAGGCTGTGCTCCCCAAGTTCAAGCAATGTGTGGATTTTAAAACCAGAGGAGGGAGCATGCTGGACTTTGTGTATACAAACCACCCAGATGGATGCCCCCCACACACACACCTCGGCTGCTCTGATCAACTTTTCATTATGCTGGTGCCTGCTTACAAACCACTTCTGAGGCATAGCAGGCCAGTAATGAAACTGTCACGGCTGCCAAGGCGAGCCGTGTGGTGTTGGAGGGAGAAAGGACCCAAAATGCAGGCAGTAGATGATAATGCTAGTGATGTTTATTTACAAAGTGGCGTAGTGGCAAAACAAGCAATGAGGGATGACAAATAACTAAAGAAACCTAAACTGGGAAAACTAAATAACAAACCTGAGATGATACCAAACAGTGTGAGAGGCAGAGAGACGCAGACAAGGAAAAGGACACCGTGGAACACAGACGAACCGGCAACAGGCAGGAGAACACACAGGAGTCCAAAAACAACCAAAAGAAACCCCCCGAAGCACAGAGAGCAGATCCAAAACAGTTCGGGAGGCCGACCCGGAGGACGGCGGCACAGCAGTCCAGAACAGTTCATATCCGGAGGCCGGCCACACAGAAGGCAGTGGTGACGGCGACACAAGTCCGGAGGCCGGCCGCTCGGAAGGCAGCGGCAGCGTTCAGGAGGTCGTCCACAGTGGCGATGATGCCCAACAAGCGGCCTGGCAGATGACCGACGATGGTGAGGCGGCAGTTGGGGACCTGAAGGCGCCGTGGCCCCTGCAGCACCAGGCGAGGCAGAAGCTGAAGCGGAGGCTGCTGCAGGCGAAGCGGAGGATGCTGCTGCTGCAGGCGAAGCGGAGGATGCTGCTGCTGCAGGCGAAGTGGAGGATGCTGCTGCTGCAGGCGAAGCGGAGGATGCTGCTGCTGCAGGCGAAGTGGAGGATGCTGCTGCTGCAGGCGAGGGTGGCGCTGCAGGCGAGGAGGATGGCCGGACGGGCTCCTCGGACCCCCCAGCAAAAATAGTCACAGAACCAATGCTAGTGATGTTTATCAACAAAGTGGCGTAGTGGCAAAACAGGCTCCTGTACATTGGGTTTAGCTCATGATTTCACAGAGACTAATAGAGAAACTCTCCTTACTTGGCCTGAACACCACCATATGTCTCTGGATCCTGGTCTTTCTGACTGAGAGACCTCAGTCTCTCCATGTTGGGAAAAACATCTCCAAGCCTATTACACTGAGCACTGGATCTTCTCAAGGCTATGTTCTCAGCCCACTGTTGTTTATGCTGCTAACATACAACTGTGTATCTAGATATGAGGGTAACCTAATCATTAAGTTCGAATATGATACCACAGTGGTGGGACTGATTCGTGGAAATGATGAATCATTGCATTGAAAAAAAGTTGAACACCTTGAGGGCTGGTGTAGGGAGAACCATCGGGTGCTAAATGTAGCCGAAACATAAAAGGTGATCACCGACTTTCACAAGGTGTGGATCAAGCATGCTCCCCCCCTTCAGCATCAGCGGCCAATCAGTAGAGGGAGAGGAAGATGTCAGGTTCCTAGGTGTGGAGATCTTGCAAGGTCTGAACTAGCTTCAGAAAATCTCAGTGATCCAAAAATCGGCCCAGCAAAGAAAAGGAGTTTGAAACAAGTCCCTCTCCTCACCAGCATCCTCAGAATTTTTTTAAGATGAGTGGTTGAGTGTTCTAACATAATGTGTGTCAGCATGGTATTCTAGCTGCAGTATGTCAGACAACACATGACTGCAGAGACTAGTTGGAGCTTCCTTTCCTCTGTCCAAGACCTCTGCAGGAGTAGGCCACTAAACATCATAAAGGACCCCTCACACCGTATCCATAAATGTTCTTAACTGATGCCATCAGGCAAACGGTTCCACGTTAAAAGAGGCTGAACCTACAGACTGAACCTACAGACTGAACCTGCAGACTGAACCTGCAGACTGAACCTAGAGACTGAACCTACAGACTGAACCTACAGACTGAACCTGCAGACTGAACCTGGAGACTGAACCTACAGACTGAACCTGCAGACCGAACCTACAGACCGAACCTGGAGACTGAACCTACAGACTGAACCTGCAGACC
>NC_140444.1:38995865-39018365 GCF_963576455.1 Neolamprologus multifasciatus | reverse complement strand
AATACATGTACCGCCGTTACGTATTTAAAATACAAAATATGAGTAACTGTATTCCGTTACAGTTACCGTTTAAAAAGGTGGTATTTAGAATACAGTTACTTTGTTGAAATAAATGGATTACACGGTAGATATAGATATATATATATATATATAGATATATATCTATATATATATATATATATATATAGATATATATATATATATATATATATATCTATATATATCTATATATATATATATATATAGATATATATAGATATATATATATATATATATATATATATATATATATATATATATATATAGATATAGATATATCATAAAAACCCCTTCAGTGCTTTTCTTTCTCCCCTGCAACACTTTCAAACTGTCAAAGCAATTTACTCCTTGTTAGATTGTGTGCAAGAAGGAAGAAGAGAAAAAACAGAGTCAGAGGGGAGTTGTTCTTTTCCAAAGGTCATTGATTCCCACAATAGAACTAAAGCAATTACAGCTGAAGCTCAGACGGTCCTTGGACATGTAGATCCCTCGCCACTGGCTTTGTGGGCGGTGTGGTGTTGGTGGGTGGGGAGGGGTCGGGGGAGGGAGCGACTGTAATGTCCACATTTTGACGTTTTTCTCGAAATAGAATTACGACTTTAATCTTTCAGCTTTATTCTCAGAATGCTCGGTGATATCTGTGTTTCTTCGTGTGGCCCTGATACTCGTAGTACTTTGTAGTTACAAACAATATCTGACCATTTAAAACAGTTACATGTATTTTCATTTTCTCTGGCTTTTTCTTTCTCATCTTCTTCACCTCCTTCACCACTACTCCCCTTCTCATCCCTCTCATCCTTTTCCTCGTCACATTAAGCCTCACTCCTGAACTGCAGTTAGGGGTGTAACAGAACAAGACCTACTTGATCATGATGCATTTAATCTCAATATTGTCGCACGTTGTTATTGTCAGCTGACAAGAGATGGCTAAACAACAACATAACTTACAAGCTAACGTCATACTGAGTAACAGTTTGATTACGTTGAGTTTATTTGCTAAATGTCACATTAGGCGAGGTTAGAGCCATTTCAGAAAAGTTTCAGTAACAGCAACCACAGTCCTGCATAGCTGAGCAGGAGTGGGTGGCAGGCAGGACCACGCTGTGATCTGAGATACAAGGCGGAAAGAAGAACGCTTTTTAAGAAATAAATGTCATAAGGTGGGAAAATAAACTTCCTGTCTGAACTAAGGAATGACAAAAAGTGAGTGTGAAGCCAGGGAAGACACAGTGCTGTGAAAAAGTATTTTCCCAGAGGCCTGACTTTGGAATTCTTTGCATATTCATGACACTTAAATATTTCAAGTCATCAAACAAATGTTAAAATTATATAAAGATAACCTAAGTACATACAAAAAATGTAATCTTTCTATAATATTTTAATTGAAGGGACCGTCCCGACCCTCCTTGTTAATAATGAATTAACTGTGATTGGCCACATTTCTGGGAAAGCTGAGTTCAGCTTCACTCAGAAGAAACTCAGAAACAGATGAGACAACGCATGGATGGAGTCTACAGTAAACAACATATATACACACCAGTGAAAGAACAAAATAAATTTTAAGTTAAAAAACTGTTGTGTAAGAGTGTTAGACTTTGTGTTAATAAATAACACGTGCACTATAAATTTAAAAAAACAGGTGGGTGGAATCATATTTGTCACATTCATCTTTCATCTGCCACAGAGTGAAGTTATTATTCAGTTTTATAGAGACAGGAATGATCACCTGAAGCAGGTTGAACCAGTCTGAGCTCTGTAGCCTCGGTAGTGTGGAGCGTCTCATCAGCTGTCCCTGATGGAGAGCAGTTTGTAGCTTGTTCAGTGACCTCCTGGTACTCACTGACTCTGATGGTTCCAACTTTGTGATTCAGTTTGTTGTTCCTGCTGGCGTCTCTGCACTGATGCTGCCCGGTACACAATCTATCAATACATAGTTTATCAATACAAGTATTAGATATATTAGTCACAACTATGAAGAAACTATAAAGGAAAAACCTGAAATGTAAGAAACTACAGGAGCATTCACCGCAATGAGACCAACCCCCAAAACAAGTTTCACAGGTGGTCCACTGACACTTTTTTTTTTTTTATACTAGTTTTGCATTTGGCTACGGTCACTTTGGTAGCGTAAGGCGATACTTGGACTGATGGACTAATCCTTGTATAGTGTTTTTCTACTTTACCTGACCACTTAAAGCGCTTTATGCCTCATTCGCCCTTTCATACAAGCACTTTCTTTCTATTTAACATTCACGTGCATTCACACTGCAGTGGATGCAATGGAGAGCAACATGGAGTTAGTATCTTGCCCAAGGATATTTGGCATTCAGAGATAAAAACATCAACCTTCCAATTAATAGACGACCTACCTCTTGAGCTATAGTCACCCCCTAAACCTGGACTCTAGAAAGGATGTGCAGGTAGTCCAAAACCTCCAGGATAGCACATCAATATTGACATTTTGCTACCATCTCAGTCTCAAGGGCCTGGAGGAGATTTCAGGAAACAGGCAGTAACTCTAGGATAGCTGGACAGGTAACTGTACAGGTGCAGTCCTGTAGCAGAAGTATCTGCTCCTTTGTGCAACGAGGAACAGAGCCCTACAAAATAACCTCCAACTGGTGTGAATGTCTCCAACCAAAAGCTCCTGAGGAAAGCCTGAGGGTTCAGCGTCCTCTAGTGGGCTCTGTGAACACTGTCTGGCACAATGGAGGCTTACTGGCATTTGCCATAGAATACAGGAATTGGCAGGCCCACCATGGGCACCCTGTGCTTTTTGCAGGTACACCCTGAGCACATGTTGCAAATGTGCAATGGTATGGAGAACGTTCTGCTGCCTTCATTCAGCATAATGTTCTGGGGAGGCACAGCCATGAAGGGCCACACATGCACAGACCTCTGCAGGCTACTTAATGGCACCCTGACTTCCATCAGGTCCCGGCTGTACTCCTTGGATCCATTGTCAGACCCTACACTGGTAGAGTCGGTCCTAGGTTCTTCCTGGTGAATGACTATTTCATGTGAGCATGCAGGCAGCTCATTGATGCCCAGGTCCAGATCCCCTGAGAGGAGAACCCTCCCCACACCCAGGATGGCGTCTGTCATCTCATTCGGAGCCCTTATGCTGCACATGGGGGCCACACAAATCACTGAGTACTGTTTTGTGTTACAGTGAAGTTTTTGGCTGCCAAGTTCCATAATTTCTTCGTCTTGATTTTCAGCGTGAGTATCTGTAGGTAGTACAAGGGGCAAAACAGGCGTCTATAGCTCAGCCTGCAGGGGCTCAGCCTGTAGCTCTCCATGAGACTTCTCTGTGGGTATCTTCTGGTTTAAAAACAGTTAGCCCTCACAGTGAAGTCATTCTCACCCACACACACACACACACACACACACACACACACACACACACACACACACACACACACACACACACACACACACCAACAAGAAGATTGGTGATTTATGTTTCTGAGCATTTTCATATTTCTGCGTCTCAGGTGCTATATGTTCTTTTTCCTTTTGTTTTTATTAGAGATGCAGCATTGGTACATTACATTGTGCATTTCTATTTGTGTGCTATCCTTTTATTATATTTTCTCCTAACTTCCCTTTTTTCTGTTCTTCCTGTCAGCTTAGACATTGTCAGTTTTCAATTCAATTATATTCATATAGCGCCAAATCACAACAACAGTCACCTCAAGATGCTTTATATGGTAAGGTCGACCCTACAATACTACATGCAGAAGAAAACCCAACAATCATGTGACCCCCTATGAGCAAGACCTTTGGCGACAGTGGGAAGGAAAAACTCCCTTTTAACAGGAAGAAACCTCCAACAGAACCAGGCTCAGGGAGGGGCGGGGCCATCTGCTGTGATTGGTTGGGGTGAGAGAAGGAAGACAGGATAAAGACATGCTGTGGAAGAGAGACAGAGGTTAATAACAGATATGATTCAATGCAGAGAGGTCTGTTAATACATAGTGACTGAAGAAGAAAGACCCAGTGCATCATGGGAAGTGCTCTAATAGGGTGATATGGTACTACAAGGTCATTAAGATAAGATGGGGCCTGATTATTTAAGACTTTGTATGAGAGTAGCAGGATTTTGAATTCTGGATTTAACAGGAAGCCAATGAAGGGAAGCCAATATATTATTACATTGTCTTATTATATTACATTATATTATACATATAATGTAGTGACTGGAAGAACACTGATAGAAATCAATCAATAAACAGATAAAATAAAAAGAGGAGCCTCTAGAGAATTTATAAAATCTTGGAAAAGCAAAATGTTTTTGGCACATTGTGCATCCAGATCATAATTCTGATTGCAAATGCTGCCAAACAGAACAGGATTTAAAAAACAAAGAAACTGCCAAGAAGGCCTGACCATGCATACGACAGCTAAACGACAGAGCCTTGATTTCAGAGGACACAGTGATAAAGACTTAATTGGAGAAGATTCAGAAGTAAACTGAAGCTTACTACGCTTCCTGAGAAAGTGCTCACACCTGCTGACATAGAGTTGTTATACATTCTGAGCACTGACCTGAGGGGATTGCTCATTTTAACCAGCTTCCCATGAGCGTACAGCACTGTGACTACAACAGACCAAGCAGTTAAATGTTTTCCTCTGTAAATATTCTGGACATTAGAGGTGAGACAGCGTGGACGCTGTCACTGTGGGTGGGCTGAACTGGGCGCAGACAGGGGTAGTCAGTCTTTTTCATGCTGCAGATTTTTCCACAATGGAGTTTCTATTGCACTCTTCTCATTATGTTGATAGTTCCACAAAGGTAATATAAAATATCTAAATAATATGAAATATTTGGTAGCAGAAAGCTGTTGACACCATGTGATGGATGAATGTATAGTTTTTAAATTGAATCTACCTTTAAATCCACAAGATTGTTCTGCTGGTTTTTCGCTCTCGCATGATCGTTGCCCTCGCCATTATCCTCTTACCTTATGACTCACACAGACGCCGACACATGCACATTCAGGCTGCTGTTGATTAGCCAGCACTCTCCCATGACCCTTTGCTCATGGCCTCACTATGAGGGGTTGTGGGTAACAGGCTAGCACAGCAGGGCTCTAATTTAATGAGGCAGATGGTTGTCTATGTGTGTGCAGAATAACTGCATTAGTGTGTGTTGGGCGTCGTAGGAGGATCCACAGCAGGGGTTTCTCTCAATAAATGTTGCCATGTTAAATCAGTAATTGGTCCTTGACACAACTCTCTCACTGTAATACGTATTACAGTGAGAGAGTGCAGAAATCAGATATTCACGAATTCTTTTAAGTTCCAGACAGTAGAGACATTATAGAGGTGGAGCTTTGCTATTAGAACAATGCCATATGTCACAATAATGTTGATCCTAGAAAAAAATAGCTCTGGAAAAAAATTGGCTTAAGATTGTCACACAGGATATATCAACAGATTATATTAGTTGTTAACCTTTCTGTTTTTAAAGCAGCTACCTGTATTTTGTGATGAAGGTGTTGTTCAGCCCAAGGAGCTTGGAAAGAAAATCGTCTGAACTTCTGTAAGTTTTCTTGAAGACGTTTCATCCCAGAAGCTTCTTCAGTTCTAAGAGCAATTGGCTGCGAGTCCCAGATTTAAGCCCTATGGGAGTGTCCGAAAGAGGGACATGGACCCCCTATTGATCCTCTAACTAACTAAATATATGAAGTGTTAAATGTGATATGTAGTCTGAAGCAGTGATGTGGTGGCTGTAGCTCAGAAGCTAGAACAATCTGCCAGTTGGAAGGTCAGCGGTTTAGTCTTTACCTGGTCCTGTGTGAGAGTTAAAGTGTCCTTGGACATACTGAAGCTCAAAGTTGTTGTTTGTTGGTGAGCTTGACAGACACAAAGTGCTGTTTAAGTTTGAATAAATGTGGCTTGTAATAAAAAGTGCTCTGAATGTGCAATGAGACTAGAAGTGAAATAAATAATGAAAAAGATGTGAATGATACATTTGTTATAACATTGTTGGTATTTACATTATTGTGTCTTAACAAATTATCCAATCAAGCTATTTAGGGGAAAACACAAACATCAAGATAAGCTGTGGATGTCAAAGTGCTTAGAAAACACAGGCAAAGACTGTTTTTACAAGGTACAAAGATTTAGAGGCAGCTTAATCACAAAGTGTGATAGTGTTTTATGTGTGTCTAGATTATGAACACTAATTTGGGGTGGCTGTAGCTCAGGTGGTAGAGCAGGTCATCTACTGATCGGAAGGTTGGTGGTTCGATTCCTGGCTTCCCCTAGTCTGCATGCCAAATATCCTTGGGCAAGATACTAACCCCAAATTGCTCTCCGATGCATCCATCGGAGTATGAATGTGTGTGAATGTTATCTAGAAAGCACTTAGAAAGATGTGCTTGTGCGAATGGGTCTGAATGGGTGAATGCACAAGTTGTGTAAAGCGCTTTGAGTGCTCAGATGCTCAGATGAGTAGAAAAGCGCTATATAAGAACCAGTCCATTTACCATAATTGGTAAATTATTAACTAATATTAAAAAGAGTAGATAAATTCGTCATTCTCCATTTGGAGCATGTAGATAGAGTTATTGATGGGAACTTAATGTTTGTTTGTGTGTTTTATAACTTCTGCTTTCTTTTTTATTTTTAAATGTATTTTGTTTTTCATTTTATTTATATTTGTTCAAAATAAAGCTGTCAATCAAAAATGTGAAGTGTTTTATAAATAGCACTCCATGTTCATGTGCATCATACTTATTGGAGATGAAAAGATAACTGAGATACTGTAAAAACAGTTTATGTGTCTGGCTGAGTGTGGGTTTCCTTTCAGACAGACATCTGATTATCTCTGGGCTTGATGATAGAAAAAGTATTTTGATTTGGATCAAATTAATCCCGCACTACGGATTTCGTCAGATACATAACAACTTTACAACTTTTTTATGTCTATGATTAAATCTAGAAGTCATCTTTACAGACTTTTGTTGAATTGAAAAACTGTTGCCTGTGTACTAGGATGTTTTGAATTGTTTGGCAAGTCCAACACAATGAGATGGCCAACAAGACAACGGTTACAGGTAAAGGAACCCTGAGACAGGCTGAAATAAAACAAAAAACTATCTGTATTTAAAAAATGAGGAAGAAAACACAAAATCCAAATAACAAAATGTTTCACAAGGGGAGAAAAAAATAGCTTCAGCTAATAAATGCAAGGCATTGGGGGTAAATAAACTACAAAAATAAAACAGGTGCTAAATAACCATTAACAGGGAAAGGCATAAAATTCTATAACAGAGGGGGAAAGACGCAGGAGGACTAAACCCTCTGAAACAAACAGAAACTGGAACAATGAAATAAAAGATGAAAATACAGTGCTAAGAAAAAGTGTTTGTCCCCGTCCTGATTTCTTTCTTTTGTTGTTGTATATGTTTGAGGTCATAAAACACATTTTACTATTAAACTAAGATAACTCAAACAAATCCAAAACAAAGCTTTCAAACAATAATCAAGCCCTCAAAGTACCCAGAACAACATCAAATAACCCAGAACAACATCAAAGAACCGAGAACAACCTCAAAGTACCCAGAACAACATCAAAGAACCCAGATCAACATCAAAGAACCCAGACCAACATCAAATAACCCAGAACAACATCAAAGAACCCAGATCAACATCAAATAACCCAGAACAACATCAAAGAACCCAGAACAACCTCAAAGTACCCAGACCAACATCAAATAACCCGGAACCAACATCAAATAACCCGGAACCAACATCAAAGAACCAACATCAAAGTACCCAGAACAACATCAAAGAACCCAGAACAACATCAAAGAACCCAGACCAACATCAAAGTACCCAGAACAACATCAAAGTACCCAGGACAACATCAAGGAACCCAGACCAACATCAAGGAACCCAGAACAACATCAAAGTACCCAGAACAACATCAAAGTACCCAGGACAACATCAAGGAACGCAGACCAACATCAAGGAACCCAGAACAACATCAAAGAACTCAGAACAACATCAAAGAACCCAGAACAACATCAAGGAACCCAGAACAACATCAAAGTACCCAGAACAACATCAAAGTACCCAGGACAACATCAAGGAACGCAGACCAACATCAAGGAACCCAGAACAACATCAAAGAACTCAGAACAACATCAAAGAACCCAGAACAACATCAAGGAACCCAGAAAAACATCAAGGAACTCAGAACAACATCAAGGAACCCAGACCAACATCAAAGAACCCAGAACAACATCAAAGTACCCAGAACAACATCAAAGTACCCAGAACAACATCAAAGAACCCAGAACAACTTCAAAGTACCCAGAACAACATCAAAGAACTCAGAACAACATCAAGGAACCCAGAACAACATCAAAGAACCCACACCAACATCAAAGAACCTAGAACAACATCAAAGTACCCAGAACAACATCAAAGAACCCAGAACAACATCAAAGAACCCAGAACAACATCAAGGAACCCAGAACAACATCAAAGTACCCCGAACATCAAAGAACTCAGAACAACATCAAAGAACCCAGAATAACATCAGGTAACCCAGAACAACATCAAGGAACTCAGAACAACATCAAGGAACCCAGACCAACATCAAAGAACCCAGAACAACATCAAAGAACCCAGAACAACATCAAAGAACCCAGAACACTTCAAAGTACCCAGAACAACATCAAAGAACTCAGAACAACATCAAAGAACTCAGAACAACATCAAGGAACCCAGACCAACATCAAATAACCCAGAACAAGATCAAAGAACCCAGACCAACATCAAAGAACCCAGAACAACATCAAAGAACCCAGACCAACATCAAAGAACCCAGAACAACATCAAGGAACCCAGAACAACATCAAAGAACCCAGAACAACATCAAAGAACTTAGAACAACATCAAAGTACCCAGAACAACATCAAAGAACCCAGACCAACATCAAAGAACCCAGAACAACATCAAGGAACCCAGAACAACATCAAAGAACTCAGAACAACATCAAGGAACCCAGAACAACATCAAAGAACTCAGAACAACATCAAGGAACCCAGACCAAAATCAAAGTACCCAGACCAACATCAAAGAACCCAGAACAAACCTCTGCTGACTAAAGGAACACACAGACGTGTTCATGATCCACAAGACTTTTTGGAAACTATTCTGTGGAATTATGGCATAATATTTAAACATTTTGAAAGGTTTGCATCCTGTTACATGTGGTGCAAAATGAACAGCATTCCATAAAAAGGTCAAATATGGTGGTCGTAGTATGATGGGCTGCTCTTGCTTTGCTGCTTCAGGATCTGGATGACCGGGCGTGACCTTAAACAGGCTGTTCTCATAACCCTCCAATTTTATAGAAAGAATTCTATAAAGACGACATGGACAACATTCCTCCACAGGGATGTGAGAAATCCATATCGCAAACACTTACTTACTCATCTCGCTGCCAGCAGCACAGCTTATTATTGGGCAATTCTTTTTTCACACAGGGCCAGACAGGTTCAGGTCCATTGTTTTTCACTTAATAAATCTGATTTTCATTTAAAACTGCATGTTGTATTTACTGGTGTTAGTCCGGTTTGTTTGTGATCTGAAACATGTGACACGCTTGCTCATTTTGTTACAACATAATTCTGAGGCTCCTTATCCTGTAGGAGTGAACAACAGTTTGAGCTGAGATCTGTGATGAGCTGTGTGGTTGTGGATGTTTCTGTAGCTGGTGGATACTCGTTTCACTTTTTATCCTTCTTATTTCTCAACTGGGATGCAGCAGGAGATGAGCTTGATGTCTAAAGTTGTCTGATGCTTTAACACAAACACACACCTGCCCGACTGTAGATGCTTGTTTATGTGTGTGTGTGGAGGTGAGCGAATGGTTAGACTGGTGTTTGCTTGCATATTTGAGTGTCTAATAGATTACTGTTGAACACTAAACATTTTGCCTCCCTGTTCGTCTGCTCCTCTTTGCAGCCATGCACCTGTTTGGTCTAAACTGGCAGCTTCAGGAGAGTGAGGGATACGGAGCCTTTGAAAATGGAGGTGGAGGAAGAGACACAACACCCAACACATTTATAGTGTCTACAGACAACAGTGAGTCCCTGCTTAAAGAATTTTTCCTTCCCTTTCTTTTGACATTAAAAGCAATAAAAGCTGTGGAAAGGTTCAAGGCTGGTGGTGCAGTGAGGCAAGAAACATAAAGCTAAGAGCTGAACGCAGGAGCCCAGCTTCAGAGTTTACCACATATTATAATCTGCCACTCACACTCAGAGGTTAGGGTTTCTCTCCAGCCCTTTTCAGTCTGATGTTTGATATCACTTTGATGCTTGGCAGGCACACACACACACACACACACACACACACTGAGTTGGACTTGAACAACACCCTTAACTGGCTTTTTTAAAGATGGAGATGTAGTGACCCTCCTCTGAGTCCCTCTGGACTCAAGGCAGAAAACAGGAAGTGGACAGTACAACTCAAAGCAACCAGATACAAACCAAACAGATTTTCACATCAATAACATGCTTTGTTTTTAAGTTATGCAGTCTGAACTTACTTTTAGTGCTGAAAACCTATTTTGAAGGCAGTGACTAACAGCATTGCAAAGAAACCAGAGAAGTATTGTAAAAGAAAAATCATTGTAACAGGTAACAGAGATGTGGGACAAAAGCCACGGCTGCTGACCTCACCCTGCCAGTCACGCTTTTGTTAAACGTGCAGCTTTTCTGTTCTGTGGTTATTCGCTCTCTTTGTCTGCCTGTCAGACTCTTTTAGTTTCATGTCTTCATTTTCTCAGCTTTTCTTGCCTTTTTTTCCCAATTCTTTCTTTTCTTTTTCTCGCTGCTCATCCCTTCTGTTCACAACCACAAAGCAGTGCTGAATAAAACTTAAAATGAGCGAGATAACAGCAGCACACACCGACTGTTGGAGGATGTTTACTGAAAGCTATGAGGGCTCTGAAATCGTTGTTTGGAAACAGAGAAAAACTGTAAATGTTTCCTTTCTGCTGGCAAAAGTTTGACCCCAAACTTTAAACTTACAACAGTTGAAATATGTGCAGGGATGTGAGTCGAAAACAAGTCACAGATAATGTTAAAGAAAAGAAAGAAAGAGTTAAGCAGGTTTAAATGATTTAGGCAAAGAATGAGTTAAATGGCAGTGGGTATCTGACCCACGTTAAATTCATGGACTGGACATACACACACCCACAACCACCTACACACACACACAATGGACAACCGTACCCTCAAACACACAATAATAACATGGACTGAACCACCACTCACAATCACCAGCACTTTATAGCCTCTGTAGAAATTATCCACATATCTCACTTATCTTAACTGCACTACTGTATAGTTCTGTGTAAATAATCATTCTGTACATACGATCATTTTTAATCCTACAACTGTTTATAACCCGCATAGTTCACATTTCTGTATAACTGTATGTCTCAGATTTCTGTATAGTTTTTTTCATATTTATAGCCTGTACATAGCTTGTACTCACTACAGCCTGTACATACTTATAGTTATAGCATATTCATAACATACTTCATACCGTGTACATTATAACATACCATAATAGACCCATTTCTGTAATATACTTACATATCTATATTATTGCTAATATATATTGTAATATATCTATATCACTAAAAGCACTTCTGGATGGATGCAAACTGCATTTCGTTGCCCTGTACCTGTGCATGTGCAATGACAATAAAGTTGAATTCTATTCTATTCTATTCTATTCTATTAGACAGCAGATCTCCACTCCTGTGTGTTAGCTGTTATACACAGGAAGAGTGAGGAGAACTACAGAAATATCAGGGGTGGGAATCTTTCTCACATAAGAAATCATAGTTTGTGTCTTTGAGTTGAACACTTGTGTTATATGCAGCATGTCATATCAGCGTAGCTAATGCATATCACAGGTAAATATTCACACTCACACATCTTGACACACCTGAGAACACACTCTAGCTTTACTCTCTGCAAACTACACTGAAGCTAAAGAAACACAAACAGGTGTATGTGCCATGACTCCTTTGTGTGAAGGAACCTTTTCTCAGCATCAGTTAGTGTTAATGTCACAGTGCACGACTGACACATTCAGGGACATTCAGTAAATCACATTGTTGCAGGTTTAAGGGCGTCTTTGCCTTAACAGTGTGGCAGTTCTGAAATAACATTAATAACCCAACAACCAAGTCAACTCATAATCCAGTCCATTACAGTAAAACACATTCTGTCAACTTTTAGTAAGCTAAGGTTAGATTCTATAAAACATGGATCATTGACGTTTGTCCTTGTTGTTATGGCCCTCCCAGTCTTTTCTTTAATGGTTTGTGTGGTAGGTGTTCCAGGTTCATTGTTCCAGATGTTATACCTGCAGATTTTTGTTGGGGATTATTCTTTACCCTCTTAAAAGGACGACATACACTGGAGTTTCTGTGTGAGGTATGGGGTATAGGTCAGGAGGAAGAACGTGTCATCTACTAATCAAAACAGTGGTGGTGGTTCAACTCCTGGCTGCTCGAGTCTGTGTGCCAAACATCCTTGAGCAACATATTAACCCCAAGTTGCTCTTGGTTGTGTTTCCTGGAGGCTGAATGTTGGATAGAAAGCACAGAAAAACATAGCAGAAGTGAACGAGGCAGGTTGTATAAAGCATCCAAGGTGCTTACACAACCTGCTCTACAAGAGTAGAAAAGAACCAGCCCAACTACCATTGACATGTATAAGTGTTAACCACGGGGATCAGCCATGTAAGCGTTTCATGTCCACCTGACGGAAACACTGAGTGCCGACACTTTCAGCTTTTGTTTTCTTTTGTGGCTTTGCACTCAAAAGAAAACCTTAATTAACCTGTAAGAAATGAGTGTTATTGACCTTAGAGCTGAAGAAGCTTCTCGGATGAAGGTGAAACGTCTTCAAGCATCTTAAAGAAGTCCAGACGCTTTTCTTTGCAAGCTCCTTTGACTGCGATGACCTGGATGACTGAGAACCTTCACAGACACTATGAGTGTTATTATATGTTCACTTGGGGAATGTTTTCAACTGACCGAACATAATCATTTCTTCTGCAGTGAATTTTCTGTAGTGAACACAGCCAATGTAACCTGTCTCCAGTGTCTGTTAGCTATCTAACAAGCACTGGTGTTATCTCCGATGTCGATGATGGACTGTGTTCTTCCTACGTAGCCATGATGGTGGCTTTTAGAGCATCTCGTGGATTCAGTTTGATGTGTTTTTCCTTCTGCAGGTAAGATGCTTTTTCTAGAGAACAACACCATAGACACAGGAGAGGTGGATGTGGGGAGACGAGCCATACAAGATATACCTCCAGGTGAGCTGTGCACAAATGCACATGTGTCGGGATCTGCTGTGATTAATACTCTGTAAACTCAGTGTAACATTTCCAACACCCCACGCCAACTCGTAGGATTCTTACGTCGTGCAGTGGAATCGTTCTGTGTTTCACATGTTTCTGTTATCAGTGAGATTCTAACAATTCAGCTGAGTTACTTAAATCTACTACAAAGAGGAACATAATCATATTATAATAATTATACTTGTAAACAAGGCAGCACAGAGGCGATTAGCACTGTTACACACAGCAAGAAGGTCCTGAGTTCAATACCCACACCTGCCCGGGGCCTTTGCGTGGGTTCTCCGGGTTCTCTGGCTTCAGTCCAAAGACATTCATTATCTAGATTGTGAGGATGGAGTTATAAATATTCCACATGTGATGAACTCTGCATCTGTAGCACTGCAAATGAAATCACCAGTTTTGTTTACTGGTTTTCACTTTTGACATTATTTTCGAGAGTGTCACAGTAATAAGCCTTAAAGGTTAAACGGCTTTCTTGAAATGAATTCATTTGCCACATATTTACGAATAAGATGCAGTAGTAACTTGTTGTGCTACAACACCACACACAGTTGATGGGAAATGAATAACACATCACACTGTTTTTATAAAGACCACTAACACTGAGAAGGCGCCGTTTCTGAAAGTCAGTTGGGGGGTGTTAATATTGAAATCACTGACGTTAATGTTGTTCTGTTTCTTTATTCAAGGTGTGTTTTGGAGGTCCCAGCTGTATATCGACCAACCACAGTTCCTGAAATTCAACATTTCCGTGCAGAGAGATGCTCTTGTTGGTGTGTATGGACGCAAAGGCCTACCACCATCACATACACAGGTAACACGCGAATGCAGATGTTACCAGGACTACTTTACTGCACCAACATATTGGAGAGTGGAAACAGTGCATGAAGTGATATTTCCACCATTTGAAGTACTAATGAAGTAATGTGTAGCTTTAATCATTGATTAAATTTCGTATTGATTTTAAAATCTTATTGCTCACTTTTAAAATCATAAATAACACCGCGCCCAGCTAGCTTACGGATCTCCTCAGCTTTTATACCCCTGGGAGAGCATTTAGATCAGCAGGACAAATGCTCCTGGTGCGACCTAGATCTCGGCTCAAGACCAGACCGCGCATTCGCCGCTGTCGCACCCTACCTCTGGAATAACCTCCCCCTAGCTATTCAGGCGTCTGATTCAATTCATCTTTTAAATCTCGGTTAAAAACGTATTTGTTTGGCCTTGCTTTCCCCGCCTCCTACAGCTCGCATTTTTAGTGTACTGGAACTTATCTTTATCACTTTGTTAATGTTTATAATGTTTTAACCTTCAGCATTGTGTGTGGGCTTCACTGGTGCCTACTATGCCTGGTGTATTATTGGTTAGTTATGTCACTGTTAGTATATTTTATTTGTATTTTGTGCTTTATATTTGTATTTGTACTTAACTCTGTGAAGCACTTTGGCATACCTGTGGTTTTTTAAATGTGCTATATAAATAAAATTGTATTGTATTCAAACAGCAGTGATAGAAAATGACACCTGAGTGATTTCCACGTTGTCATGCTATGACATAGGTTAAAGTTTTTACCACTGAAGTTAACTTTTGCCATTTGGCAGTCAGCATTGACTTTTAAGAGACTGCTAATATATCCTCTGTGCCTCTATGTCAGCCTTTCATCGTTAATAACATTCAGGGCTCGTGAGTGCGACCAAATATTTCAATGGTGCGACTAAAAAAAAATCCTTGGTAGCACCAGTGCAACCAGCTGTTCCAGTAAAAAAAACCCTATCGTGTGTGCCAATCAGAGATAGTCAGGGGCGGGACCTCTGTGATTGGCCGTGGTGCTGTAGTCGTCCTGTAGTCCTTTGTGTGTACGTTTGAATATACGCTTGAATAAAGCGATATCGATTCATTAAATCCTGAATCGACTTTTAAATATAAACTTATTTTGTCAGAAACGCCAGAATCTCAGGTTAAAATCAAACCATCAAACAGTAAATGAGAGCAGGTAACGGACCCCACGCATCAGAATCAGCTTTGTCTTTCGCGGTGGCACACATCATGTGTTTCTGTTTATGCTCTGTCACGTCTGAGAGGAACATTCATCTATAATGTAAATACAGATGAAAGGGGCGTCTGTCAGAAGGGTTAGAAGCTGTTATGCATTCAGCATCCAGAGCTGACTCATTTAATTGTGGTGTATGTGTGCAATAGTTGCCATGGTAATGTAGGTCATGACCCTGGGATGAGATTTTGTAGGCAAAGGACGACATGATGCAGCAAAGAAATGTTTCCAGCTGAGACGATATTGCTGTTTTTATCTTTACGCCTCAAAATGAAATCTGACTGAATCAGTGGCTGCAGCTGACGTCTGTTCACTACTGTAACATTTAGGACAGTTTGTCGTCAGCCTCCCTCGTTCGTCTGACTTTTCTGCTTTCAACAAATTTCCAAAATGCTCAGAAAACCGCATGAAATCAACACAGGAACGCCGGCGCCGTCCTAGTGGCAGCCTAAGGTAGCTGCTCTCCGACTCTGATTCTGATTCAAGTTATAAATATTTCACAGGCAACTTTCCAAGTGAGTCCAGTGCTTCATAACTCTCAGTTAGGGATGGGTACCGGTATCTGGTGCCATGATGGCACCGGTTCTGACATAAACGGTAGTAACCAGACCGAAAAGCAGCGCACATTTCGGTGCTTTATTTCGGTGCTTTTTTTTCCTGGGATGTGATACACTTCGAATTGTAGCCAATCATTTTACGTTTCCGGGGATAGTAGGCGGGTCCAGGTACGTACGTTCTTTTAGAGCAGAGCTACAGATTAAAAATGTCCAAGACGAAGCGGTCAAAAGTCTGGCTGTACTTCACAGCAAAAGATGCAAACTCAGCAGCTGCAACAAGTGCTTTAAGCTGATACTGTGGAAAGGAGGTAACACCTGAAATCCGATGAAACACCTGGCGACGCATAGCGTCTTTTTTTAAAAGCCGAGAAATGCGCCGTATTTGATAGCTTGCTGCGAGACCTCACACCGAGCGCATCTACTGCAGGTGTGGTGCCTGTTATCGACCCGGAGTTAGCAACATCCCCCAAAAAGCTGAAGAGTAGAGTCCTGGCCCCTAGCCCTGCCAGTGTAGCAGAAATGATGAGGATGATGATGCAGCAGCAGCCGTTCTTCTCTGCGTGAGTAGCTTAATGTTGTTCGTGTTTAATTTACGTTGAGTAGGCTAACCACGTTATTACATTAATGCATGTAAGGTGAACTAGCCAACATCATCATAGCTACATGCGGCTGTCTTCTTGTTTGATGGCAGATACTCCCTTCACCCTGGACAAAAAGGCTAAAATGACCAAAGAAAAAGTGGAAAACAGTTAAACATGAGAGGTTTTTGGACAAAGTTTGTGTTTTTTCCATTGTTTAAGCTGCTTCCAGCCAAGAGTGATACCATATATGCCCTATAGCTGCAGAAAAGGCTAACATTGTTATCTTTTTACAAAAAAACAGCTGAACATGAGAGTTTTTTGGGACAAAGCTTGTGTTCTCCATTCTTTAAGCACCGGTTCGAGCACCGGTTTGAGCACCGTTTAAGCACCGGCACCGTTTCAAAAGTACCGGTTTGGCACCGGTATCGGATAAAACCTAAACGATACCCATCCCTACTCTCAGTCCATAATGAATATAAGCTTCTTCACTAAACTATTCCTTCAATGACACATCTCTGTGTTCTGTCAGAGGACTAATCCACGCAGTCACACAGCTCAGTGTCAGCACTTTAGATGATTTTGCTTCCTGTAAAGTTTTTCCCGTCTGCTCTCACTCATTGTTTTCTCTATTACTGTTGTTGTGAAATGGTCCATTACACACAGAGCGAATTTCATAGACATCTGTTATGTCATGTGACTACTCAGAGTTTTATTGGTGATATATTTAAGATTCACCTAAGACCGTGTGATAACATTGTTTAGCTCAGTGGGATGAGCGGGCGACCGTAGGCTGAGAGCGGCTGGCCAGGACTCGAGGCTGACCTGTGTGTTGTGTTTTATTGTTTTATTTAAAAGGGACAGTGCAGTCTAACATAGTGCAAAACCTGAAACTGATGTAACGCACACAAGTTTAGAGTCATTGCTAATTTTCAACCATTGTCCCTTGTTGGGCTCACAATCACAATGCACATCTTTTACAACACTAAAAAAGTCCAAGAAAAGGCCGTGGGTGGCAACGGGAGGTTTGTTTTAGAACGCACTTCTGACTCCATTGTTAAAAAATCATATGTCGTTTATTTTGTGGAAAATTATAAACAAAAATCAACCAAATAACTTCTTACAACTTAAATTTAAACGAAAGTTAACTTAATTTGCTTTAACAACTTCAAAAGTGGTCAAAAAATCATTTTCTAACCCTCCCGAGTTCCCATCAGACATTTGGCAAACAAAAAAAACATCCTTACCACCCCCCCCCCCCCCCCAGGGTGCTCTTAATCCCGTGATTAATGGGAGGGTCCATGAGCCAATAAACCAATCACTTTCCAAAAACTTTTCTAATAAAATGAATTACAAATTTACATAACAAAACTAGGTCAGCATATTCTTACAACTTTAAAGAAAAAACAAAAATGAATACAAATTGCGTTTTATAAACATTCAACAAAAATGGCCACAACAACATAAATTTTCATAAAACTAAAATACATCATGGATACAACTACAATTAATAGACAATAAATAAAAAAAACAACAAAAAATCATTAATTAAAATGACGACAGCTCTGATTTCCCTTTAACTAAACTTTGACCTTCACTGTAAAGGGTCTGATGTTTGACTTCGGTTGGAGGTGTGCTCCACAGATGGCAAGCTGGGAAATGCTGACTGACCAAATGTAGCTCTGCGATATGAAATCTTACAGTTCACCATGCTCCCTAGTAAGATGTGTTCTCACTGCACTGCCTGATAAAGCCAGTAAGACTCGAGTGTCACACTGACCTGCACTGCTGTCCTTGCAGAGAATCCAGGTACTGTGCAGGGTGACAACAACTGGACATGTTGAGCATCACCTCTAAATCTCAAAGAGCGAGTGGTTCGATTGTCATAGCTGAAACTTTAGGCTAACCCTTGGGGAAAATAAAATGTTTGCATTATTGTGCTTTTTTGTTTTCCAGTATGACTTTGTGGAACTGTTGGATGGTAGTCGACTTATTTCGAAAGACAAACGAGCACTGAGTGACACCGACGCAGGACACATACGTCTAACCGGTTCTTTCGAAGAAGAGTCCGAGGGAGGCCCCCGACATATCCGCTCGGTGAATGTGCACGAGGCTGGGTTCATCCAGTACCTGGACACCGGAATCTGGCACCTGGCGTTTTACAATGATGGACGAAACACAGAACAAGTCTCCTACAACACCATCATCATAGGTGAGACGTGCTGGTTCTTCCTGGGACGTTGCTGTAAGAGTGAGTGCACCTCTTCAAAGCACGTGCTCAACGTATGTGCTGCCAGCTTGTTGTTACAGAAATCTACTGTTAATAATAATAACAACAATTATAATGAGAAACATCAAAGCAGGTTCTGGAGCTCATAGTTATCTGGAACGTGACAGACAACTCGAAGCAACGTTGAGTAAAGCTGCATTCGATTCCTTGATAAGTTATCTCGAAAAATGAGTTTGAAGTGAAAATACAGACAGTTGACTAACAGATTCAAGCCCAGAACTTTCTGTGACATGACAACAACATTTCATCTAGTTTTACTTTTAACCAAACTGGTTGTGTGTTGGGGTTAGCGATGTAAAAATGATTATTCTTTCTTTGTTAACACACTAGAAACCTTGAATGGGCTTTTTAGGGAAATGCAGGCACAATAAATGAATTTGGCAGATAAACCTGGAGAGACTGAGGCGACCTGCAACTGTGATTTTCAATAAATGACAAATATTTAATGTGATACTAGTATGCTGAGAAACCTTCACTGGCACGTGTGTGTGCAGTTTTAATTAGAGCAGAGAGGGAAAGAGCGGTCGTGGTGATTGGATGCATTGATTGGACTAATTGGCTGTAACTATGGTGATAGCAGAAGAGCAGTCACACAGTTTGGTGTGTGTATGTCTTTAAATAATCTCTCTCTCCCACTTTAAATCAGAGTCGATTATGGAGTGTCCTCACAATTGTCATGGAAACGGTGAATGTCTCTCGGGGATTTGCCACTGTTTCCCAGGATTCCTGGGGCCCGACTGCTCTCGAGGTAAACGATTGTGCCTCGCCTACCTCGACACTGACCACGACAAAGACTTTTAATATTTTGCATGTTTTCAGCTGCTCTGTTGAGGTTAAGTGTGCTCCTTAATCAGTCAAGAATAATTGAAAAGTTACACTAAGTATTTATGGGGCACGAGGTTTATAACTGAATAGCATTTTATTGGATATTAACCCTTTAAAACCGGTCAGAGCAGCACGCTCCGTTTTGCGCAACTATTTTTAAATCCCGGTAGCTCTGCAACCACGTGAGCTAGCGCAATAATTTTTTTGCATATGAAACCGGAGGAGTTGTACTTACATCTTATGCCATCAGCTTGTCCTCGGTCACAGTTTCCTTCCACATATAGCTTTGTAAAAACTGCATAAAAAGCACTTGCAGCAACAAAAACATAATATTCCAGAAACACGCTTTGCTGATCCCATCAGCTGTTTGTAACACTTCCTATGTTGGATTAGACATCAGCGCGAACTATCGCATGTCTGCCATGACCTACCCAAAACCGGAAGTGTGTGTCTGTGTGGTTTCTGGGATGCTTAGGACTCATATTGCACTGCTGGAAATAGTTTATTTTGATGCATATGCTGCTTTTTTGCAAATTTGCATTATAATATTTATTTTCGTTTTTCCTGCAGTGTATAAAAATTGGTGTATTTCAAAAATAAAACTATGAAGACACTCAAAATAAATTTCCTGTGGTGGGAAACTATTTTGTGCAACTTTTTTGTATTTACAGTTTTGAGGGATAAGCCTCTTAAATTTATCTAACTAGAAATATATGTTAAAAAAACAAAAACGATTTTCAGTTTTTTTGTAGTTTATTGCACTTTTTTGCAATTTATGTAATTACTATGCACTTAATGCAGACATGTTATTAAAATTTAGGCTGTAATGGTTGTATTGATGTATTGGAACTTGAAATGCTCCCAAAAATGGCTCCACAGCATGTAAACATATAATATAAGCTCTGGCGGACTTGGTTCTATGGTAGGTCTTAAAGGGTTTAATCCATCTTAGTTGTTTACACAGTGCATAGCTTGATGGGAACTTCAGGGTTCAGTTATCTTACTGCCTTTTTTGGGTGATTTAGTAAGTGTGACTTCATGCATGTGTCTGCTGCAGCGTCCTGCCCGGTGCTGTGCAGCGGTAACGGTCAGTACTCTCGTGGACGCTGCCAGTGCTACAGTGGTTGGAAAGGTACCGAGTGCGACGTGCCGGCCAACCAGTGTATTGACATCCACTGTGGAGGACATGGTATCTGCATAATGGGCGCCTGCATCTGCAACACTGGTTATAAGGGAGAGAACTGTGACGAAGGTAAGAGTGTGAAAGCGTCACCGCAGTACTGAAGACTTTCACATGTTGACTCCACTCTGATGTGTAAAGTTATTGATTTAATAAACAGTTTTGTTCCCTCTATAATTCTGTGGGAACCTTTTAAAATGTCACAGTTCAGCAATAACAGCAATAAATTTGATGACTTTAACTAAAGTGACTCAAAATACATCACAGTGAGAATATGCTGTACTGTTGTCTGCTAACCTGTGTCAAATTTGACAGATTTTCATCCACCAAAGTGGGTCAAATGTAGGAATATGTAATTCCTGGGAATCTTAAAACTCAAATTGTACATGTCAGATTTGTGAGTATTTTTATGGCACAGTCTTGAGTCTCTGCTCCAACCACATTCGCCAAGGAGACAGGCAGCTGAAGCAAACGGTTGGACAGTCCCCTGTGTTGTTTTAGATTCAGGATTCAAGATCCTGCATTTGTCACATGCATCGTTATACGAGTGCAACATGCAGCGAGATGTATCCTGACAGGCTCCTCCACATTAAATGAATATATACGGGAGGCATCATGTGTAGTAAGTCAGTGAATTAGGTAAATTACATAATGAAGTAAAATAGACATCCTGGAAATTTTAAATTGAAAATCTGAAAATGTCCATTGTGCAAACGCGTGTTAAAGTTGGTAGATGAGTCAGGCTGGGATGTGTTAGGAGTAAGCCCCGCCTCCGTCACTAATGGATGCTGTGAGAGGAGGGGGCGTGTTCTGGTTTAGGACTGGGATGGCTTGGGGATAGAAGCTCCTCCTCCTCTTTGCTAAAATAGTAAAGAAATCTATTTATTCTGAGCTCAAACTTACTGAGAGCCAACTGACATGAAAACAGAGGCTGTTTGTTCATAAGTTGATTTATCTGTGAAACATGTCCCAGAGTGCAGGCAGCGTTTAGTGAGTGTGATGGTTACACTGTTACCAACTATTATTATTATAATTATTATTTCTCTTGTGTTTTTTGGTGATATTGTTATTTCTGCATGTTCTTATCGTGTCTCACACTTGTGCAGAATATTAAACTCTTAAGTATCACGTGTAGACCTGTCATGGCTACAGGCTGCCTGTGATGCTTTTAACTCTATTTGGACTAATGTTTCCAAACTCTCTGACAAAGGCGCTGTTAGGCTTTACTAACATGCTACAGTTACCTCATCTGGTTCCCATTAGTTTCGGTTTCCAACAATCAAACTGAGAAAGCGCAGATCCATCTCTCGCCTGGACAAAGCTTTATGTTTTTGCCTCCATCTGTCGTCATTATCAGCTGGTATCAGATAGAATAAGAGTCCTAACAGTGGAGCGGGGCTCGATTGCTTCATCAGTAACAAAGTGGAATTGACTGGGACTGACAGCGACTCACACATGCAGCTACACAAGCTCACAAAGTGGAGTCAGTGGATGCTGAAGCACATCGTGTGGTAGAGAGGCTTTCTGCAGATCACTACAGTCACGTGACTGCACGTCGCCTTCAGATT